>NC_138371.1:157512747-157537065 GCF_054177405.1 Leptonychotes weddellii
GGCACCTGGGTGGCTCAGTTGGTTAAGCGACTGCCTTCGGCTCAGGTCATGATCCTGGAGTCCCGGGATCGAGTCCCACATCAGGCTCCCTGCTCAGCAGGGAGTCTGCTTCTCCCTCTGACCCTCCTCCCTCTCATGCTCTCTGTCTCTCATTCTCTCTCTCGCAAATAAATAAAAAATCTTAAAAAAAAAAAAAATTTAAAAAAATAAAAAAAAAATTTAAAGTAAAAAAATAAAATATAATTGCCTTAGAACTGGAGCCTGTCCAGTTTCCACTGCTGGCTCATTTTACAGCTTCATGTCCAATATGGATTCTGTCAAAGAACACCCTACTCAATCTCAACACATGATTCATCCTTTGTAGACCGTGCACTGATGATGGCGCTCATCCAGTGCCAATTGTAGAGAAATGGGCTTCAATAGAGGTTCGCTTGTACTTTGTTTCTTTAACAAAGCTTTCAGAAATTGTTTTATAATTTCAAATTATTGTGACCATAGAAGTATGCTCAGTCGTAGTCTGTTTATAATGAAAATGAAGGCCTCAAGGGAATCATATACTCAGCACTCAAGCGGTATATTGGAAAAATAATGCCATTATTGCAACAGCAAATATAGTCAACTCTACAAATACCTTCTTATCTCATCTGAAATATGCACAGTGCTCTATAGCATGGATTTTACAAGTGCATTATTTTCTCTCACAGAAGAGAAGTCATGTAAAGAGCTAAAACTTTAAAAGCTTTGTTAGACTTGTACTGATAGGTTATGCATTATTAGATGTATATTAGGGAAGCATGTTTTCATGAAAAGAAATAAGTATTCTATTCAGCAGAAATGTTCTCTGCTTCTCAGACTCTATAAGATGTCTGGCTTCCTGTGGTAGGCTTTTTAGCCAATTTGTTGGAGACTTTCCAAGAACAGTCAAAATGAAATCTGAGGTTGTAGCATTTTAATGTCTCCTTGAACCTAAGCATTGCTGGAGTTCTCAGAAATCTACAAATTCACCAGCACTCTTGTGGGCCTTTGCAGAGTGTTGGTAGTTAATAAATTATTTCCTAGAAATCAACATTTCAGTGTTATGGCAACTATTTATTTTATTAATTTTATCAAATATTGAAGGAAATATTAACTTGTACTATGTGCTCAATTCAGTTTTAAATTTTTATCTATTTTTAACAGAAATATGTAGACACAAATGATAAAAAAGTCATCTGATTCTAGATCTGAGAAAAAAGTTTAACCAGTAAGATAGTCAGAAGTACACGTAAAGCTTTTTAAAAAAATTTTATGGACTTTATATGTTACCTAAAAATCAGTGGTAGAGTACATAACTCAATCTCTGATTTTACTGGAAGGCCCTGGCTGTATGACGTAGTAAAATAACGTATTTTGTGAAGGAACAAACATGTCTACAATTGTGTAAAGGGACATATTCTTTAATAAAAAAAGTCTGCTCTTTTGGATCTTACTAATTCAATTCAGTTGCAAAGAAGTGTATTGTCACATGGTTTCTTTGGATATAAGAGTATCATACATATTGTCCACAATTAAATGGCTAGATGGATGGCAGTGGCCTCTGACATAGAAACTGAGTCAGGGAAGCAGATATATTCCCAAGCATTTACCATGGTCATGTTCTGACCTAGATAGACTTTTTGCATGTGCGCATCTTCCATTTCAATGAAAACAGTAGCTCCTAATGAAGTGGTTTTTCTCTGTGTTGTTCATCACTCTAGCATTATGATCTGGACACTTTCCTAGAATATCTGAGTAAGTAAATAATTAGATGGCAGAGAGAGAGAGAGACAATAAATAATTGAACTAAATATTTTGGTGAGTGAATGATTTATATTATTTGGTCTTCACAAGAACCCCCTCCCTCCAAAGTCAAATCTTTTATCCAAAATACTGCAAATAAACCAAAACTGAATATTTTAATCCAGGTGAGTTTCAAAATAAATGTCAATCCAAGTTACAGATTATCAAGCCCAAACTTAGTAATATATTATCTTTTATTACAACATACTGCTTTTTTTATTGTTATTATGTGGTATATGAATATATTCTACTTTAATAAAATATTTACAGATACAATTATAGTTTAAGCTATATATAAACCAAATTCTATGTTTTAAATACTACTGTGTCATTTTATATGAGAGGGAGAGATTTAGCCATGGAAAAGAAAATGTTCTATAAGTTGTCAAGGTTACAAAGTTAGAAAGCAGTGAACCTGGGATTTGAACTTAGGAAATCTGTTCTAGAGCATATGCTTTCAGTCAGTATGGTCATTATGCTCTACTGTCTCCCTATGAAATAGATTTTTAAGAAGTTTTGGTAGATAGCCAATAATGCAATGCTATTATACTAATGAATAAACCAAAGAGAGGGCCTTGGTTAGAATACACACACATGCACACACACAGACACATGCAAAGGGCTCTGGAGAAAGCTAAAAATAATTAGATTATTTCTGAAAGAATATTTAATTGATGAGAAAATGATCAACAAAGTATTAGCAAATCAAATCCAGCAATGTATAAACAGAATCATACAGGACAGCTAAGTGAGATTTCTTTTCTTTTTTTTTAAAGATTTTATTTATTTATTTGAGAGAGAATGAGAGACAGCACATGAGAAGAGGGAGGGTCAGAGGGAGAAGCAGACCCCCTGCCGAGTAGGGAGCCCGATGTGGGACTCGATCCAGGGACTCCAGGATCATGACCTGAGCCGAAGGCAGTCGCTTAACCAACTGAGCCACCCAGGCGCCCTAAATGAGATATTTTTTCAGTGCAACACTTTTTCAACACTTCAAAATTGAAGTAACAATGGAGTAAAGAAGAAAAATCATATATTCTTATCAAGTTACATGGAACAAATTCCCACACCCATTCATGACCAAAAAAAACAAAAACAAAAAAACAAAAAAAACCGAACTTTCTAAAAATTAGGAACAGTAAGAACTTCTTTAATTTCATGAAAAGTATTTCCAAAACTTCTACAGCTAACATCATTCTTAATGGTGAAAAGTTGGGAACGACTTCCTTCTTAGATAGGGAACAAGGCATGGGTGTGGGCTTTTGCTACCCTTCAACCTAGTAGTAGAAATTCAAACCACTACAGTAAGGAAAGAAGAAATAAAATGCATACAGCTTGGAATGGAAGAAAAAAACAGTCTGTTTTTGCAGATGACATGTTTATTTATGTAGATAATTCCAGAGAATTCACATGCACACACACACACACACACACACTCATACACACAATCTCTCAGAACTAGTAAATAAGTTAAGCACAAGATAGGTTGTTGAAAGGAAGGATTTTAAAGATTTTGCTCCTATTCCAGAATTACAGCAATGCAAGATGTTACCAGGGGAGGAAATTGGGTCAAGGATATATGGATTGTCTCTGTATTATTTATTACAACAGCATGTGAATCTATAATTATCTCCAAACAAACAAACAAACAAAACCCTTATCCTTACTAACAACTTGAGTTCATTCTATATTTGACCGTCATATTTCAGATATATACTGTATTTTTGTTCTCTAAAAAATGAATGTTGTTCTATTTAGTGCCAATTTTTTTCCTCTCAAATATCTTATGAATTGGTGTGTGTAGTAAAGTTATCATAATTATTTGAGGTGAATGACATCATATTTATCTTTGAAGATCAATTTTATTTTCCTGTTGACTGGACCTTAAGCTTTTTTTACTTTCATTCTAAAAGAGTTTTGAAATGAGGCCAAGTTTAGATTAAATATTCTCTAATTAGATATTACACTGAAAATCATTCATCAGAAAAGATTTATAAAGTTTGCATTACCAGTATCCCTGGAAAATGTGAATTAAGTAATTCCAAATCTTAAAATATTGACAGTGTTGTTTGTGCTATGTTGTGTTATTTTAAATGGTTAGTTGGTGGTTCTAATGCTGGAGACAGGGGAATGTCATAGCTTTCTATTATTTTGTGAATGAGTGATCCATAGTCTGAGGACATTAATGTGCTTTAAACTCAAATAACAAAGCTAATTTCAAATGCAAGAGCAAAATGAAATGTCCAAATTATGTTTTTTATTTGTTAGTTTTTTTTTAATTTAAGTTTTTATTTTATTTTTTATTAACATGTAATGTATTATTTGTTTCAAGGGTACAGGTCTGTGATTCATCAGTCCTACACAATTCACAGTGCTCACCATAGCACATACCCTCCCCAATGTCCATAGTTTTATCTGTGATCAGTTCTATCAAAGTAGTTGAAATCTACTTATATCTAAATGAAATAAAGAAATTAGGTTTAAAAAATAAATTAAGAAAATGTGACATGATTATCATTCAGATCAAAAGTCATAAACCATTTTGTATTTTTTTGTTTCAAGGACATTCTATAATTTGTATTGCAATACTTTTAGTGTGAATTGGAAAGTAGAATGCATGTTTCTATGGTACCATTTTGTGTATATGTATGGAAATCAACTGTGACTTTTCAGTAATATCTTATGTAGCAAGTTTGAACAGGGTTTTATTTATGATGAGTTCTGCAATCATCTGTATAGTTACATTTAAAATATTAAACTAGTATATAGTATAAAATAAATCATTATATTTTCTTAAAGACCAGATAAAATATTTCTCCCATGTGTGAAAATAATCTTTAGTTATAATGAAACCACATTTTTCTTTTACTCACATATTTATACCATGGTCCTCAAACTATAGAATTTCTTATACATGTATCAGTTTTAAGATGTATGAAGAAATGTTGAATGCAAAGCAAAAAAAAAATGATTATGCAATTGGAAGTTATTATTCTAATTCAGTGGGCCAGTATAAAAAATATAGGCTGTTTATGTAACTTAAGAAACGTGAGAAGGCAGCTTACATCCCCAAATAGCTTCACCTTCAGCAAGTTAGTCCCTCGTACCTATTTGAAAGCAGAATTTTTATCTTTATTATAAACTAGGTGCTTTTCTACCTAGATAAATTTTGCCATTACACTGCAAATACCAGAGCATTAGCATACATTAGACAAGGAAGGGCCTTTTGGGGAAAGGCTACAGCCCTGTGTTATGGTAGAAAGACAGAGGGGTTCAAAGTTAACCTGTAGGACTCTTGCATGCCAGGCATTGGCTAAGTGCTGAGGCAGTGTACCAGAGACAAGATAGACCCTATTCATTAATCTGCTTAACATGATCTGCTATTAAACAAATTCAGAAAAGAAAAGAAAGAAAAGAAGAGAAAAGAAAAGAAAGAAAGAAACCACTAAAGTATATGTAGAGTTTAAGGCAGAATAAATAAATTCACAAATTAAATGCTCTGATTTTTCTGTGAATTTTAAAATTAATTCTCACCAAAAAATGAAGTAGTGAACAGAAATTGTTATTGCAATTTTAGGTAATTAATTTCGGGTAGAAGAAGATCCATCACACTTGACAGGAACTGGCTATTTAGTGATCCAAATTAAATTATTTAAAATCATTATATTCACATAAAGCCCATGAAATAAAATAAGCATGAGCATATTGTTCTGATCGATGTATAAAGAGGCAAGTTGACAAGTTTTCTCATGCATTTGGGCAATTATTGCCAAACTTTGAATAGACAGGAAGAAGTAAGAAGAAGTGGGTTTTTTTCAATCTATGCTACATAAGTTTGTGTGTAAACATAGTGCTTTATTAATAATGTGATGCTAAAATTCTGCTGTTTCAGAAATATGTTCTAAATGGAGAAATAATATAATACCCGAAAAAGCATCTTTTGTAAAGTCCAAATCTCCAGGTTAAAAGTGAAATCTAAGCTAAGTGTATCAGATAGCCCTGAGGTAAATCATTGCACCAACAAAAGTTTTCTGGTAGGAAGACTGTAGATTTAGTCACTTGCAAGTGTTAGAGACACTCTTAAAGAGGACTAAAGATAAGTCACGAAGAGTCGAAAGGGTATTTCATCTTGTCCCATTTCTCAGCCGTGGTCTTTTTCTCTACTAGTATGGACACATGCACAGCAAAAATTTTAATCTTACACTTGCCTTGGTTAGGCTGAAAAGATGTTTGCTTCCTCTGTGTGTAGTAATATCTGAAATCCTAGAACTGGATGGAAGCTCATGGGAGCTTCCATATCACTCCTGTGGTGATAATTGCTTATCCTAGTCTTTTGGAAATTTAGGATGATGAATCACTTAGGTACATCCAGTTAAAGTCAGTCTTATACTAGACGTAAGTTTTTCACTTGGATCCTTTAGATGTTTTATTGTGGAACAAAGCACATAGAAAAGCACATAGAATAGAACTCTACGATTTAGCCAACAGATTTGAAAGCATTCATCCATTGTAAGTACCTTTGGGTCAGAAGCTTACCTTTATGTATCTTGTCAATTACAGCTCATCTTTCCTCTCCTCAGATAACTACTATGATGGATATATTTTTAACATGTAGCTCATCTTCTAAGTATAATGTCACCTGGAGACATGTACTTTTAAACAATATATATAAATATGCATTACAAATTAAACACTAACAATCTATTAGAGGCAAAATTATCACATCATTTTATAATCTAGACACATTCTAAAGAGAAGTACTATTTATCCCAATTGAACCATGCTGAAATTGAAATTGTTTTCCATAAAATATTATAATTAAGAGAGTAGTTATTTTTAGAACCAGGCCTGGAACCCATTCTTCAAGTCTCTCTCACCCATTTTTATTCCCTGAGAAACTAGAAAGGAATCTTGTGTTGTAAAAAGAAATTGAACTAAGAATACAAAGGCATGGCAATCTTCCAAGGTAGGCTATCATCTTAGCCTTATGTACTGCGCAAATCACTTAACCTTCCTTTGATATAGAAGTGAGTATAAAATGTGATGACTTATATAAAAGGACCTAGCAAATTAATAATTATAAAGGGTATGAAATGGATTATTTTCTTTTTTTAAACTGAAATTCTAATCATGATACAAAAGAATTACTAACAATTGGTGATAATTATCATTTATTAAATGTTTATTAATTGTCACACATACTAAATACTGTGCAGATAGTTTCTGATTTAACCCTGTTGATTTAGTGATAGGGCCAAGAAGGAAATCCAAATCCATGTGATCCAGAGACTCTGCTCTTAAAAGCTCTCCCAAACTTACACATGCAAACACAAAGATCTGCACAATAAAGTAAGAAAAACCTAGCATGGTTTAATTTTAAAGTTAAGATAATAATACGCATTGTATATGTGCCCACAAATGTGATTTTTAATGTGAAAAGTCACCTTTTCTGACTTATTACTTACTTCAAATATTTCAGTTACATAAAATGTTAACACCTGGTTAGCATGTGGAAAAGTTTGAGAAAACAAAAGAAATGGAAACATTAATTTAAATGATTTGGTGCTAGAAATCCTCATTAAGAAAGATATTCAGGGTACCTGGGTGGCTCAGTTGGTTAAGCGTCTGCCTTCTGTTCAGGTCATGATCCCAGGACCCTGGGATCGAGCCCCTCATCAGGTTCCCTGCTCAGTGAGGAGCCTGCTTCTCCCTCTGTCGCTCCCCCCCTTGCTTGTTCTCTCTCTCTGTCAAAGAAATAAATAAAATCTTAAAAAAAGAAAGATATTCAATATTACTCTAACAGACATACATCTTTCATGTTGTTTTTATTTCAAAGACTTCTTCAATATAGTCTGAGTGATTTAATTACATTTACATGTGCATTTTGTCTTTAGACTTATGTAAGACTTTCATTGTTGACCAAGTCTCCATCAGAAAAGCATATGCTACAGAATAATTTACTTGAAATGCAAACAGAAAGCATATTCCTTTCATTTACAAGTTTAAAGGGTGTTTAATCTTAATAAGAACGATCTATGTAAAATCATATACAGAAATATTTGTTTCATTTTATTAAAATAAAATAGCGACTCAAACCAAGTATTCAAAATTAATTATTTAAATTATTTACTTATGGACTCATTTAGTTGCCTTTATATGCTGTTTAAACACAAATTGATAGTTTACATTTGACCTAGTGAGTTTGTTAGTATTTTTATGTTTTTATATTACCCATAAAAACCCTGCGTTTTCCTCATTTTTTTCTCTCCCATTTCCTCCCTCCCTTCTTCCCCCTTCCTTCCCCCTCCTTCCCTCTTTCCTTCCTTCCTTCCTTCTTCTATATGGATAGAACATGATGGTCAAATTTAATTTGATTAATGAGAATTGTAAAACCAGGTAATGTTAACTCAACTAAGATTTGACCCAACATTTATCAATATTGGACTATAGAGAAAATGACTATAAAAAATAAATATATGACATAGACCTATTCTCAAAATAGAATGATTATGAATTTGGAAATGTCATACCCTGAAAGAACACTTAAAATTAGGGGAAAATGTACATCATGATTTTTATTTTTCTCCATTATTTTTCTAGTGATAATGTTTGAACTTTCTTTGTATTATGTCTTTAACCATAAATATATCAAATCAAATGAATATAATTAATTGTCCCTGGTTTTATTATTAGAATGTTAAATTGATGAACTGAGAACTATACTTTTTCTTTAAGTTTTTTTTTAAATGTGACAACAGTTAAGATTAAGAAGGAAAAATATAATAACTAAATTTTGTCTTAAAGAAAAGCAGAATCGGAGAAAATAACTTCTGAATTCAAACCTAAGTCCATTTGGTAACTATGTAGAATTTGGGAGGTTACAAAATTACACGTTTGGAAAAATAAAATGCAAAATTCAGTATAAGGTAGAGTCATTTCAGACCTTGTCTGTCCAAAATATCAGAAACTGTGTTTTATAGAATTTAAAATATTCAAAACATTCAAAAATGATATTCAGAGACAGATATATATCGTAGATCATCTTAGACATTATATTTATAATCTCAGAACATCTTATAAATGAAACTAAATATAATAAACTTTCCAAATGTTAGTACATAAAGCTTTACCTAATTTGTTTATACATTTAATCTTTCTTTTTTTATATATCCAGGTAGACTATAAGTTTATAAAATATATAGTATTATACAGCATTTATGAGATGAAGACATTAAGGATTTATAGGACTATAGAATTATAAAATAAGGGAAACTATAATCATTTGCCTCCCAAAACCCAATTTTTCTATAAGGGCAGATTTTGTTATTCAGAAGAAATTAAATACTCTCTCCATTTATTTGTGCATTTATTTTCTTTGAGAAAAAAGATTGCCTTGTGGAAAGGTAAATAATTTCTATCTCAACTTATTTGAATAGCTATTTTTGAACTTCATATAGCAAAACATTTCATTTCATTATTAATCCTTTAAATCTATAAATCAATGTCTATATTTTATAGTCTGCTGCGAAAATGAATCTTTCAGAGTTTAGTCAAAACTTCCACTAAATTCTGAGACTCTCCAAAAACATACCTTCTGAAGACTAGAGAGAGAGAAAGAAAGAGGTATGTTGGTAAATAGATATGTAAATGTAGATTTATGTTATAAAATTGAATTTATACACTATATATGGTACTATCAATATGCATATGAGATATATACATATATGATAAATGTCAACTACTGCAAACCTACCTTCTGGAAAAGAACTGACAGTTGAAGAATTAATTTGTGCATTGTTTTATACTGAAAAGTAGAATAATTAATAAGAATTCTGTATCATGTCTAAATTTAAATTGGTTTTGACATCTTAATTTGGACATTTTTCATTGAACATATCAAAACTCCTTTTTTGTGGAACATTCTGGGTCATTGATTGCCAAATGACACTTCTTTGATATCCCTCTAAGATACAGGTTTATTTTTTTATATAGAATTTGCTTGCAGTGTTTTGTGTTACAAAAATTCTTAATTTTTTTTTTTTTATCTAGTTCTGCCAGTTCAATGTATCAGTGCGGATGTTGAAACTAACAAATAACTGTATCCCAAACTTTATAAACATATGGTTTTTCGGAAGCTGTGTGTTACCAGATGGGAGATTGCGTGTTAGTTCATGGTAATTAGATCATAACATCTCCAGATAAGGCAGACATTTCCTATAAGCAAAATTACTCATTGGCAGTTTCTTAAATAAGCCATAGAGTGCATTTGCGGCCATCTACCAAGTCTTTCCCACCTGGTTTTTCTGCCAGTAATAGAACAGATCACAACTTCTTGGCTGAGCCCACTATGAAGTAGCTGGCATTTCGGAGAGATGCGAAAAATAATTTCCACTGTGTCTTCAAATACAGGAATCACATTCAGGAGAGTGAGAGTGTCACACAGTGACAGATATCGGGGAACAGGCTGAACTAAGGCAAAAACAGTGTTAACCTCTCCCATCTCATTTCCTATTCCATGGCATATTCTCTTGAATAAAATAATCCACCAATCCCTTTAAGTACATTTCTACATTTCTGCTGCTATTGCATTACAATTGTCTTCCTTCCCTCCCTTTCTTGCCTCTATCCTTCCTTTTATTTTTTCCTCTCTTGTTTCTTGGTACATATCTTTTCTTTTTAAAGATTTTATTTATTTGACAGAGAGACACAGCAAGAGAGGGAACACAAGCAGGGCGAGTGGGAGAGGGAGAAGCAGGCTTCCCGCGGAGCAGGGAGCCAACTTGGGGCTTGATCCCAGGACTCTGGGATCATGACCTGAGCCGAAGGCAGACGCTTAACAACTGAGCCACCCAGGTGCGCCTCTTGGTACACATCTTAAAAACATCTAAATTAAGTGTATGACTCACCTGGCCTTAAACTCAGCTGTTGTTGTTATTGTTTTGAACCTATGGTATATATAAACCAATTTTCATTAAGTCTTCTTTTTATCTCTTCTACCTGGTACTTAACTCAATACTGAATTCCTACATCATTGCCATGTGTTAAAATAGGTTCCCATTATCTAAAAGCTGCTTTTTAGGACAACAAATGATTTTTTCTTCAACCAGTAAATGTAGATTTTAATGAACTAAAAAAGAACACATGGTTTATGTATCAATATTTTCCCTCAGCGCTACTTCCTTTCCAACCAACACTTCCCACAATGGGCAGGGAGGCAGCTGGGATGTAAACATTAGGGGATACAAGGAATGGTGAGAAAGAGTATTGAAAACATTAGCTGCGCAGACCATATCTTTAGGCAGGTCTGTGATGATCTCTCTGAAGCTGCCTAATTGTTTCTCTCTCCACTAATTCCATTACAAAGCTTGTTTCAGCACATTTCGAAGCCTGTGAGCTGACAGGAAACTATAAGACACAGGAGATAGTCGCTTTAAAAATTTTTGAGGCAAAAAGTTCAAAACATGTTTGTTTGATTCTTCTAGGGACAACAACCAGAAAAGGTTATCAAAATAGGTATTTTGGTATTTCATGGACAATTACTCTGGTTCTTAACACTCTTGTGAAAAATGCAATTTTCATTAGCTCAATCACTTTCACATCTGAGAAAGTATTTTTTCTCCTTGTGGGAAGAAACAGAGTACATACAGGGGCCATCACTTCCACTTTGAAATGGGTTGATAAATTTGTTCAAGCCAGAATGTGGAGGAAGGCCAAATCCGTATTTCTTTAATGAGAAAGAAAAGAGGTCCGGGGATGTTAGGTTTCTATCCCTGTGGTGGATATTCCTACTTCAGTAACTTTGGTTCATACTGCACACTTGCCCTCTATCACCCCCAGCAGATGTTTCAATGTGCAGGTATGATCAAAACATTTATGAGATACTCTTTTAGTTTTGTTACAATGTCCATCTCTTTATCTTGTATTTGCTTAAGTTGCTTCTTGCTCATTCAGTAGAAACAGTCTAATTTGTCCACATTCAGAATTTATTTCCTCTCTCTTACCTTTTATCTTTTTGTCAGCTCCACTGACATGCTGACTTGCAAACTTAGTCATTTTTTTTTTTTTCAGCTCATTCCCCATTGTTCTTCAAGGGCTCAATGCCACATTCTAGAATTTTCATGTGATGGGAGCGGCTTTCTTCACACGATATATGTGCTGTTTCTGGTGTTTGGTGGAGAAAATATACTGTATACATGAAACCTCTAGGTCTTTCATACAGAAAAGAGTTGAAAGTTGATTGTACTTCTCAAACATAGCATTCTCTTCATGCCTCTTCCTTTTGCTTCCTCTGATCTGGAGAGTGCCTTAGTGATTTACATCAAATTACTGAGCTGGGATTTGCTCCTGAAGTTCTTATCTGGACAGAAAAAAATGTCAGACGGGGCATGGAAAGGTATCCTATAGCTCCTTTCAGGAAATACTGTTGCAGGAGTGACAGAAGATGTGCCCACAGTTGATGGTCACTGGGTCTTCAAGTAATCCTGCCAGATGGGCAGCTGGGCTGATTTTGGAGATCTGCCAGGGCTGTCACAAATGCCATAGAGCCAAACAAAGGTAGTGGGGGAGGTGATGCTCCCTTCATCAGGGCCTGCGTCTCTGGAGTTCCAGATTCAGTGGGAAGTGTACATCCCTCAGACCTCAAAGGCTGACTAGCTTCAGGACTCACTGGCCTGGCATGCTGGTGGCAGGCATGACAAGTCCTCTGTTACCTTCTGGAGGTAAGAGCCAAGAAGGATACACAGCTTGCTGGCCCATTACATATTGCTCATCTGAAGTTCAGTGACCTTCTTCTTCCAGGAAGTAGCTCCAGTCCAAGCAAGGGAGCCATCATTGCTTTACAATGTAGACATGGAGAGAATAACACCCTCACCAATGACTGACTGATGACTGGGGCATGTGGCTCAAGGCTCAGGCTGAGACTGCACAGGAGTGTCTGAGCTGCATGAGACGCAGGACATAGACCTCAACACACTCCTGAGCACTTGGGTCCTGCATCAAAAGTGCACACTGGTCCCCTAAGGCGATTAGTATTTCCCGGAAGTGGCCACTATGGTCTTTTGAAGATCATCATAAATGCACACATGCATACACAATCTAATTGAAGCCATGGATGCCATGTAGACCTGAAAATGAATTCCACCACAACCCACAGAGAGAAGCCTTCCCGGACTGCTTTCATCCTTGAGCTGCTTTAGTCTCCTTCCAAAAATAAACCAGATTAGCTGAATTAAACATTGCATGTCAATCCTCTACACCAGTGATTTTCAAAATGTGGTCATTAGTCCAGCAACAGTTTCTGGGGTTGCATCTCAGAACTTTTGAATCAGAAATCCTGGCAGCAGAACTCAGCAATCTGTATTTTTACGATTCCTCCAAGGTATTTCAGATGCACCTAAATTTTGACAGTCACTGTTCTACACAAAACCTTGCAATGGCTTAGTCAGAGTTAAGGACAAAGTCCTTGTGATGGTCTGAGACCTAACAGCACTTCTCCCATACCTTCTTCCTGCTTGTTAACCTCTTCAGATACACTGGTCTTCTGGCTCTTCCTTGACTACACCAGATTTTCTAACATCTCTTTACATTGTACTGTTTCTTTCCTTTGCCTAATATCTTCTAGTGAATCATGGGCTTCAATTCCTCCCTCTTCAATGGATTGTCACTCTTCCAGTAAACTCTTTTGATCCCTTGCCTAGATTTATGTCCTCCCACTGAGACTCTGCACACTAATACTTATTCTTCACATTGGAGCTTGTTAGTGATTTCCTTTCATAAGTCTCACCATTTATCCACTTTTACAAGTTTATTGTAACCAGAAAGAGAGAGATGTGTCAATTTACTGTTCTATCAACTTGGATTCAAATTATTTTGTAGTTCAAAGTTTGCCATTCAATATCAGAACTCTATTATTCTCAGTGATCCTAGCATACATGCAACCTTCCTTTTCTGTTTTTTTCCCCCTTTGCTTCAGCTGTATCAAAGAAATTTCACAGCAAAACTTCTGTTTAATGATTACTTTTTCCCAAAGATCTTTTTTTTTTTCTCTTAATTTTATTCTTGGAATAAATGAAGGGAAGAATGAACAAAGGGATGGATGGTCAGTTTCATTTGGGACAATAATATTATCTTGACAAATATCAAATCAAATAAAAATAATGGCACCTGGTCTGATAGCCATGGGAAGAGCATTGTTTCAAAAATTTTAGAAAGAAAAAAAATTTCTAGGTGGTAAAATATTTTAGTAGTAAGTTTCAGGAGGGAGAAAGCCTTTTATTTGTTAAAAATAAAAAATAGCCCTTTAGTTGTTCATTTATTAAGAAAATGCTTTGGTGTACAAAAAATTTTAACTGTAAATGATTTTCTTTAATTGAAATGTTAAATGGAAAAAAAAAAAGAACAGGTGTTTTATATAGGTCTGAAGCCCTGAGGTTTCAGTTATATAAACAAGAATTGAAATAAATACCATATTAAAAATGTATGAGTTTTATTTATTTATCAGAATTACTTGGTACCTTTTCTTTGTAACTTCAATATATATATATTATTTTCTAGTCTCAGGGTCAACTTTCCTCTAGGGGCACCATAGAATTTCTAGAAGTGTTGCTCTTAGTTACTATTTCCAGTTCCTTTTTTTATTACCTCTGTAGATCTCATCTATCTGCGGTTCTCTACTTAACTTAAAATGAACCTTGCTGTTATCAACTCTGAATATATTTGGGAATACATCTGGGTATATCTGAAGTAAAAAGAGAGCCTCAAAATAGGGAATATAGAAATTTTCTCTCCATCCCCTGAATTTTACTCAGAATGTTGTCTCTTACAATCCAAACAACCATGATACTCCCCATGTGGCTAATTCTCTTATAAATGCAAAAATATTTATCTGTAAGAATTTTATTTAACAGACAACAGTTTTTAGAGAAAAACATCTAATGGTCTCATTTTCCATTTATTTGTCTGCAATGTATTTGTATCTGTGAACCTCCTATTCTCTCCTACTGCTTGAGTAATTATGTGCTAAACTTTTCCTTAAATAATTATGTGCTAAACTTGATGTATTTATGACTCAGACATTCTGACAACAGAATTTTTATCATCAACAAAAAAATGACAGATGATGTATCTATTTTTAAATGCATGGACTCAATTCTTACTACAGCTAATGGTGGTCATAATAAATAGGCTGAGTGTAACTTCTTTACCTAAACGGGGCTTAACATTTAGTGCACATTTTGTGTTTGTTTAGAATTAACTTTTAAAATGTAATCAGATTTTTTTCCATGCATGGGCCACTAAATGAGGACAGTTAGCATCTTCTAAGAGCTAATGACCAGTATATGAGGGGTATGACAAACGTAATGAATGTACCTCAGTTACCAAAAATGTAAAGAGAGAAAGACTGCATATAGGGCATTTTAATGTTGGTGTTCGAAGAAGACTCTTTGAAGAGCTGACATGTAGGACAATAAGGGGATAAGGACATCTGACATGGTGTGACTCAGATGCAAAGAAGACTCAGATTTCTGGGGAGAGGATTTCGGGCAGAGAAAGGAGCCCGTGCAAAAGCCTAAGTTGGGGGAGATTGTAATTATACATGATACTGAATTTTTATTTTAGCATGGGGAGATGAATAATTTATTCTAACTTCCTTTCATATACTTTTCTTTTTGTCATTTTTTGACATTGATTTGAAGACTCATTTCTTTTATTCTTACCTAATAACAAACATTTGAGGATATTGTTTTTATGTGTGAGAATGGGCTTTACTAAGTCACATGGTTGTATTATTTAGGAATTAAAAAAAATTGTTTCTCACCTATTAATTGGCGATAATACCATACATCTTCTAGGATTGTTGTAAGGATTAAATGAGTTAATATATATAAATGGCTAGGAAGAGGGACAGAAATATAATAATTGCTACAACATGTGCTAGCTACTTATCCCTCTTTATCTTTCTCATTATTATTATTAATATCCATGTTTTTGTGCATTATTTGTGCATAACTGTACATTATTTGATTTTGTCTAGTGCACCTTATTGGCTTAGATTATGTCCTTATGTTTCTCTTTCCTAACTTATGAAATCTAGGTAGCGTTTTTACTCCACTATAATATCCATAAAATATTAGAACACATATTTCCTTCTTCCTGCACCTCACTCATTCTATATTATTTCTTGTTATTACGTCCACCTGCACCATTCATTTTAACTCCATATGTGTTCATAAAAATTGTATTCTGCTCTGTAATGGAAGCCATTTAGCATTCTCTCTATAGTTACATGCTTCCTTATTTTTAGCACTGGATAAAAAATTTATGCCAAAACTTAGTTACTTAACGCAGCAGACATTTGCTATCTCTGTTCCTGGAGGCCAGAATTCCGAGTGTTGCTTAGCTGAGTGTGTCCTGCCTTTCCTTTATGCTCTCTCATGAGGTGGCATGCAAGCTGCTGATGGGTGCAGTCTCATTGCAAAGGAGGATTTGGTTCCTCACAGGTCTTTGAGACCCTCAGGGTCTCATGGACTCAGCTCCTTTCCTTGCAGGCATCTCTTAGTGCAGCTCATGTCCTAACAGCTACAAGGGAGGGAGAGAGAGGCTCCAGAACAAAAGCCACTGTCTTTTATAAGTAAATCTAGGAGCTGAAGTCTACCATACTCCACTCCATAGGAAGAAGTTACCAAGTCCAGCCCACATTCAATGGAAGGAATTACACAAGGGAATGAAGACCAGGAGGCAAGGACTGTTGGGGGACCTCTTCCAGGCTGCCTGCTACAAATAGATTTAGTGCTCATAGCCTGATCTTTTATAGACACAACTTTGCATTATTTCTTTGGACTCATCTATTTGTTCCAATTCCCCACCATTTCATAGATTCTTTTATTCTAAAACTTGTGATTTGAGTTCTGTATTTTAAGATTTGTGCTTTATGAGTTATATTTTGCCCCCTCCCCCACAATAAAAGGATCCTTGGTCTTGCAACTCTGGGATCTTTGCCTTATTTTGAGATGCCTGTCTGTTGCTTTTACTTAAACAACTATTCCCCAGGTATAAAATTATTGGCTTCTACTTTCCATCCATTAGAACTCTGGAGATGTTATATCACTGTGTCATGGAGCTTTATGCTATGGAAAATACCATCTCAGCTCAGCCTCATTTTCTCATTGTAGATGATTTTCTTTATAGACATGGGCCAATTATAACCTAAGGAAGTAGAAGGAAAGCAATGATGTGGGACAGCTAAAAATTTCAAGTTACTTAGACTATCTCCCACCAGTTCTTCACAAATCAGTTGTGGTTTTTACCTTGGGAGCATATTAATAATAGCTAACATGGACCAAGTGATTGCTAAGAGATGGACATTGAGGTCAGTAACTATTCTACATTATTTTCATTATCATAAACATTCTATAAAAAAAAATTCTATGTAATGGATACTATTTTCTCCCAATTTTATAATTAGGATAAGAGGTTTGCAATCTCTTAGGCAGACATCTTGAGCCAGATGTGCTTTAGTATGCAAAAATATTTCATAGAGGTGATATGATCCTTCTACTGTATTTTTGTCATAATTCCAGGATTATCTACAGTATTATGTCTAATCAAACATAAGGATAAAATACTAAAATATCTTCAGTAAAACATTTGGATATGCATAGTAATTGGAGTTAATAGAGATTCTAAACGTCTTCATGGTAATCAGATTAAATTTTGCCACCAAGTAGGCTTACACAAAACCTCCAGAATTGTCAGTTGTCAGAGCTTTTGAATTTTGAATTGCAGGTAAGGGGATGTTGACATGTGAATTTGTAGAGATGTTATGCCCAAAGGCTAGTAGCTGGCAAGTGGCTTCCTGGAATTTCAAGCCACGTGACCAAACTCTAAGATAACATTTTTTTTTTTTTTAAGATTTTATTTATTTATTTGACAGAGAGAAACACAGCGAGAGAGGGAACACAACAGGGGGAGTGGAAGAGGGAGGAGCAGGCTTCCCGCGGAGCAGGGAGTCCAATGCAGAGTTTGATCCCAGGATGACCTGAGCGGAAGGCAGATGCTTAACAACTGAGCCACCCAGGTGCCTAAGACAACATTCTTAAGTGCGATGCATCACTACCTTAAGGATGTATGACCCTCAGTTTGGAGATTCTTCCTCCTTTCAAGATTCCTGCCACCCGATGTCACATACTGATTTGGACACTTACTAAAAGTTTGTGACTTTGATCAACTGCTAGCCTTTTGAAGTTTAGGGATTTTTTTTTTCCATTTGGCAAATGTGAATAATAACTCTTTTTGCAAATGATTTTCATGACATTAAATATGGTAATCCATAAAAAATACTTACTTGAATTTCTACTATATGGTTAGTGTTTACCCACAAATACTTTTTTATGAATTGTGTATTTAAATTCTGTATAGCTTTTCTAATAAATAAGTATTGCTAGTGTAGCTAGAATTCTTCCCTTCATCATATATGTGCTTTAAAAAAGGACTGAATTTAGTGTGTTATATTAAAAAGGATTTCTATGAATCTTGTATGGTCAAAGGGTTAAAATGTGGCATATAGATGTGGAATCTTTCTCTCTCTTTATATATATGAAAGAGACGAATCTTTAGGCTTTGAAATAGCTAATAAAATAACCAGAAAATCAATACAAAATGTTCCATTACTAAAAGAAATCAAGGGAAGCATATGGTGTCTAATATATACTGGACAAGAATAATAAGGTCTTCCTGGCATGGGGTAGATACTTTCATGTGACTGATTAATCTGGCAGTTTGGGGTTTCAATTTGTGGGAAGATGTCCATTGTCTTCTTTGACTGCATATAAGACAATAGTTGAAAATTAACTCCATTCTGGGACTCACCACTATCCTAGAACACTCCTTATCAATGTGAGTTCAGGGCCCACTTTGCCAGGCTGCATGGGGCAAAACCAATTTAAAAAATAAGTCAACACTTTATACATTTATAATACTCAGATCTATGAACTAGGCCATGAAATCCTGTGTAGATATATTCATTGAGTCTAGACAATGATTTTTTTTTTTGAAGATTTTATTTATTTATTTGACAGAGACAGACACAGCCAGAGAGGGAACACAAGCAGGGGGAGTGGGAGAGGGAGAAACAGGCTTCCCATGGAACAGGGAGCCTGATGTGGGGCTCGATCCCAGGACCCTGGGATCATGACCTGAGCTGAAGGCAGACGCTTAATGACTGAGCCACCCAGGCGCCCTCAGACTATGATGGTTTTGAATTCTTAGCCATGAATCTGCTGCTCTGATCATCCCCAAACTCCAGATTAACGATTTCTTTTTAAATGCTACAATTGAAAAAATAGGGTCTGGATGAATGATACTGGAGAAATCTTTCTGCTACTGGACCATCCCTGTATGGACAGATCTTTAAAGGACAGTTTGCAAGCTATTTTTTTATTTGTCTGTGGTGTGAGGAATGAATGCACAGCAAAGGAAACAAATTTATTTTTCACTCACCCACCCGCCACTGGCCAGGTTCTCTGCCGTTGCTAACAATAACTTTAGCTTGACAAAAAACATTTAGCTTTTGCAGTCCAACCAGAAAAAAAAAAAAAAATTATTTTGAGCCATTTGATGATTTGTGGTAACACACACACACACACACACACACACACACACACTGCCCACACAATATTTTTTTTTGAGTGCTAGGCTTTGGGCTCTGCTCTTCGCTTTCTCTGCTTTAAAGTTGAACAACTTGAAGAATATTTGGGATGACCACAGTGGCAACTACCACACTCCATTATCCTGCTATATTCAACCAAGTCTCCTAAAGCTTTTATTTCAGGAGGCAAATGGTCTGAATCCCAAGATACACTTAAACCAGATGCTTCATTATAGCTAGCTTCATTACTTGCCAACTTCCTGGCTAAGTTAAAGGCATCTACAATGACTTCTACACGTGGATTCAACTAACACATCATATTAAAGACAGTCATGTGGGGCGCCTGGGTGGCTCAGTCATTAAGCATCTGCCTTCGTCTCAGGTCATGATCCCAGGGTCCTGGGATCGAGCCCCGCATCAGGCTCCCCACTCGGCGGGAAGCCTGCTTCTCCCTCTCCTGCTCCCCCTGCTTGTGCTCCCTCTCTCGCTATGTCTCTGTCAAATAAATAAAATCTTTAAAAAAAAAAAAAAAAGACAGTCATGTGCTATTTCCAATTCCTGGTTAGTTTTAATAGCTGGATGTAAGGAAGAGTAATTAAAATATCTATAAATAAATATGGTAGGGAAACTAGTTTTAAACTATTTCTTTTTTTTTTTAAGATTTTATTTATTTATTTGACAGAGAGAGACACATTTTCAGTAAAGAGAGAAAACATTTTCAGTAAAGTTTTCTGTTATTTCCTGTGCACTTCCCAATTAATTAAAGGAGAGTATTTATAAGACTCATGATGTCAAATTTTAATTAAATAGAAAAGGAACACATTCATATTCACGAGCCTAGGGAAATCTTGACTATTTGTAATCAATGAATTCCTATACCACAGAGAAAATCATTTGGTGGTCTTACAGGATTTAAGAAATACATTCTAGATTCACTGCTTATATCCTTGTCATACTGTTTATCAATTTCCTCTATCCTCTGTATTGATTGTACTGTAGTTACATCTAAAATCTGATTAGAGTCCAATTCAGGTTTTTTTGGGGAAAAGCAAACATACTTCTTAGGTAGTGGTATGCCATTCCTATTATATCATTTAGGAAGCACAGATATTTGGTTTTGTTAAGTACATGATGACTCTTTTGTTAGAGTTATGATATCTGACTTTGCAAAATTATAGTTTGGGTACAGGTGATATATGCTAGATATACCAAACATAAAACCCATTATTATTTTTTTATGAAATGATTTTAGCACATATTCATGATTATTACCTAAATCCATCATTTAATTTTGGAATGCAAACCAGTGATGTTTGAACTCTGTCATTCTTTCTGCATTTAAGGCCTATAATTCTTCTAAAAGATAAATGACCCTATTCAACTACTTGGTTATCCTGAAGTGCAGTTGGTAGAGGAAAAATAGAATAAATGATTCTATTATGTCTTTTTTGAAATCAGTTTTTAAATCATAAGTTGGTGTGTTAATAATCCACATTTTTATATATCTTCATGAGATCAAAGATTTTATATATGTGATGACCTCTAGTTCATTACAGAATTAAGTAATTTTGCTGAAAATTATTAACAACTGTTCAACTAGTCATCACTATCTTAGACTATTGGCCAAATGGCCAAGTCACCCTGAATTTGATTGTAAATATACAGAATAGGGGAAAACAATTTGGCACCAACCCTTAGCTGGGTGCAGTGTTCTGTATTCAAAGAATCCTACAGAATTAAAAAGGTTAACAACATTGTCCATTTTGGATTGGATAAAAGTGAGAGTAGAATGAGTTTACACTGAGAAAGGAAAGTGCTCCATCCACTGACCTCTGAAACTACAAAAACTTGTGATAAACCCATAAAAAGGTAAAAATACTAAAACTTGAATTAGTTATATAATAAATGCTGGCTATTCCTAATGAAAAGCTCCAACACAGTAAATGATAAATGTAGCAATGAACAGAGCCCCTTATGTTGTCCCCTCCATATGACCCTCTTACTGGGAGGACAGAAGAAAATACAGAACGTCATGGAAGATCAGCTGTCAGGCGCCTGGGTGGCTCAGTCGGTTAAACGTCTGCCTTTGGCTCAGGTCATGATCCCAGGGTCCTGGGATCGAGGCCCACATAGGGCACCCTGCTCAGTGGGGAGTCTGCTTCCCCCTTGCCCCCTTTCCCCAGTTTATATGCTATCAAAAATAAATAAATATCTTAAAAAAAAAAAGATCAGCTGTCAAATCCCTCATGCATAAGGTTTTATGGGTAAAATATACAAGTTTTTTACAAGAAGAAGACTAGATGAGAAAAAAAAAATAAAAGACAGTAGGAGAACTAACTATACAGAGAAAAGGACTGAGTCGTATGGATATGTTTAGACAACTGACAAAGAATGGAGTAAAGATGGAGGTGATTCACAGTATTTCTGTAAAGACTTGGTACATTATTTCTAGATGGGAAGAGAGAGACCTACCCCAGATCAGGTGGTCATCTTGGCTATGGGGCATTTTGAATTTAGCATTATTAGTTCCAATAGGTACATTTAAATCCAAAGATGCTGTCTTGGATTTTGAGAAGTAATTTTTAGAGCAAAGTGATAAATTTATTTCATTTCATAAGGGGAAGGAAGACAAATATAATGGATATGAGGTCATGACTGGAAGCAGCCTGGGAAGAGGTTACTCTGGCATCAATGCGCAAGCTCAAAATAAGGTGTAGTTTCTGGAGGCTTTTTGCCAACCACGTTCCTTGTAACCAGTTTTCCTGAAAAATGAGCTGAAGAGTATAATTCCAGGGAGACTGTGAATGGATAAAAAAAATTACTGCCCAGAAGACCAGCATCTTCATAAAGCTGTCTTGCAAATATCAAGCAACAAAAGCAAAAATAGAAGGGTGGGATTGCATCAGCATAAAAAGCTTCAGTACAGGAAAAAAAAACAACAGAGTGAAAAGACAACTTACAAAATGGGAGAAAATTTTTATAAACCATACATCTGATTAGAAGGTAATTCCTTCAAATATATAAGGAAGTCCTACAACTCAATAGTAAAAACAAATAACCAATTCAAATGAGTAAAGGACTTGGACAGACATTTCTCCAAAGAAGATATACAAATGACCAACTGGTATTTGAAGAGGTGTTCAAGATCACACTAATCACCAGGGAAAGGCAAATCAAAACCACAGTGAGGTAATACCTCACATCTGTTAAAATGACTATTATCAAAAAGTCAAAAGATAATTATTGGTGCGGATATGTATAAAAGGAAACCCTTGTACACTGTTTGTGAGAATGTAAATTGGTACAGCCATTATGGATAATAGTAGGGAGGTTCCCCCCAAAATTAAATGATCCCACCATCCCACTTCTGGATATATATCCAAAAGAAATGAAATCAGCATCTCAAACAGGTATTTGTACCCCATGTTCATTGCAGCATGATTCACAATAACCAAGTTATGGAAACAACCTAAATGCCCATCAATGAATGAATGAATGAAGAACATGTGGGATATAGATGCATATTTCTCAGCATTAAAGAAAAGGAAATCCTGCCATTTGCAACAAAATGGATGGACTTGGAGGACACTATGCTAAGTGAAATAAGCCAGTCACAAATACTGAGTGATCTCAATTATATGTGGAATCTAAAATAATCAAACTCACAGAAGAAGAGACTAGATAAATAGTTGTCAGGGTCAGGGGAGGAGGCCATGGAGAGATGTTGGTCAAGCGGTATAAAGTCCTTTTTAAGCAAGATGAATAAATTCTGAAGAGAGACCTAATGTACAACAATGGGACGATACTTAACAATACTGTATTGTAAACATGAAATTTGCTAAGAGGGAAAATCTCAAGTGTTCCTGCCCAAAGGGGTGGGACAGGGGGAGGGGGAAGAGAATGGTAAATATGTGAGGTGATGGATATGTTATTTAGCTTGGTTGTGGTTATTTCACAGTGTATACGTATATCAAAACACCTTAAATATATACATTTTTTTGGTCTGTTATGCCTGAACAAAGAGAGATGGGGGAGAAAACTCCTTTCCATTGCTAGCTTACCACATATTTTTTGTTTGTTTCTATAAAGCCCAAAGTGTGTTTGTTTACAGAAACTATTCTACACTCAAATAAATATGCATGTGAGATTTGTTCAACATTCTTTTAATTTCCTTAAGGTTATGGATTAATTTTCAAATGATAAATCGTGTTTGCATTCCTAGAATAAAACTAATTTTATGGTAAGGTATTATTCTTTCATTAACATAATATAGATCTTTAATGTCCTTAATGTTCTTTCCTAACAGAGCTCGTTAACATTTTGCTTAGAATTTTTGCACTTACGATCATGAGATATTAGTCTGTAATGGCTTGTAGCCTAGTTTATAATCCTTGATATAATTTGCTATCTATGTTTTGTCAGCCTCCAAATGTGACTTCTATTTTTGGAAGGTTATTGTCTCCTTAAGTCCTTGAAAGAATTTATCAGGGATAGACTCTAAACTTGATGGTTTACTTGAGGGAAAGAATTATGGATTCAGCATTTTATTTTATTTTTTTTAAGATTATATTTATTTATTTGAGAAAGAGAGAACAGGAGGGAGGGGCAGAGGGAGAGGGAGAGAGAGAATTGCAAGCAGACTCCAACGAGGGGCTGGATTTCACGACCCTGATATCAAGATCCGAGATGAAATCAAGAGCAGATGCTTAACTGAATGAGCTCCCTGGGTGCCCCTGGATCCAGTGCTTTAAACTAGCTACCAAACTATTCATAATTTCATTGATCAGTTTTTGTAGTATTTATTTTCCTACAAGGTTTTCTTTTCTTTCTTTCTTTCTTTCTTTCTTTCTTTCTTT
>NC_138371.1:157537565-157558673 GCF_054177405.1 Leptonychotes weddellii
TGGTGGGGGATGGGCTCAGTGAAAACCGGTTTTTGGGGGCTTTTGTTCTCTGGCGGCTTTCCCTGGTGGTTTTTCGCATCTCTTCTGAGAATCAGAGCAGAAGAGATAGTTTCCAACCCTCTGCCTCAGAGCAGAGAGATCACAGTCTGTTCTTCAGTGAGCTCTCCAGGCCACATTATCTCCGTTTCTGTCTCTGCTGCTATAACCTGAAGCGTCCTGGGTTGTGTGCCCCTCAGTGGTATTCTCAGTCCTTGCCTCCAGGTCAGGACACATCTCTACTCTTTGCGCTTCTAAAACCACCAGCTGCCCCCAGTTCCCACGCGTAGCCCTGCCGCTCCAGGTTTCAGTCTGGGGGGCTGCCCTAAAGTCCTTTCCCGGCAGCTACTGGTCTGTGAGTCTGTGTCCGGTCCCCAGTGTGGGCAGATTTTGCACTCCTGTGTTATTTCACCTTCCTGGCGCCAGTGCTTATGGCACTTCTCTCCCCCTTCCATTTATCTTCCGATATCTGCCCATGGAATCACAGCTCCCTGCTTCATACCTTGAAACCAACCGCCTGAGATATTCTGTTTGTAGAAGTCCAGATATATCTTCTTACATCTCAGGCTGATTTCGTGGGTGTTCAGAGTGGTCTCATAGATATCCAGCTCAATTCCGGGGACCAGTTGGAATATGGTCCCCTACTCCTCTTCCATCTTTTCCTCCACCTCACTGTTATTGTTATTATTATTATTTAAATTTATCTATGTACTTAGCACCTCTCTCCCTTTTCATTCTTTCCTAGATTCCCCTTTTCTACCTGGACTCATGTTCTTTCTACCTAAAGAAACTTGCATAACTTTAGAATTTCTTTTGGTTAGAGTTTTGCTGGTAATTACTTCTCTCTGTATTTGGTTTTCTACAAATATTTTTTTACTTTCATTTTTGGAAGAAGTTTCCTGATTAAAAATTCTCATTTGACAGTTAATTGTTCTCAGCACTTTTGACAAAATTTCATTGTTTTCTTATTTCCACTATTCTGGTTTGGAAGTTAACACTCAGTCTTTTTTTTTTTTTTCTTTTAATATCTCCTTGTAGTTGTAGATTTACTTCAACTCTTCATAAGTTTTAGAAAATTATTTATTGTTCATTATTTTTTTAAATTATTTGCTCTGAGTCTTTTTCTTTCTCTTCCTTTCCTGGGGCTTGATTAAATCTTGTCAATGTGAACTATATGTCTCTTAAAAACTATTGTATCTTTTAAATCCATTTTACTACATCAATCCAGACAGTTTATCTTGACCTAACTTTCAAGTGTACTTGTTCTTTTTCTTCTGTCATCTATTTTTAAACAATTCAATTGTATTCTTTTTTAAAAAAAATGATTTTATTTTTATTTATTTATTGAGAGAAAGAGATAGTTATAGAGATAGCGAGAGAGAGCACAAGTGGGGAAGAGAGGGAGAAACAGGCTCCCACTGAGCAGGGAGCCTGATGTGGGGCTCGATCCCAGGACCCTGGGATCATAGGCAGATGCTTAACTGACTGAGCCACCCAGGCGCCCCAATCAATTATATTCTTAATTTATTATTGCATTATTCACTTCCAAAATTTCCATTTGACTTATTTCATGTTTTCTTTGCTCAAATTTTCTTTTCATCAATATTTTTGTATATCTAAATCATATTAATTTTCAACTCTGTGTCCAATGTCCCCAATAGCTGCATTTGTTCTGGGTATGGATTATTTCTACTGATGTTTGGCCATTTGGTCCTCTTTCTGGCCATGCCTTTTGTTTTTTAATTAAATTCTTCCAAACTTGTATAAAAAAAACTGTAGAGTACCTGGATGTTATTTTCTTCCACAGAAGATTTCCTTTTTTCACCATAATGTAAAGAACAGGAAAAATGTCCTTGATCCAGTTGAATGAGAACTATACCTGATCTATGCTTACGCCTAGGGCTTCTACCTTTCTGATTTTCCTACCTGTAAGCCTGCGGTCTTTACAAAGGGCCCTTCTCATGGGGGTCCCCTGAATGTTACATTCCTTTCTACAGAACTGTGCAACTATTGAATCTTTGCTTAGCTCTTTAGGTTCTTAGCAGCTGTTTTCAGCTTTCTTTCTCTGAGTCATCACCTGTGCTTGAATAGTGTAAAAGTTGAAAAATGTCTTATAGCAATACTGAACTCAGAATGTCTGGGTCATTTCTCTATGGTTTTCTTTTCTCCTAGGATTTTGCCTAGCATTCTTTGTTGTTGGGAAACATAAATTTCAGTGATTGCTTTCTTAGCCCAGGAAGTGCTGCAAACACAGGGTTGCTCCTCTCAGTTGGCCCCAGTGTCTTGCACCTAGGATTGGCAAAAAGCTAAAAAGGAAAAAGCAACAGGGAATGCAGGGCTCATCAATGCCTTACCCTTCCTTGAGGATTTTGACCCTCTAGTTCTAACAGCCTTTGTTGTTTTATAAATGCCTTCAGTGATGTTTAAATATTTTATTCCTCTTTTGTAGTTCTTTCAGCTGCAGGTTAGCCTCATGCCAGCTACACCCTGTTGTTTCTGTTGTCAGCAGCTTTTGCAGATTAATTGCCATGCACATGTTTATACGTGAATGTGTGTGAACATCTATATGCATGTATGTAATTTATATATGTATTATGTGTAAATTATATATTTGTGTGTGATATACAAATTATAAGCACAGACAGTTTTGAGAACTAGAGTTTCTACTTATTAATAGTACAATAGAATAATCAACTTTTGGATGTAAATCTGAATTAAGGGTACTTTACAATCAATTCTACATCCATTTCTTTCCCATGGGTTCATTAAGTTAATAAGAATCTAGGTTGTTGGGATATTTCTTAACCCACCATACTCTGCTATGTTAAAATTTGTATTCATATCATCACTGCAAAGCACATAATTTATACATGATTAAAATGTTAACTGAACGTAAAGTACATTTGTAATAATGAATATTTTCAACTTTGATAAATAAATTTTCAAAACCTTCACTTGGATTTCATAAATCAGAGGATACATTCAAAGCATTAATAGTCTTGCTGATTTTTACTCTGATGTCTCTGATAATATTGATATAAAACTGAGATGATTTTACTGTTTGGGTAGGTCTTTCTGATGATGAATCCCATACTTTACCAGTTATTTCTTCAATTTGCATCCATGTAATCGGAAACTCGGAATAGGAACGGTCGGGGTGCAGAAGAGCAGTGAGTGCATTAGGATGGAAGGCATAGCTCACAGACTGGGAAATGCACCTTCTGTGGCTGCCGGCAGTTGCGCCTCACCTTTGGACCTATTTTCTTTTTTTTCTAAGATTTTATTTATTTATTTGACAGAGAAAGACACAGCAAGAGAGGGAACACAAGCAGGGGGAGTGGGAGAGGGAGAAGCAGACTCCCTGCGAAGCATGGAGCCCAATGTGGGACTCGATCCCAGGACCCTGGGATCATGACCTGAGCCAAAGGCAGTCGCTTAACCGACTGAGCCACCCAGGCACCCCTGGACCTATTTTCTTAATAGAAATTTTGTTTTTGAGGTAGATGCTGACATTTCTTAATTAGGTTAGTCACTTGGTTTTTGTCTTTCAGGATTATCAGTGCAGCCCCTAGAGTGAATGATAACTTCTTCAAATATTTTGTTTCCATTTACAGATTCATGAAAAATATCTGAAGTCAATGAAAACCTGCACTTTGGTGTTCCATTAATTCCATTCTTTCTTTTCTTTCTTTCTTTCTTTCTTTCTTTCTTTCTTTCTTTCTTTCTTTCTTTCTTCTTTTTTTAGACAAGGAGGGGAGGGGGACAAAGGAGGAGGAAGAATCTTCTTTTTTAAGATTTTATTTATTTACTTGAGAGAGAGAGATAATGAGAGAAGGAGAACAAGAAGGGGGGAGGGGCAGAGGAAGAGGGAGAAGCAGACTCCCTACTGAGCAGGGAACCCAATGGAGGACTCGATCCCAGGACCCCAGGATCATGACCTGAGCTGAAGGCAGATACTAAACTGAAATGAGCCACCCAGGTGCTGAGAGAGAATCTTAAGCAGGCTCCACGCCCAGGGCGGAGCCCAATACAGGACTCGATCTCACAACCCTGAGATCATGGCCTGAGTTGAAATCAACAGTCAGATGCTTAACCCTCTGAGCCACCCAGGTGCCCCCATTATTTCTTTTAATTTAACTTTTTGAAATTTTGCTGACAAAAAAAATAATCATTGCCAAAAAGAGCACAATTAAATAATAAATAATATAAGAGGATTTTGACCCACATTATATAAGAAAAAACAAAAGAATTGTTGTAAACCTTTAGACCATTCTCAATGTGCTCTACATACAGATGCTCTACTTTTATTTCTTGAACAAATTTCTTATGCACATAGCCTTTCATTTTCCTGGCTTCCCAAAGACCCCAATGATTGGAGACTTGGCAGCTCTTTTCTTCTGACTGCTCTATTCCAGGCCTGGACCTAAATCCCTGAAGAGGGAGCAACATCAAACTTCTAGGGCCCCCATCAACTACTGGGACTAGTTAGCATTCTCTGTTGGCTTGTGTTTGAATGCACATTATTTATCAGTGAGCACCCTGCAGTCTGCCCATGCAAAGAGATATTATAAATGATACTCCTGGGGAAGGTCAATAAAAGAAAGACAGGTGTTTGCTCCTTTGCTTCAGGTTTAATGATGTAGTACCATAAGAGTGTTTTTCCTTTTTTTTTTTTCACTTTTATTTTATTTATTTTATTTTATTTTTTTAAATACATAGATTTTTATTTTTATTTTTTTTATTCTTATGTTAATCCCCATACATTACATCATTAGTTTTAGATGTAGTGTTCCATGATTCATTGTTTGTGCATAACACCCAGTGCTCCATGCAGAATGTGCCCTCCTCAATACCCACCACCAGGCTAACCCATCCTCCCACCCCCCTTCCCTCTAGAACCCTCAGTTTGTTTTTCAGAGTCCATCGTCTCACCATGAGAGTGTTTTTATTGCATGTGCATCTCATCCACTAATAGATGACACCATATTAAAAAGTGAAAGTGAGAATGGGAGCTATCGCAAAATCCTCCCAGCTTGTTTTATTGCAAATATAAATAAATCATTTTCCCAAAATGACAAGTATTTGACAAATGTTAAACTGGAGGTGCAAAGGACAAGGTATAAACCAGGACTCTCTCGGGCAAAGTTAGTTATTCATGATACATAGGTAAAATAGAATTGATCGTTTGTGGAATGTTTAACATAATTCCCATAATTGTTCCAGATAAAGGTGAAAACACATTCAACTCTCTGTGCCGATATGTGATATAAATAATAAACATTTAAAGATAAGGAATCAGTTCAAAATATCAACTAGGCAGGTGCATGCATCATTCATATTGTTTGTTGAAAATGTTGCTAAAGACCTAATAAATATACTTACATCAACGATCGATTACAATCAATATGAGACCTGTCTTTGGCAATGTATTATAAAAGGATATTTTGTGTACCAATCTGCATCATAGTGGAAAACATCTGCCAGTCTAAAATGGAATACTTTGAAGAGAGTTTAATGAGCAAAATAAATGCACAGGGACAAGCAAGGCAGAGGAAGACCACAAAAGAAGAGTGCCATACCCTGGGTTTGGTAAAAATGGAGGCCAAAAGGGGCCAAGGGTGGAAGCAGACAGAGGAGCTCAGAAAAAGAGCACATGAGGAAAACAGTGTGGTAGGAGCTGTTCTTGGTCCAGGGACACATCGAGGACATGGATAAAACAGTGGTGGCTACATAAATACCCTGCCCTCATGCACCCCTTCCACCTGACCTCTCTCTGGGGCTGCCCATTGATGGATATTACCTGGAGGACAGAGAGTGACCATCCAGCCTGCCTCCTAGGGACAGGAAGTGGACAAGGATAAAGAATAGTTCTGGAGGGAAAAGCAGAAGATGACCAGCAAAATGTTATTTTTCCCCTTTATAGAATGAAAATATATAATTGATTTTACTTTGATTTCTTTCTTTGCTGCCAGGAAAATCTAATTCAAGTGATATTTGTGCTTTATTAATTTAACTCAGGTATCATTTTTGAAAAGCATTCTCAAGTCATTTGAAGAATGAGGGAAGAATTATTGATTTTTAAGAGGATCTAATAATTAAAAATTAATATTTAAAATGTTTAACATTATCCAGAGCTACTGTTATAGACATTTTCCTTAATCATTATCCTTGTATTCTTCATAAAGAGAGAAAAAACAAAAACAAAGAATGGTTCTTGATGATCAGAGGCTGATCTGGCCCTCATAGTTAAGCAACGTGGATTCTATTGCACATAACATTCTCACACAATACCAACTTCAGACAGAATCTAAGACCATGATAAAATCAGACAAACAAGGCCACATTATACATGTGTCTAGGCAACAAACCAAAAGCTAGGTTCCTGTGCAACCCACAGATTAGCAAATATCCCACTCTTTCACTAAACAAGTGACAGCTTTTTTACCCAATCATAAAATTGTGACTGCTTTCTGATATCATCCAATCTCAGATGAATTCCTGATTTTTTAGAGCTTCCCACAAATCACTGAACCAGACCCCAGATCCTGTAATACTTTCTTTCTAAGACCCTTTTCCTGAGATGGTAGGCAGTTCCCTCTGGAAAGCATTCACCCTTGTAGCAAAGAGTAATAAACCCGATTTGTGTAACCACAGCTGGGCTCCTTGCGGTCTTTGGTTGAAGGACATTGGCAATAGCTATCCTTGGAGAGATACTTCCGTGCACCTCATTCATTATTTGCATTCTGGCATGATTTTCTTAAAATCATTCTAGATAATTTGAAAAAGCCAAGTCATTACAGCTTTAATCGGATTGATTATATCAGGTGCCAAAGTTGGGAAAATTTTTTTCTGTAAGTAAATTATAATCGGCAGCAAAGCTTTTAAAATGACATTTGCTAAACCTTTTTACAGCTAAATTGTATGTTAATTATTAAAATTCCTTGATGATATTCATTGCTTGTAGATACATTTCACTTCAGTAGAAAATGATGTTAATTGTAGAACAAGAAGATGGCAAGTGATTAGATGTCTACCTAGAGGAATTTATCAGCCCAATCCTTATATTGAAATAGATTCAAGAGAAAAGAAATATTTGAGAAGATAATGACAATTGTCTTTCAAATAGTTAATCTGATGTATTTCCAAAAATGACTTTTAGAATTCACATATTAAAAACATTTATGAGGGGGCACCTGGGTGGCTCAGTTGGTTAAGCGACTGCCTTCGGCTCAGGTCATGATCCTGGAGTCCCTGGATCGAGTCCCGCATCGGGCTCCCTGCTCAGCAGGGAGCCTGCTTCTCCCTCTAATCCTCCCCCCTCTCATGTACTCTCTCTCTCTCATTCTCGCTCTCTCAAATAAATAAATAAATCTTTAAAAAAAAAACATTTATGAGTTGGAGAAAATATATATGTTAAATTTTCTTTGAGTCTGGAATATTTTTCAAAATTTTATTTTCAATTTCACATGTAAATTCAATCACATAGCAACACATATTTTAACTAGAAACTATATAACAATGTAACAGACAACTGCTCTGGAAGCAGCTGCTGAATGCTTCTCCATGGCCAAAGGTAGAGTATCTTATTTTATTTTTATTTTTGTAGTATGAAAGTTTCAAACTTGTGCTTTTTAACTTTGTCTCCCAGTCTTAATAACAAAGGGTACATTTTTGTGAAATAATTTGTTTTAACTGTAAGTTTTACTTTCGTAAAATGATTAGTCTCCCCGAAAAGCCAAGCCAGTTGAGTTAAAAATATCATCCTTAATGTAACCTTTTGTGTCAACTATTGGTGTTCAGTATTGGTATTCAGTATGAATCAACAATTATTACTGAAGATACAAAATAACGTATATGAGTTTGTTTAATCTATGTTTGGTGATGTAATTTTCTGTAGAATATAACAGGGTAGGCAAAAAAAAAATGTTGATAATTTTCTACACCTCCAAGGAAAACAAAATATAATCATGTGATTATTATTTTCCATGCAAATAAAATCTTGAATTTAAATGACAGTGAGCAAAGGGTTCATTTAATTTTAATTATCATAATAACACTGTGAGGTAGGGACTGGTATCTTCAGTTTGTAAAGTGGATTAAGAAATCAATGAAGAATCTGAAGATCAGTTTTTTCATATTTTATCTCTGAATATGTATCTCAGCTGTTCTGGCTGGGATTTGAATCAGGATGTCTTGCTTAAGTAACAATGAACCATTGGACTACACAGCTCTATACATTATGAAAACTTATAAATATTTATAATTTTCATTAAATTACTTTCCATTCTGTTTATTATGTGCCTGTTCCCCACAATAAGCTGTAGCCTTATTCATAATCTAAACAATATTAGAGTTGGTTACTAGCATAACAGTTACATCATACCTGTTTCTTGAGAAATGGATACACAGACTTGGTTTTGTATTAATTAACTGAGTTCATACAATATAATAGGGTAGAGATAAGAAGGAAAATGGGAAGTGCTACATGTAAAATGAAGAGAGGACCACACTAGTGCTTTTTCTAATCTCTGGGTTATATCCCTCCAAAGTCAACTTCTCAGTGTTCTTGAGCAAATCGGCTTGACTAAGGGCAGAAAATGCCCCCCACCCCTTTCAAGTGCAAATATAATTCATTTTCCAGGAACAAGAAAAGACTTTGTACTCTCATAAAAGAAGAGGTAATATATTAAAAAACGAATTGAGAATTCAATACATATTCCCTTATGGAATTTTGTACAGCACACTTTGCCTTTTGAGCAGATGAACAACAAAATTATTCTTATAGTTCTCTAAATTCAATAGTTTAATGTTAATTTTAAACTCAGGAACTACTAAGACAATATTAATTTAAAGTTTTTTAATTCCTCATATTTCTTCTGATGGAGCAGAGTTTGGCTTTTTTTTTTTTTTTTCTCTCCAGAAGTCTTTTATAAAAATGACTACCCATTTTGTATTAGCATAACCTTTAAACTTCATAAGCTGATAAAGTACAAAGCTTGGTTTTATGCTGATTTCAGAAATAGCTTTATCTTATGAGAAAGTTTTCTCAGCGTTCTCTAGGGTTTCACGACATTTGAGAATATGTACCTCAATAACTACCAATTACAAGTTTGTTATTTAGGAACAGTCAATTAGCAGTAAAGCATGTATAACATAAGAATGTAAACTTTAAACTCTTAAATCATATATTAAGTGACAATATTGTATGTTGGCTAATATTTTGTGCTCTTTTGTCTTTAATTAGCATGTCTCCCTCCACATTTGAAAATCTAAATATTTAATAAATATCCTCAATTCAAATTTAAAATCAATATTTTATTGAAAATTGTGGTCTTTAAACGTAATTTATTTATAATTAAAAAAAAATATCCCCCTGCTGGTGCTCTTTCTCTTACTTTCTCTCAAATAAACAAAATATTTTTTAAAAATAAAAAAAATCTTAATGTATGGAAACAATGTCATTTTTCCTACTGATGTTGTCTTTTAAAGATTTCCCATATTTATTTTTTATTCTCATTCATTTTATCATTATGAACATGGTGCCATCTTAAATAATCTCAAAATTCATCTATTGTAAAACATTTTAACCACTACTGTATCATAATATTAAAGATTTTACCCCAAGTAATCTTATCATTTTTAATTATCTCTATCATTTATGAAAGATGAAAATAGCAAGGCCTTAAAATTAGGAAAAACTATAACTAATTAATACTTAGAGATACTTTGGTACATGAGTAGCTGTTATGCAATGTTTTATAGTTAAGAGACAGCAAAAAGTTGAAATTTTCATTGAGTCTTTAAATATTCATTTAAATCGGATTACTTGTAAAGTCTTGATCCTCAAGGAGTTCACAATGTAATGGAAGAGATGACATAAATGATAATTATAAAAGAATACAGGAGAGGGATCAACAAACATGTTCTGTTAAGTGCCTGATAAATATTTTCAGCTTTGCAGGCCATACTCTCTCCATGACGGCCACTCAGCTCTACAGACAATGTGTGAGTGAGCCTGGATGTGTTCCCATAAAACAATTTATGGACATAAATTTGAATTTCATTCAATGTTTATATGTCTCAGAATGCTCTTCAAGTGATTTTTTTTCAACCATTTTAATGTATAAAAATTATTTTTAGCTTGCTGGCTATACCCAATCAAATTCACCAAGCATTTGATTGAATTTGGCCAAGAAATCTGTATTATTTTCCCATTGCCATTGTAGCAAATTACCACGTATGTGGTGGCATAGAACAACGGAAATTTATTCTCCCACAGTTCTGGATGCCAGAAGTTAGAAATAAATTTCAAGGTGTTGATAGGGCTGTACCTTCTCCAGAGGTGATCCTGCTGATCCTCCTGCCAGCAAGTCCTAGCTTGACCCAAGTGTCTTGCTGGTGATCACTCTGGTTTGCTTTACACAAGAGAAATCATGGAAGTTTTCTTGTTGACCTGATATATAAAATGATTTCTTTTGGGTAAAGAGGTAGTTCAATATTCCAAGGAATTGGGTTAGTATAGCCACAGAGGCAAAACTGAATAAGCAGATAAGTATAATTTAAAAAATACATTATAGCTATCAAAGAATTTTAGTGCTTCTGGAGAATAAAGTAAGTGGATGAGACTGATGAGTCATGGAAGGGTAAAAATGTCAAAACCATAGTGATAAGCAAAGACTTTACCCAACCGCAGTGATTTGGGTGGGTGGGAGGATGAATGACGGGTTTTGCATTTTGAGTTTTGTTCCAATGGCTGCAGTAAATAAGACAGATTTGTAGGTAATTCTGCTGCATTTAATATCTCTTCTTAAGGGTCCAAGTAGTGTAAGTTGAAGACTGAACTTAAGTTGTTCTTGATGTGCTTAAGAGGAAAGGATGTGTTTAATATAAACACTATTTGGAAGCCAAGTGGACAGGGCTGGATCACTCGGTAGTGGGTAGTATGCATTTACGACAGAGTCAAATATATCTCCTAGTGTATAACTTGGGTGAAAATATATGATGGTGCATAAAATGTAGTAAAGGTGACTGTTAGGAACTCAAGTGATCTGGGAGAGAGAAAACTGAGTTGTCAAATGTTGAAGTAACACATTAAAGCCAAAGGCCCAAAATGAAAGGGCGTGAGCAAGAGGTTAGCCAGAGAAAGCACTGACACCCCTCATTTTCCCCCCAGGAAGCAGGACACCAGTGGAGGGTCAGGTGGGTCAGAACAGACATAGGAGTCTTCCAACTTTTGAGAAAGCTAGAACAAAAGGCTTTGGCAGTCTTATGGACCCAGGGGTGATAGGGGAGAAGGTAGGGGAGGGCTCAGAGCAGGAAAGCACTGGGAGCTGAGTCAAAGTAGGGTAACCTGTCTAGTTTCATGTTCAAGGTTCCCCCCTACTCCCTTTGTAAGAGGCCTCAGCAAAGGTTCCCCAAGAAGACCTCTGACCAAAGCCTCAGATAAAGTGACCTAGGAATGATGGTGCCTCAGCTACCAATGCAAATATGCAAGGAGCATGAAGGGCCAGGAGGACCTGAGTCCTTGGCAGCAATCTTCTTCGGTGACTGCGGTGCTTGGGCTGCGTCCCCCACCTGGTGTGGCGAGGGCAGGTTCTCCCCTGAGGCCTGCAGGGAAAGGCGGCTGTATTGCCTGTGATCAGGCCTGAAAAATCACACGTAGGCTTTTTTTTTTTTTTTAATATTTTATCTGACAGAAACACAGCGAGAGAGGGAACATAAGTAGGGGAGAGGGAGAAGCAGGCTTCCTGCTGAGCAGGGAGCCCCATGTGGGGCTCGATCCCAGGACCCCGGGATCATGACCTGGGCCGAAGGCAGACGCTTAACGACTGAGCCACCCAGGCGCCCCCACACGTAGGCTTTTAACCATGAGGAGCCTGACTCCTCAGTGACAAATACTGTTTGCAAAGAAAGATCCTTTTAGTTTTATAAATGCTGTTTTTGATGAACCTGTGAGACAAGAAATTGTAAATATCTAGTGTAAAGGTGAGTATAACTTTGAGAAGAGCTGAAGTAGAGATTTGGGAATTTTCAGCATTTGTTGCTAATTGAAACAAGAAAAGAAGAAAACAGTCACTCAGAAGAATAAACAGAGTGAAAAGATGGGAGAGCAAAGCCAAGATCTTGGCGAACAGAAAGAGTCAAAAGATAATCAGAAAGAGACAGATCATCAAAAGATAGACAGATGAGAAAATTAAGTTTCAGTTTAGACTGAAAAGTATCTTGTCACAATAGAACACAAATAGGTAATTTTGCAGAAAAAGATTATACATATAAACAGAGAAAGAACAGCAGTTTTAGTTACAAGTAAGTAAAGTCAAAACAACAGACACTACATCATCTCACGTGTTACAGACTCAGCTATAAATTTGTGCAGGTTGAAAAAATTGATGGGTTTCTCTCCAAGGTAATAAATAGAGCTTCTGTGCATTTCAAGGCCAAGAATTCCATGTGCTGCCTACACCTCTGAGCCTCACGGGATCCAAAGGCTTAAGCCTAAGTCCTTTTTCCAATAGATCTACCCACACCCAACAGGAAAGTCTCCCCACTCAGCTAGTTCCCCTATCAGTGGGACCACCTGCACCCCATCTGGTCCTCAACCTTCCTACCAGCCCAAGAAACTATTCAACAAGTCAATTATATTCTCCTGTAGGAACTAGATGGTACCCCTCCTTCCCTTAATACAAGGCCCACTTTTTTTTTTTTTTAAGATTTTATTTATTTATTTGACAGAGAGAGACACATGCGAGAGAGGGAATACAGGCAGGGGGAGTCGGAGAGGGAGAAGCAGGCCTCCCTCTGAACAGGGAGCTCAACTTGGGGCTCCATCCCAGGACCCTGGGATCATGACCTGAGCCGAAGGCAGACACTTAACAACTGAGCCACTCAGGTGCCCCCAAGGCCTTCCTTAAAAGCCCTGTCTGTTTCATTCTGCTCCTTAATGCAACCCCTCTGTAGCCTTGCATTGCACATGGTGTCCTCCTCCCTTGGGCTGTATATATATGTGACTAATAAACTGTTACTAACCACATCTTCCCAGGGTTGTGTGTGGCGTATTTGGCCATCTCGTACTATTTAGGGTCAGGAAACTCTCCTCACCAACAGAAAAATCTTCCTCTGAAGGTTTATCTAAATGACAACAGAAATGAAAGAGGGGTTTGAATTTCAGTTGTCTTAGAAATGATCGAGTGGAAAGTGATCTATGGTCCAAAGATTTTGACAAAATATTAGGAAAAGGGAAAGCTGATAGAAAGATACAGATGGAAAGAACTGAATGGATGTAGCCACATCCCAGAAAACAAAGGAGACGATATAGGAATGATTCTTCCTGCGAAATTCTTCAGAGATGTCCAAAACAAAAATTCCTTACAAATTTGACTGCGATATGGCTACACCATTCACCATGACCCCCTCTCCTTGGCACACACACACACACACACACACACACACACACACACCCCTGGATTTACATCATTGCCCTTAGGAGGAAACAAAAATACCTCAAAGTTATTTACTGATATTTCTGGGAGCCATTTTTTTGTATGGTAAGCATAGAAACCAGAGTAAAACCTTCCTTATTTGGCGGTGGAATGGAGGTAGATGGGTCTACCTCACCTACTCTCTTTTCCTTACCCCTCCTGAGATGCAGTCAGTCCATCAACACCCTTCCCCGACCACCAAGTATACTGTCCTCAAAGTCAGCTCACAAATTCAGGGAAAAATACTTCACAGGGATCTCAAGGCTATTGAAGAAAACTGCAGTATGCAAGAGAAGAACTAGGTGGAAACAAAAATGAAACACAGCAGATAAACAAAAACAACCAAAAGTAGGAGTGACAATTCAGAAAGAATTTAGAAGTTAGTCTATTTGACTTTTCCTTTATAAGCAAATCATATTTTTGTTTATTTTTTTTCTCTGACAGTTTTTTTCTCTGTGTTGTCTATCATCATTATACTGAAATGTCATAAGAAAGTTACTAGTCAGGGCGCCTGGGTGGCTCAGTCGTTAAGCGTCTGCCTTCGGCTCAGGTCATGATCCCGGGGTCCTGGGATCGAGTCCCACATCGGGCTCCCTGCTCGGCAGGAAGCCTGCTTCTCCCTCTCCCACTCCCCCTGCTTGTGTTCCTGCTCTCGCTATCTCTGTCAAATAAATAAAATCTTTAAAAAAAAAAAAAAAAGAAAGTTACTAGGCATTATTTACAAGTCCTCCCTTCACTGGTTATTCCTTTTCACTGATTTTCATCTGGATAAACACACTAGGCTCCCTGGTTTCTTTCTCATCTTTATGCAAAGTTATCTTCTTTGCGAAGAGTTCCTTGACCACCTTACCTAAAATATCCACCTACTTCCTGAACATATCTTATCCCCTTTCTTGATGTCTTTTGTTCTCTTTAGAACATAACTCTTTAATATACTATATTTATCTTGCTTATATTGTCCTTCCCCACTTAAAATGTCTGCTCTTTAAGTGCAGAGATACTAATCTCTTTTGTTTTATCACTGTATTCCCAGCTCCTAGAGTATCTGGCATATTACAATTGTTCAAAGAATGTTTACTGAAGGAATGAATAGCTCATTTGGGGGGTAAGGTAAAACAATGCCATTTTATTTTATTTTAAGCAAGGGCTTTTTGATCGTTGGGGGAAGTGGTAGAAAAAGGAACTAGAGTTAGTAGAATCAGGAAGAGGGGAGATGAGATGTGAATGGGAGTGAAGTTTCTGGAAGGATACAAAATAAGAAAAAAAGTTGGATATTTGAATTTTAAAACCTGAGATGGAATAATATAAGGTGTTAACAAGATCCATGGGGAGATCTACTGTATTGTAATAAGCCCTGAGGGCAAGTGGGCTGAGGGAGCTCCAGCAGAATTATTGTTGTCTTGGAAGATAGTCAAGATGACAGTATTAAGAAATATGTGTAGGTAGATTTGTTAGCCAGTGTTCTCCAGAGAAACAACAAATGGGATCTCTATGGCTATATGGAAAGAGATTTATACTGCAGGATTGGCTTATGCAATTATGGAGGCTGAGAAATCCCATGATCTGTTGTCTGCAAGCTGGAGGCCCGGGAAAGCCAGTGGGGTGGTTCCAGTTCAATCCTAAAGGCCTGAGAATCAGGGGAGCCAATGGTATAAGTCTCAGTCTTTTTTTTTTTTTTTTAAAGATTTTATTTATTTTTTCATGAGAGACAGAGAGAGAGACAGAGGCAGAGGGAGAAGCAGGCTCCCCGCGGAGCAGAGAGCCCCATGCGGGACTCGATCCCAGGACCCCGGGATCATGACCTGAGCCGAAGGCAGACGCTTAACCGACTGAGCCACCCAGGCGTCCCAAAGTCTCAGTCTTAATCTGAAGGTCCAAGAGCTGGAGGCCAAATGGTATAAATAGTGGTCCAACTCTGAAGACCTGAGAACCAGGAACGCAGATGTCCAAGGGCAGGAAAAGATGGATATCTTAGTCAAGCAGCGAAGAAACTTGCCCTTTTTTCTGCATTTTTATTCTATTCAGGCCCTCAGTGGATTGGATGATGCCCACCTGCATTACTGAGAGTGATCTTTCTCAGTCTACTGATTCAAATACTAATCTGTTCTGGAGATGCCCTCACAGACACACCCAGAGTTAATGTTTTACCAGCTATCTGGGCGTCCCTTAGCCCAGTCAAGTAGACACATAAAATTAATAGTCACAATCTGTAATTAGACGTGAAGAAACATTGGTTAAAAAGGACTGACGAATGTATAGTAAGACTCCCTTTGTCAATGGCTTTGTGTTATTTGTATATCAAGATCAAATTTTCAAAACATGGCTTCTAGAGAGAAATCAAATTACCATACACTGGGAAGAAGGGAAAGCTTTAAACTCAGAAATAAAGGAGGGGACCGGTTACCAAACTTGTGATCCAAGTTCATCTAGCAAGACTTCACTTCCTAATAAATTTGTAAAACACTGCCTAATTAATCTCATTCTATGAGTATCATAACACAGTATAGCAAATTAAAAGCTATTTGAAGTTTGAAAGAAACCTGCTTTGCTGAACTTGGTTTTCTCTATGTTTAATTAAAGAATGCATTTTTCACAATATGTCTGTTAATTTCCAGTGGAACTGGCGAGAAATGCTTTCCTAAAGCATAGGGTGAGGCTAGGGCTATCAGCAGAGATACATTGGCTCAAGTTGCTGAGAAAATTAAACTATTTGGTCAGAAAACAAAGCAAGTCAATAATATAATGTGTTGGCATTGATCCATTGACACTCATTTTCCAAATTTTATTCATAACCCTTGGATACATGTATGAAAAATGCAAGTACATCATTACTAGAAAGATAATTTAAATAACTAAATAGACACAGTGTAAACAACTGCAACACAATCATATTACTGAACAAGTCAAAGCATAATCTTTTATAACATTTTTGCAAAAAAATTGGATATTTTATGGGGTACTTTATATAATATTTAATTTAATTAATTAATTTCTTTATTTCTTTATTTTAGAGGGGCAGAGGGAGAAGGAGAGAATCCCAAACAGACTCATAGCTGAGCCTCACTCGGGGCTCGATCTCACCACCCTGAGATCATGACCTGACCTGAAATCAAGAGTCAGATGTTTAACCAACTGAACCAACCAAGAACCCCTATAATATTTCATTTTAAAGGAGATGATATTGTTATCAGGGCTGTTGAACAGTTCCTCCCAAACCCATGTTTACCTAGAACCTTTCAAACTGTTTTGAAAATGGGTTTTTTTGTAGATGTAATTAGTTAAGATGGAAAAATGTCATGGAAAAGTATGCTTGTGTGTTTGCCTTGTCGCTCAGTGTTACCCTTAAATATGTAAGGGTATGTCTAAAGGACGTGATAAATGCATGATTTATTTATTTATTGTTCCACTTGTTGTTTTAAAGTCCATACATTTCTCTGGTGACCTATGAAGTATTAATTTCTCAAATAATATTTGGGATACAATTTCCATACAACAGCAAACTCTAGAAAGCTTCTCTCAGATCCTGTTTTGAATAAGATTTTGTAAACACAACAAATTTATTTCGGTGTTTTTTGTGTAATTTCCCAAGCACAGAGGCAGGGCATGATGTTCTTTGTGTCATTTATTTGCTTCTAGTTACAATTTAATTGATTTTATGATTGGTCCCAGAGATCTACACAAAGTTGTAGTGAAATTCTCAAGAATTACCTTGTTTGGGGCGCCTGGGTGGCTCAGATGGTTAAGCGTCTGCCTTCGGCTCAGGTCATGATCCCAGGGTCCTGGGATCGAGCCCCACATCGGGCTCCCTGTTTAGTGGGGAGTCTGCTTCTCCCTCTCCCTCTACTGTTCCCCCTGCTTGTGCTCTCTTGCTCTCTCTGTCAAATAAATAAATAAAATCTTAAAAAAAAAAAAAAAAGAATTACCTTGTTTGGGTACAAAGTGTAATAAAATGTATGCTTCTTAAGATATCATTAACATAAAACATAGGTTGATACCTTGTTCCACATGATTGGATACAAAACAAATTTCTGTTGTCAATTTTTTTTTATAATTTCATTGGGATTTGAGGATTCTATTGACATAATTTTCAAAATATTTTCTTGGTTCTAAAGTTATTGTTTTCTTGGTTTTAATATGTAGATAAAAACAGTACATGTTTTGAAAAAATGTATTATGTCTCTAGCTTGAACTAGAACATTTGAGTCTTTATAAATAGCAGTTAGAGGGGGCGCCTGGGTGGCTCAATCCGTTAAGTGGCAGACTTGGGATTTCAGCTCAGGTCGTGATCTGAGGGTGGTGAGATTGAGCCCTGGTCTCCACAGTCAATGGGAAGTCTGCTAAGGATTCTCTCCCTCTCTCTCTGTCCCTCCTCCTGCATACACACCTCTCTCTCTCTCAAATAAATAAATCTTTAAAAATAAATAAATAAATACATACATAAATAGCAGTTAGGGTTACTTTTTTGGTTTTCGCCCCTCACCTTTTGTGGCTTAAATATCACTTAAATAGAACTAGTAATTATTTATCATATTTTCTATCATGTTTTTAATATATATTACTTCTACTTCTATGTTCATAATTGTCTCCCTGTAGACATATTCAAATTGAATCTGAAATCCCAGAGGCATAAAATATTTATGAAATTTTGATGTATTCTCTTGCTTCCTTAAATTTATTGTTGGCTTTAATATGAACAATTTGGACAATATGTTTTTCATTGAGGAAACCTAAAAAATGATAATATAATGTGTTAGAAAGAGGTAGAAATTGAAGGTAATGTTAAATTAAGGATGGAGTGTGAGTTTCTCTATGTGAAGACAATGTTCCATGAAAAGGAGATGGGTTTCAATAAGATCTCTGTTTTAAAAAGAATGGTAATGAAAATAGGTTCATGGTACATGGAAGGACATTTGTTTGACAAGGATCAAAAAATAGAAGGATCAAAGAAAATACGTAAGGACATATTGACATTTTATTAAGCAAAATAAATCTCTGTCTTTTAAGCCACCCAGTCTGTGGTTTTTTGCTGCGGCAGCTCGGGTAGACTAATGCCCAATGTTGTTGCTCTTCTCTTTCACAGTCTAGGAGATAATTGATAAGTCAAATTAGTTTCTGAGTGACTTCTCTCTGTTGGAAGTCATAGGCACTGTTATCTTCTGAATCTTTACAGTAGGAATGATTGCATATAAATATTTCTGTGTACTAAATCATTTCATCTTTAAAACAAACCAGTGAGCTAGGTGACACCATTTCCTTGTTTTGCATGGATAAAACTGCAGCACAAAGTTCCTCGGAAGTTTGACTAAGGGCATGAGTTCAGGAAATCTGGAATTGACACTTCAACCCACATAATGTATCTTGTTAGTGTGTACTTAAAATTTCAGGTAACTATCCTTTAATATAATCGGATACTTGGACTGGCCATACAGTGTCTTTTTCTCACCCAAACTGGTAAGTTGTGTGTATCAATCTTGTATACTTCTGTCTCTACTCCGGTGAATGAGAAATGCTTTTTCTCAATAATTGGGCTATATCACAAAAGAGATAAAGAAAGTTTGTAAGCCACGCAGAATCCTGAATCATTGCTTTCATATTTTTATCACATAATTCAAAGCCATTGAAAAATAAATTATGTTAAGAATGCCAAAAACATTTCACTTTATCAAAGAAGAATATGGATTTTTTTTTAAAGTTTTTATTTATTTATTTGACAGAGAGAGAGAGAGAGAGACAGCTAGAGAGGGAACACAAGCAGGGGGAGTGGGAGTGGGAGAAGCAGGCTTCCCAACAAGCAGGGCGCCCCACGCAGGGCTCGATCCCAGGACCTGGGGATCATGACCTGAGGCAAAGGCAGACGCCTAGCGACTGAGCCCCCAAGGAGCCCCAAGAATATAGATTTTTAAAAAAAACAGAAACTGCCAAACTACTTTCCAAAGTTGGTTGTACCATTTTACATTTGTTATCACTAGTATAGGAGAGTATAAGTTCATCCACATCCTCACCAACAGTTGTTATTGCCAGGCTTTTAAATTTTAGCCATTCTAAGAGGTATGTAGTAGTATCACATTTTCCTTTTAATTTGCATTTTCTTAATGACTGATTGTTTTCAGCATTTTTTGTTGAAGTCTAATTGACATAAAATATCCTATTAATTTCAGGTGTACATCATAGTGATTGAATATTTTATACATTATGAAATGATCTTCATCGGTCACCATACATTATTACAGTATTATTGACTATATTCCCTATGCTGTACATTATATCCCCATGACTTACATACTTTTTTAAAGGTTTTATTTATTTATTTGTCATTGAGGGAGAGAGAGCAAAAACAAGGGGAGTGGCAGGCAGAGGGAGAAGCACGCCACCGCTGAGCAAGGAGCCCGATGCTGGACTCCATCCCAGGACCCCAGAATCATGACTGAGCCGAAAGCAGATGCTTAACCAACTGAACCACCCAGGCATCCCCATGACTTACGTATTTTATAACTGGAAATTTGTACCTCTTAGTCCCCTTCACCTATTTCACCCAGTCCACCCACCCCCGCAAATCCCTCCCCTTGGTGGTAACCAACAGTTTCCTGCAACTATGAGTTTGTTGCTGTTTTGTTTTGTTTGTTTGTTGTTCTGTTTTCTTGGATTCCACATAAATGTGAAATTATATGGAATTTGTCTTTCTCTGTCATATTTTACTTATGACTTATTTTACTTATCATAATACCCTGTAGGGCCATCTTTGTACAAATGGCAAGATCTCATTCTTTTTTATAGATGAGTAATATTCCATTGTATAAATATACCACATCTTCTTTATCCACTTACCTATCAGTAGAATCTTCTCTTGTGGTTTTTTTTTCCCTGTAATCACATCTTTTTTTCTTTATTTTTAGAACAATTTTATGTTCCTAGAACAATTGAAGGGAAAGTAAAGAGATTTCCCATATACAATCTGCCTTCACACAATCTTAGCCTGCCCCATTATCAACATGGCCCACCAGGGTGATCACATCTTCTATACTGAAGTATCTGTTCAAATATAGCACATTTTATATAGAGGAATACTCATTTATTGAGTTTTATGAATTCTTTATATGTTATAAATAAAGGTCTTTATCAGATATACGGTTTGCCAATATTTCCCTATGTCTTTTGTTTTCATTCTCTTAACATTATCTTTAGAAGAGCAAAAAGTTTTAATTTTGATTAAGTCAAATTTATCACTTGGTTCTTTTATAGTGTGCTTTTAGCATTGTATTTAATACATCTTTGTGGGGCGCCTGGGTGGCTCAGTTGATTAAGCATCTCATTCTTGGTTTTGTCTCAGGTCATCATCTCAGGGTGGTGGGATCAAGCCCCAAGCTCGGCGTGGAGTCTGCTTGAAAGAATTGCTCCTTCTGCTCCTCCCCCCACTTGCGTGGGTGCTCTCTCCCTCTCTCTCTCTCAAATAAATAAATAAATCTTTATAAAAAATATATATATATATATCTTTGTGATTCTAAGGTAAAAATGTTTTCTCTAGTCAATTTTTTTCTCTAAGTTTAATGATTTATGTTTTATGTTTAGGTGAAGTATCCAGAAAATATATATATAT
>NC_138371.1:157559173-157631213 GCF_054177405.1 Leptonychotes weddellii
AAAGCACCTGAACCCATTTCAAAAGGCACAAACTCTTCATTGCAATGGTCTTCACAACTTACCTTTTCATTCTTATACCCAGCTAGCTTTACATATCCTTTCTGCTGGGCAAGTGAAGATTTTCATCTCCTGATATAGAAAATAAATAATGTGAGTAATAATGTACATCATTCATTGTGACAATTAGTATTAACAGCATAATTCAGTACTTAATATTGGGTCCCCTAAGTCCAAGGAACTGTATTAGATACTCTAGATATGGTTCAAACTTATAACTTATTTTGAGATTATACCTCTCTGTTAAACTGACTTATCAACAGAAAGGAGGTGGGGAAAGATGAGAAGAACATTTTAATTAAAAAATGAGAACTAAAACCTCAGAGATCTGTTTCAGAACATAAATCCAGATAATTAAGCCTTTGGCTGGATGAATGTTTAATAACTTAATCCAGTATCTATGCATATTTAGGTGTACTTTTCTGATGACTTTAAGTAAGTTCATCAGTGTCTTAAGTCTTTAACTTGTATAGTTTTAACATTGAAAGCAATATAAATATAAATAAAAGCATTTCTTATACTCTAGAAATAGACTAAAATCCCTCTGCTCAAAAATAAATAAATAAATAAATTAATTAAATAAATAAATTAAATCCCTCTGTTCATGATAAATAGGAATGGAAATGTTAATAACTGGTCTTGTTCATTGCCTTAATCAATTCCTTCATTCAGTCAAATATCTCTGCTTATTCTGTGAAGGCACTATGCTAGAGATATGAGTACATCAGTGACCAAAAGAGAAAATACTACATATATGTCATTGACTCATACATATTCTGCTGTGCAAGGAGAAATTAGAGAATACATATAATGAATACATAATATAGTACGTTAAAAATAAAAAAAAATGGAAAACTTGAGGTTTAATTGAATCAGGAATGCTGGGATGAGGAGTTAAGATGAGAAGCAGGTTGCCGTTTCATTTTAAATAGGATGGAAAAGGTACATTTCAATAAAAGGTTACATTTAAGCAAGGATTTGAAGGAAGCCGGGATGTTAGCTAGGTGAATATCCAGAGGAACATTCCTGACAAAGAGAACAGCCCAAACAAAGAGCCTCAGAAAGGACAATCTTGGATTCTTCAAGGATTTTTAAGGTGGCCCAGGTGGCTGGATGAAGTAATCAGTAGGGGTTGAAATTTGAGAGATAACAGGAGGCCAATCAAGTAGGATCTGTAGTCCATTACAGTGACTTTGGCTGCTTCTCTGCGTAAGATAGGAAATCACTTGGACAAAATAATGACATTGACTGGCTTACAGTTTCAAAATTTCACTCTAGACACTCGAGAATCAACTGTAGGGAATAAAGGAAAGAGGAAGGAGGCTCCTGTGATAATCAAGGAAAGCCTTCTATTGACTTAGACCAAGATAATCAGAGTGATCAACAGAGTTAGATTAGAGGTTAGGTATATTTTCATGGTAGTGCCAACAGCGTTTGCTGTTATATTTATTATGTTTATGAAAGAGAGAAAATCAGGATGACTCCAAATTTTGTACTTAAACAAGAAAAAGAATGGAGTTCCCATCAAATGAAGGGGAAAACTTTAGGTGAAGGAGGATGAGGAGTGTTCAAGGAAGAAAGACCTGAAGTTGGGTTGTGGACATTGATGGATATCTGTTAGGCATGGATAGGAATTAGTTCAATTGATTTGAAATTCAAAACAGCACTCTGGTCTGGGAGAAAGGTTTGAAAATTATTGGCACATAGATGACATTTAAAGATTAAAATTTGATGAAAGGATAGAAGGAAATTGTTTGGATAGGCAAGAGCAAAGGATCAAACCTGAAAACTGGAATAGTCTAACATTATCAGATGAGGAATTCACAAAGTGATTAATAAGAAGGCATGATTTTCCTAGTGGGTATTGCATTAGTTTTCTGTGGCTGCCATAACAAATTACTATAAACTTGAAGGTATAAAAACAATAAAATTTATTCTCTTACATTTGTGGAGATCAGAAGTTCAACATGAGTTTTATTGGGCCACATTTCTTCCAGAGGCTTTGGAGGGAATCCTTCCTTACCTCTTACAGCTTCCACTAGGGTTCCTCTGCGTGTGTGCACACCACTCTAATCACTGCTTCTGTCCTCATGTCACCTTTATTGTATGTACCAAATACCCCTCTGTGTCCCTATTTATAAGGTAAGTTGTCATTGAATTTAGGGTCCACCTGGATAATCCAGATTATTCCCATGTTTAGATCCTTGATCTGATCACCTCTACAAAGACCTTTGTTTTTTCTTACAAGTTAGCATTAACAGGCTTCAGGGATTAAGAATTGCTATTTTGGAGTAGCTATTATTTAGCATAAAAATACAAGTGTGTTATATCAATTGCAGCAAAAAGCCTAAAAACAGAAAATCACTCATTAAATTTAGCAATATTGAGATTATATGTGTTCTTGAAAAGAGCAGGTAAAGTGTAGTCATGTAGGCAAAGTCCTGAATGAGGTGGAATTAAGAGAGAAAGGGAGAAGAGGAATCAAACACAAACAATATTTTCAAGGAGTTTTGCTACAAAAGGGAATGAAACAATTGGACATTTAAGGCTAAACTTAGGCCAAGATTTTTTTTTTTTTTTTTTTTAGGATAAAAGAAATGTGATGGAGGTAGAAAATGGGGATTGATGAAGTTTTAAAGAGGGATGCGAATATCAGTGTTGATGTTGTTTACTAGGTGTTATGGTTTGGAATCCCCCAGAAACATACTTTAAAATAAGAATGAGTTCAAGTAGTATATTTGAATAATGGGGGAGAGACAAGGAAGGGAAGGAAGCCAGTAAGTGTGTGTTATGATAAGAGAAGCACTGTGGGGAATTGGTGCTCAGTACTACTGAGGCCTTTGGGATACCATGTGGAACACAACTCAGGGTTTTATCTGTCAAGGAGCAAGAGAGTTAAGGTACCTGACTCACTAACTCCTGTCTGTCATGGGGTGAGGACTGCTCCAAGGAGCCTTCACTCCAGAGCACTTCTGACCCAGCCTGTGCTTGTTCTAAGCATATCCCTACAGATGAAGTCCTCTCAGAGAGAGTCATAAGTGTTGGGAATAGGAACTCTTCATTGTATGTGAGCGAAACTGAGAATCAAGGGGCTATGGACAATGTTCCAATAGGAACTGCTATAGAAGGGGAGGGAGATAGGATCAAATCTCAAAGATCATTTGCATATTTTGTTTAAAAGCTTTCATATCACCTATTAGGTATCTTCTATATGAGTCTATATCTATATATTTAAATTGAGTGCAAAGGAGAAATTAAACAAATTAGTACGCTGAAGCCTAGATGAAGATACCCTTACAATCCCAGCATCTATCACCTTTCAAATAAATGTTAATGATGGCAGTTATGAAAATTGTTCCAAAGCCTAACAAACTTTATACGGTGGAAGTGACTATTGCATGACTTGTATTTCTATAAATATGGAAAGCAGAACCTTTGCTTCATTTAAACAGCAAAAATATTTTTTGAATGTGTGCAAAGAAGCATTTTAACCCTGGAGACATGGTTCTTAATTTTTTAATATTGGCCTTGATGATTTAACCTTTGCTGGAAAATAAATGTTTAGTTTATGTTCAAGTTATTTGAACTAACAACAACATTATCTCCCTTAGATAAATTTAGCATATAATTAGCACAGGAAGATGGACAGGTTTTTATTACCATCTGTCTTTGGGAATTACAATGAAATTAAATATTGTTTGTTTTCTCCAATAAACTTACTAAAAAAGAATGTCAGGAATTATCTATGGCAAAAGGAAATATGTGTATTAGCTGCTTTCCATTTCTGTTAAGTGTTTTTGTTTGCTTTACATGTTGACAATTTCTTTGAAATTGATTGATTATTCAAGAAATAAGTATATTGTGGTTTTATAAATCTATTGAAGTCATTATAACCTTCTAGACTTTAATAGATTTAAAAATGGCAGACTGTATTCACAATACTAAGAGACTCAAACAATAACTATATTCAACTTTTAAACTTTGTCTTTCATATTTTTTAGATAATATGTATCTTTGTGATCGTGAGAATATATTTTAAAGCGCTATAGTTAATATCCCTAATGTCAGGAAATACACATCTACTCTTAACATCCTTCTTCTCTGCCCTTTGGAATTTAGGCCAATCATCACCCAAATCACAATGTTTCCATTTGGTTTTAGCTTCTTGCTCTAACAAAAATATGATTAACCCCTGAGAACACCACTTTACCTACAAATCTCTTAGTCACTGTATTAGTTTCGTTAATAAATTGTCACAGATTACATAGCTTAAAAAATAGAAATTTCTTCAGAATTCTGGAGTTGAGAAGTCAGAAATCATGGTGTTGGCAGGGCCATGTTGCCTCTGACTGCTGTACAGAGGAATCCTTCAGGCTTCTTGTAAGATTCGGGTGGTTGGTAGCCATCATGGCATTCCTTGGCTTGCAGACACACCATTCCAATCTCTACCTCTGTCATCACGTGAACTTCTCCCTATGTGTCTATATGTATGTGACTCATCTTATAAGGACACCAGTCATACTAGCTTAAGGCTCACTCTAATGACTTCGTCTTAACACAATTACATCTACAAAGACCCTATTTCCAAATAAGGTCACCTTTCCAGGTACTGAGGGGTCAGGAATTCACCTATCATGTTGGAGTATACAGTTCAACCCACAACAGTCACTGACTACTTTTATAAGTTTGATTTAACGGGGACTAGTGTAGAGTAATATAGCTTTTTGTCACAGCTCTAATAACACTTGATTGGGAAATGCTCTCCTTCTGAAAGTCACTTTCAAAACATTCTGCAATCAACTTACTTAAAAGCATGTGGTCTTGAATCTTGTGTCTTCTCATTATGGCAACTAGTACCCTCTCATTCCTTGATGACTTTAACTCACTCTAATATATTTAAATCTATTTTTACCTAAACATTAGTGATTTCCATTCTATGTGTAGAAGGTCCCTCTCACAGTCTGGACACTCAGGACCTTGAATATACCTCTCCCTACGATCTTGTCCTCCATCCTTCTGGGGCCAATTACTCCATGGTTATACCCAAAACCTTTGTCTTAGTCAATGACAACACACTGTCCATAATCACAACTCCATGCATTCCACTTGCTGGTTATCACGTTCTATATTTTAAGCATATTTTCTCCAGCTTTCTCACTCTAAAGAGTTCCTCCTACTTTTCATTTCATGAGTATCTGACCTCCATTGATTCTATCAACTGTACATTATCTTCAGTTTCATATATTCACTTTACTTTTTTAAAAGCTGAATTTCCATAGTCAGTCATTTTTAGGACTGCCTCTCATATTCTCTTCAACTCCATTTCTTTGCCCACTTTGTAGTGCTCATATGACAAAGTAGCCCCAATTAAATACAAATTTCTGCCTAACAAATATCCAAATCTCTGTAGTAGAACTTGGCTGAAATACAATATGTAACCATAACCATGTTTTATTACATTTTTTAGATTTCTCAGTATTATTAAATATTTAAATTTCCATACTTTTCCTAAATGTCTCTTATACCTCCTTTTTTTTCAAACTTTTTCAAAATTGAAGTGTAGTTGGCATATAATATTATGTTAGCTTTAGGTTTATAGTATAGTGATCCTATATTTTATATATTATGAAGTGATCTGTTGGTTATAACTACAAAAGTGTATCCTTAATGCAATCTGGCAACCTCAAGTGGGCCCTTACCATTGTCCCCAAATCTTACTTTGTGTACTCATTATTCACTCTACCTCTCTCCTGGGGGACTATTTCATAACCCTCTACAATCTTGTTGATATTAAATTCTATCTTCTTGTCCATCTCATTGGAATCGACAGATTATATTGCTTCCTATTTCACAAGGAAAACTGGAGCAGTAAAAGAGAACTTGATCAGAATTCTAACATCTTATCTATCGAGGTACTCACATGAACAACCACATAATATGGGCTCTTACCAAAATTAGGAAGATGCACATTTGTATCATTTTGAGTTCTGTTTGTACATTTGTTTTACATTCACAAGTCATATTTCATCTTGTCCCTGATTTGAGAACTGAAATAATTTTGAGAGAGGACTGACAAAGTCTTTATATGTATATGTATATGTATATGTATATGTATATGTATATGTGTTTGTGTATGTGTGTGTTTTCTCGGAGGAGGTGTTCTAGTTTTTAGCAGAATCAAATCTTTAACCTGCAAAGATGTCATAAAAGATTGTAGAATTCTTTACATATTTTATTGCATAAAAACTAAACTGATCAAAGGAAATTAATCAAAGATTCTTAGCTGGTGTGAAATTGTCTACATTTGAAATCTGTAATGGGTGTTGTATGTCACAATATTTTGCCTCATCCATTTTCTCTCTTCTTTCTATGTGCTTATGTTTTCCTACTACTGCTAATAAATTTCAATTAATTCAGAATATTTTTCATTTTGTGTAAGGACCACAGTTTAATGATTATATGGAAGATGGTTGGTAAAAATTGAAAGAAAATAAGACATTTTATAACTGAAAATAATTGTTTATATTTATTACTTTAACATATAACATATACACATTTTAAAAATCTACCTTACTAGACTGGAAGTTCTGTAAGAAAGAAATTGTGTGTTTATATTAGTATACCTCACCCAACCTAGCAAAATGTCCGGATCCATTGGTTAAAGGTTTTTCAATGCATGATTTACCAAAGAAAGGAAATATAGCCATTGTTTATTTAAGATTTAAACTCAACTGTGAATGATTTCCTTATGATTTCACATGCATCCCTAAAACTCTGGGATTTTATAAGATCATGCCACCATATTTTATCAAGATGGCTTTTTACGTAGTTTATTATTGATTTTTTAGATGAAACGTGGTTAATGGGAATAATGGAAAATATAGCTGTCTTCTCTGTTAAGCACATGAAATACAGTAAAAGTAAAAGGTCTTCAGAAACATGTTATTCAGAACTAACTCAACGTGGGATTGCTCTATTCTAACATTACACATGATTAATTGGTAATATAATTCCCATATGCATTGTCACATTGCGGAGTTCCATCAATCCAAAATTTTATTGTAAAAGGCAATGAGCACTGTGTGTAATAGCTGACACATTAGCACAGAAATGCTTTTTTGTCACAAATTGAAGCTGTTTAATACTTGTTTGCCTACCCGTAATGGTACAAAATGCATCTATAATTACTGTCATGGGGCTGAGACTATACCATCTGGTATGAAATGGAAATGTTTGTATCTAAGCTTACTAGAGCAGAATATATATTCTGAGCCATTATTGTAAAGCCATTCATTCTATCTAATAAAAAACTTCTCCACTATATGAGCACAGACTAATGAGTATAAACACAGTTTGGGCTGGAAAAGTTTAAGAAAATATTATGTTCTATAGGATGTCCTTGATCTCTCAGAAAAAAAAAAAATAAGGTTTATCTTCAACACCATTTTTGATGCTCCTTGATCCAAAAAAAACCCCCCAAAAACAAAAAACATTTGCCCCCTTTTGAATATCAGAACATCCTAAGTTTAAATTAAGACATCATTTTTCAACCTGAGTACCTCTTGTGGGTTCCTACTTTTTATTTCAATAATTACATTATCCTAGTTTTACATTATTTCCCTTTCCTTTTAGTAAAAAAAATATTGAAATCCTTTTGCCTCTTTCATATATTTTCTTCCTATAGAACATCCTATTATGGTGAAAATGGAGTCATATATTTTTTTTAAAACACACCAGAACAAGACCTTCAAAACCTATACAAAGAAAATCAGAAAATTACCTTATCTAGAGATCTATGTGACATAAAAGAGATGTGAACAAATAGAAAAACAGTTTATTTTCTTGAATAGAAATCCTCAAGAGATATTAGTTCTCCCTGAGGCAATTTATGATTTAATGCTACCCATTAAAATAACCAGAGTTGTTTTTCTGGAGATAGATAACTTGATTATAAAACTTATTTGGAAGAACAAACAAACAAACAAAAAAGTAAACAAAAATACTGAAAAAAAATAGAGTGAAGAGATAATAAGTAGTCCTGACAGATATTGAAATATACTTTAAAGTGTATATAATTACAGTGGTATTTTATTGGTACATGAGCAGAATGATCAGCTGACAACAGAATAGAGAATTCAGAAAATTAATTTCCCCATTTTGTGGGTCTATGTGGCAACAATGTTTGCATTTCAGATCAGTAGGGGTACTGACAGACTTAAATAATTGATGTGGAGATAGCGGATTAGCCATAGACAATAAAATAAAAATTAAACCCATTCCTGTGTATGGATGAATTTCAAATGGGTCAGAGTTAAATTAAAAAACCAAACCAAAACAAAACAAAACAAAAACATAGGAGAACTGGAACAAAATATGAATAAATTCCACTTGGCTCTTCTTTCTGCTTGGCAGTTTTTCTTCCCTGGGCTGGCTTTCACTGATCTCAGTTTGGCTTCATCGCATGTCTACAGTCAGATGATGAGTTAACTGGGGGAAGGGCTGGCTTCAGATGGCCTTATCCCTAGGTCTGAAAGTCAGCTGGGGTAGTATGTCTCTCAACATCAAGACAGCTAGTCCAGATTGAGCTCTCAGTGCAGGAAGACGGTAACTCCCAATGTGCAAGGATTTTTCAGCCTCTGCTTGCACCTGTCACCCTTACCAATGCTTCATTGGCTATTACATTGCAGGTCCCTGAGTCAACCAAGCTTGAAGGGTTGAAAAACGGACTTCGTTTTTTTTTTTCATGAGAGGAGTGAAAACTTGTGACCATTCTTACAACTTACTGAAAATGAAGAATAAGCCATCCTAGCCAAGTATCAAATCCAGAACCACTAATGGGAAAGATAGATAAATTTGATAAATTAACATTTTTTTAAAGTTCATAGTAAAATAAATCATAAGCACAGTAATGAGAAATCTAATTGGGAAAAGACACATTTGTCACATATCACAGACAAGAGGTTATATTCCTACTGTAGAAATACCTTCTAAAAATAGACACACAAACACCATCAACCTGATGGGGGAGGGCATTAAAAAAAAAGAATTACAGAAATAAAAAGACAGTTTGCAGAAAAAGAAATGCAATGCAAATGTTTCTTAACAGACTCTAACTATACTCAACTTTTCATGGTAAGAAAAATAAATATAAAAGTATATTGAAATATCAATTCTCACCTGATGGATTGCCCGAAATCTAAAAGTTTAAACTCAACCTCTGTTGGTGAGGTTGTGAGAAAACAGTTCTTTTATGAAATGCTGGGACTCCAAATGTTACATATCCAATGAAGAGACTTGAGTAATATACCCAACATAGCTAATGCTCCATTTGATGCAATATCTCACTTTAAGGAATTTATCTTAAATTTTAAAAAAATTTTAAAAAAAGACAGCAATCAGAAACAAGTATCAAACTAGGAAAATAATTTAAAACACATATCACAGATAAAGGGTTAATTTTTCAGATACAAATGGCTCTCAGACATCAGTAAGAGCAGGGCACACATCCCAAGTTACTTCTGCAAGTTGTCCTGTGTTCATACATCATTGTTACAGTATTCTTTGCAGTAAGAAACAAAAAAAGGAAAAAAAACAAAATACTTAACTAAAAGAGACAAGCAAACCATAAAAAGAGACTCATAACCATAGAGAACAAACTGAGGGTTGCTGGAGGGGAACTGGGCAGGGGGATGGGTTAACTGGGTGATGGGCATTAAGGAGGGCATGTGATGTGATGAGCACTGGGTGTTGCATGTAAGTGATGAATCACTAAATTCTACTCCTGAAACCAATATTACGCTATATATTAACTAACTGGAATTTAAATAAAAACTTTAAAAAATACTTATCTTTGGGGGTCTTCTACAATAATCTATGCTATAACCACTTACTAGAATATTCAATAGCAACACAAAAACAATGAGAAATCTCTCTCTACTTAGAAATATTTCCAGGATATATGGCTAAGTGGAAAAATATGATTTTGAACAGCACACAAAATACACAGCCTATTGTGAAAGAAGGAAAGAAATAAAAACTTTTTTTTCTATTTTGTATAAAGAAACATTAAAAAAAATTCCTGAAACTTAAAAAATGTTTCCCTTCAGGGTTTAGAGAGGAGTCACAGGTTTAATGAAAAAGTGGGTAGGGGAAACAGTTTTCACTCTATACTAGTTTATATTATTTTTATTTTAAGCTATGTAAATGTTTAAACAATATATCACCTCTTCTAAAAAACAACTTTTTAAAAGACTCCATCCCAAATATTGGTTGACAGGATAAAAGGTGCATAGTTTGAAAAGAGCCCCTAAGGATACTAGTAATTATTGAACATTGGGAAAGGGTAACTGTGGATATAATTAGTTAGCATGTTGCCTCTGTAGAGATAGAAATTGCCCCTGTGCCAATTGTAAATAGTTCTGTTCTGAGCATAGCCTTATTTTCAAGGAGTATTTTTGCAGGGTCTTAGTGTAACCAGCCATCATAAGGCTCAGCACATTTCTTAGGCCATCAGTTATTGATGGACCACAGCCAGAGATGACTTTTAATTTGCTCTCATGAACAATTGTGCATGGGGATTTTTATAATTACTTCATCATTTGGAAGCATATTTTACATAACACTATGTAAATGACAATGCTGCTAGCTTTCACTGGTAACAAAGGCCAAAGATGACAAGGCCTAGTGATTCAAATTAATAGGATGCTTGTTTTTACTTCATTTTGATAAATTCTGAATGTCATCCGTTCTTCAGGTTGGTACTTCATCTTGAGAGTCGGCTTTGTACATCCTGGAATCTATCCTTAATATGTGCCTGTCGATCACTTGGGTCCAGTCAATATTTCTAGACTGTTTTGCAGCTAACCCAAACCATTTCCTGTTGCAGGTGTGGCTACTAGTGCAGAAGAGGAAATGAAACAGAAACAGTTGGTCCAGAATCTGTAGAGATTTTCTAATTCTACTGGGTGTTCTACATCACAAAATAAGTAGTGAGCCAAGTCTCAGTGCAAAGCCTGAGTAAGATACTGATTTAAGAAACATTGTTATAAGCTCTGGGATTGTAAGAGCTGATCTCAAGACTTGACATGGTGGTTTGAAACCTTTCCCAATCCCGTAAACAACCATGCACATATGTGCGACAAAGTGTGTAACATGGAGGAAAGCATTTGGAAAAAGACAATTTTCCTTTTGCAATATGCTTTTTGGAACTTCTGAGCCATTAAAATTCCCATTTGCTCTTGGTTTTAATGAGCACTTCAGCATCAACCCTTGAAAAATCCAGATTCTTTAAAATATCTTGATGCTTCATGCCAAAATTGATTTACATATTCTAAAAGGGAAATGTATTTATATGTCAAAGTACAAATGATTTCAGATGTAGAAATCCTTTTTAAACCTATTATAACTCAGGGCGCCTGCGTGGCTCAGTTGGTTAAGCGACTGCCTTCGGCTCAGGTCATGATCCTGGAGTCCCTGGATCGAGTCCCGCATCGGGCTCCCTGCTCGGCAGGGAGTCTGCTTCTCCCTCTGGCCCTCCCCCCTCTCATGTGCTCTCTCTCTCATTCTCTCTGTCAAATAAATAAATAAAATCTTTAAAAAAAAAAAAACCTATTATAACTCAATTAGCAGCAAAGTAAAAAGAAAATTCAAATTTCTAGTCATTCAAAACCCACAACCTAGGACTGTTACGAAGTTCTCTTTCTTTCTGAGGGTATGTATATTTACATTCTAATATTAAGTATGATGTCAATAAAATTACTATAATTTAATAAACCTATTGGCATTCAGTCTATATTCTCACTGCTATAGAGTAGGTCAAAATTATAATTTATACTTTAAAAAAATTATTCAGTTCTGTAATTATTTTCCTCTATATATTTTCTAAATTTGTGACTAAAACTCCTTTTTCATGATTGTTAGCTAGGATTTATCTATCTTACTTTTATTTTTCATATAACCTAGATTTCTAGTTCTCAACTATCACACACTTTCCTAACTCATTAAGTTCTTCATTTATATTTACTATATTGTTCATCTTATTTCCATCCATATATTTGTGTTCTTTTTTCAATAATTTGATTTGCATACTTAACCAGATGGTTTTAACTCTTTACTTTTATTGATATAATCATATAAGATACAGAATTTTCTCTGAGCATCAGTGTATTGGCATCCCAAAGTTTCTGATATTAGTATTTCAGTTTCCTCTCTTTTCTAGAAAACATTAAAGTACGGTTTGCATTCCTCATTTGACATAACAGAACAGCTGCTTAAAAATCAAGTTATAAAAATTCCAGATGGAAGCTGACATTTAATTTCTGAGTTTTTAAAATTAATTTAATTCTATTGCAATGGATTCAGAACATATTGCTGTAAATACTTTATAGCATTTATTTTTACTTGTGTTTTTTTCGTGATAATTATAGTATACACACATATAATCTTTTAGATCCACATTATTGATAAGGTTCCTTAGATTTTCTAGTCTTTATTAATTTTTGTTCTTATCCTCTTGAATCACATTGGAGTGAATGAGGTGCATTAAAATCTTTAGTTTTGCTGTGTTTCTGTCTATTATACCCCATCTTCCACTTTAAGAAAATGTTGCTCTCATATTTGCTGCATAGCTATGTATGTCTAATGTGTTTAATTATAATAGTTAGCAATACGATGTGCAATCATTGTCTCATACAATGTTTCGGTATTAATTCTATCCATTATTCATTCTGCTTTCTTTATCTTTTCATGTGAATACATATACTTAATCTTTTTCTTCTTTTACTCTATGAGAGCATAGTTGAGTTGTATTTTTTAGAGATAAGAATATTATATTTTTCTAGAAACAATCCTTTTATGTTTTCAATTTTAATTATTTTGAATTATATTAAGATAATCGTGATTTTTAAGAATTTCTTTTGTGTCCACAGTTGCTTTATCCTTGACATTTCTATTTTTGCATATCTATCCTCTTTCTCTTTGATGACATTAGTCAGGGTTCACCAATCTTATCAATTTTTTTTCACATTATTATATTTTCTTCATCAGAGTTTTATTTATTCTCTTTTCTAACCCACAGGGAACATTCCTTCTGGCTTCCGTCAGAACAGCAGTCCCACCCTTGTGGCCCATGAATATCATTTACTGTTGGAGAGGGATGATGCGTGCAGTTTGCATGACTGTTGTATGGGAAGTTGTCTAGAGGGGTGGCTGCAAGCCTAGCCTCTAGCTAAGTGGAGCTCATGAATGGAAAATAACGTCCACTACATATCAGATCCCCTATAGCTTCCTGACATACTAGATCTTTCTCTCCACTCTGATTCACTCTTTCAATGACTCCTCTTCCTTCCCCAAATTAAGTCATATTTGGTGTCTAGGAGGAAACATCTTTGAAAAAATATAAATATTCCTCTCTCAAAAGTTCAGTTGGCCGTTTCTTTCTTTGAATCTTTGATCTGGCATACAAGAGTTGGTTAGGATAGGAAGATACATCAGGATTGGAGTTGTAGTGAGAATAGAGAGCTAGAGGAAAACAGAACAGGTGATCACAGATTAATTCTTCACTATATAACTCTGCAACTTTACTCCAATATGAATTTAGCCATCCTTTATATAATGCATTCATAACAACTTCGAAAAAGCAAGCTCTATATAGGTCAGAGCTATTATTAGTGTCATTATTGATGTCATGGGGTCTATCTAATAAGTAGCGTCATGATGTTGATGTTCCCAGGGTGTCTGGATAAGCATTCATTAGTTCCCACTAGTGCCATCTCACACTGATTTTTCTTCTTTGGCTGTGAGGACTTAGGGTCACCTTAAGGGAATGTGCCCTTTGTGGCTCAGTAGCCATTAGTGTGAACAGGTAATTTTGAAAAGAATGCATGTTGATGAAATGATTAGCCTTGCAAAGTGGGGAAGATCATTTTGTATGCAGGAAGTGCAGGGATCATATGCGTCACAGTAAGTCATTTTGTATGTGATTATGTTGCCTTGGAGTCTCTGCTGAGTAACATTAGTATAGAATTTTAACCAAAACAAAACACAAAATAAATGATAAAAAAATGTTTCATGAAAGACCTACTTACTTTTGCTATCATTTCTCCTCTTACACAATACCATTAGCCATATTCAAAAATATTAAATGACCATCAAATGTTTGTGCAGTAATATGCTGAAACAAAAAAACCTTGGTCCATAAGGGATTTGGAGTTGGTGTTTACTGAAGCTTGCTTTCATTTTATAACATACTGGTTCTAATTTAAGACAAATACATTTTTATGTGTAAAATTCATCATTACATAATTATGTGGAGATGCAAAAAGTTATATACACACAGACATACATAACTTGGTCTTTTTTTCCAATTTTTTTCCCTGAAAATGGATATGTGTGTGCACACACTCATATTTGAATATAGTGTTTTCATCATCCTGCCTTGAATTTCATCATTCCTTTTTTTTTCAAAAAATAACATTTTACTAAGTCACATATAAATATATATCAAGAATCAATCTGGATAAACTGTGTTCCATGCTTGCAATGTTTTTATTTTTGAATGACATGTTGAACAAGCATCTTTGCAAGTACATAAAAAAACTTAAACATGTTATGTTTTCCAGGAGGATGGCTATCTATATCTCATGAACAGCCATCTTTGTCTAAAGAATATCCACACAATACTAATTATAGAGGCTATGTAGGATGCATGGAGGATATAATCACCATTATGACTAATCTATCAATAATATATCAATAATAATTTGCATGTTGATTTCATTAAACTGCAAAAATCATACAGGCTTCATATTCCTGGCAAGGAGTTTGTGGCTAGAATGAATAAGACAGTTGGTGAATGAATGTAGGTCTCATAAATATGTGTAAAATGAATGAGTGGTGTTGCTTGTCTGTAATTTTGCTTGCTTGACTGCTACTTGTATTGTAGTGATTTTCAGCAGGTGCAACTCTCTTCTGCCTTATATTATGGCACATTAGGCCTTTTCTGGGCACTCCTTGGACTCTGTCTTTCCCTCTGTCTGTTCTAGCACACTATGCTTCTGTAAAACTTAGCAATGATGAGATATATTTACAAGGTCTCTCCCTTTAAGAAGATTTCAGCCAAATTTCAGAGACCATCTCAATGTGCTAGAATTCCTGAAAAACAAAACAAAACAGCAACAAAATTCATAGGTATTTTTCCGGGGAAAATTTTACTCAAAAATATAATAGGCAGAATCAACATACAATTTTAGCTGAACTAAAAATAAGGATCTACACTTTCTAGACAAAGACAACTATTGTATTTTCTTATTTATATGTGAATTTTAAAAAGCTGAAGTCCTAGAAATAGAGAGTAGGATGTGGTTACCAGGCTGAGGGATGGGAGAAATGGGAAGATGTTGATCAAAAGGTACAAAACCCCAGCTAGAAGATGAATGAGTTTCGAGGATCTAATGTACAACATGGTGAATATAGTTAACAATATTGTATTACATACTTGAAAGTTATCACCACAAAAAGTGGTAATTTTGTGGGGGATGGAGGTGTTAACTAACCCTATTCTTTTATCAGGCGTTTCCTTTCATGTTATAACTAGACCCTTTTTCCTGACAGATCCCAAATCTGTTTCATTTTTATCACCATCATTGTTCTCTTTTTTCCCTTCTAGTATACAAAAGACAACACAAGAAATCTATAATTAAAACATCCCTAAGGGAATTCTGACCAACTTTATTCAAAAGTATTTCAACTTGAGGAGATCTTGAACACAGCATTTCCCTGAAAATCAGAGGGGGTAGGAAAGAGGGGGCAAGAGAAGTAATTCTTTAAAATGATACTTGTGGCTTAGCTTATTTCATGCCAACATTTATGTAGGAATCAAAGTGAATACTTGAAGAAAAATATCTAGTTTTAAAGGCACTGGAGAGCTAACTAGGCAGACAAAGATGCCAGGGAAAAAGAAGTCATTTGATAGTAGATTAATCACTTTGGTTCTTTAGAGATCAATAAGAAGAGATGCTATTCAAATGCACAATAAATACGTGAATACATTCCCAACCTCATTAGTCATCAGTGAAATAAAATTTCAAACCAAAATACATTATAACCATGTACCATGGCAAATGCTACAACAAATAAGATGGATAATAACAAGGTTGGTATGGAGGTGGAGCAATTCAAAGTCAGACATTGCTGTCAGGAGGGTAAATTGGTACAACTGCTTCAGGAAAGTGCTTAATAATATTTACGAAAATTGTATATATGCATACTTCTGCAATACACTCCTCAAAGTTACTGACAAACATGTATATCTATGTACAAGAAATGACATGTATAAGAATGTTTATATCATCATTAATTATAATCATCTCAAATTAGAAGGAACCCAAATAACTATTAGTAGAAGAATGAATACATAAAGCAAGGTGTACGTATACAATGAAATAAAATGTAGGCGTGAACACTAAAATTCTGCTGCATACAACATTGATGGCTCTCATGAGTATATTTTGAAAATATCATTAAAAACAAAATATAAAAGTATTATCAATCATAACATTTACATTATTTATAAAATAATATATTATAGAATACTTACACATTGTTTTACAATTAAAGATAGTGATTTCTCCTGGGGAGGAAATGAAGAGACTGGGACAGCACGTGACCTGGCCAATGGGATGCTGGCTATGGCACAACATTATTGTCAAGTCATCAACCCATAACCTTGTTTTATGTATCTGTTTAAAGACATCTTATTGTGGGATGCCTGGGTGGCTCAGATGGTTGAGTGTCTGCCTTCGGCTCAGCTCATGATCCCAGGGACGTGGGATGGAGTCCCGCACTGGGCTCCCTGCTGGGTGGGGAGCCTTCTTCTCCCTCTGCCTCTGCCTCTCTCTCTCTCTCTCTGACTCTCATGAATAAATAAATAAAACATTAAAAAAAATAAAGACACCTTATTGAAATGATACGTTCAGTTCATTAACATTGAACTTAAGTCAATAGCACTGTAATGTGTGCTTTAATGAAGCTTACCTAACACAACTGTTTTCTCTATAACGTGTCTCGCAGCCTTCTTGTGCTTGGGAACCCCACACAGCACTTCAGCAGTAAGCTAGGGAACCATTTTAAACACTAAACATTATTTATGTCACAGAATAACCAAAAAAAGCGCAAAAATGTGAAAGACATGGCACTAACTAGGAAGCAAAAATGACATTAAAACATGAGAGCTAACTCAAAAAGACAGAGTGTGACTTGGTTGGACCTTGGGTGAGAATATGCCCTTGGTGACTCCTATTTTTGCTACTACGCAAGTGTCTGAGAATGACCGTGGAAGTACTGGGAGTATCAGTTTTGGGGATTACACATCAAGTTTAGTGAGTAGCTGAATTCACTAATACAGAATCCATGAATACTGAAGATAGACTCTGTGCGTGTGAGTGTGTAAATATATGATACACAATATGTATCTATATTTATACTCACATATTTGTATTTTTTTTTCTGATTGTATATATGAGATTGTTTCCTGAACATGGACATTTTCTAACAAGTTTAACTGGTACTTTTCATTCTGACACAGAGCAGATTCTAGCTAATTCTCATCAATCTCATCCTGGAGAGGGATGACTAAACTCAGATTAGTTCATTTTCTCACCTCCCTGTTGCCTGGAAGCAAGAATTTGGGGAAGCTAAAGACTCCTAACCGTCAGGGATTCCTGTGGGTTCTGACTTCTGTGCAAATTCCTGGGTCGCAAAGTTTTCTTCCACATTCTAGAACAAAATTCTCTCCCCAAACAATTCCCCGAGATTATATCACTGTTCCTCATTCTCTCTGTTTTTGACCATGATATGGTGTCAAGTCACAATTTTTCTACCTGATCATTTCAGTTGCATGGAGTTAGTTCTCATATTTAACCATCTGCCAATAGCAAGGACGAAAGTTAACCTCTGAAACTTTACCCTTTTCCTTGTGCCCAATATATCTCTTTTAATTTAAAAAAAAAAAAAAAGACCGTGACACTGATGTCCTGTTCCCTCTTGCTTTCTGTGTCAGCAGAATTACATTTGTTCTCTGCACTGATGGCCTCTAATAGATCAAAGAAAAGTTCTTTTCTCAAGAATTTTCCCAACAAGTTTGATAACCAATCATCAATCATATAGTCTTCAGGGTTAATTATAGACAAGTAAATCTAAAAAAGTAAGAAGTGTGTTATATTCTAGTGCCTGATGTTTTTGGTTTGTTTGTTTTTGGTTTGTTTTATTATTAACTGATGCTATCAAAACACAACAATTTGGTAGCCTTCAAGTGAGACCATCTGTGAACTGGTCATTAACTGGCCCAGTCACCAGAAATGATAGCTCTTTGGAGTTTGTTTCTTATTTTCATCCATATTCTACTTTCTAAATCTGTCCACTAAATTATGCATTCATGTAGGCCTTGGTCAGGGGTGCATGACTCTTTTCACAGAGGATAGCTAACCAGAGCACTGCCCTTCTTCGATGTCATAGACCACACCAGATGCTGCTTTGGAAACAGCTTTGTCATCTGAGAGACTTGTGTATGTGAGACTTTCTTCACCAGGGCAGGTGGCTTAAGGATGGGAATTCAAGTGAGAAGGAAAATAGGGAAGGAGGCACTGAGGGAGAACTATGGAGATATTACCACTCTGACCCATTGTTACTACAGTATTCCAAAATTCTTGTTCACACACTAGCATGTGACTTACAAAGCAACAACAGTTGAGGTGCACCAGAACACAGGCTCTGTTTCTTTCATATCTGTTCCCCTGACATCCCTGAAATGATGTAACGTTCAAGACACACCTTGCAGGAGGCCCAGCTGTGAGAAGGAAGCAGTGGCCAGGACATTAGCCCACCTGCCGCTCAGGGGCTCTGGCCGGGCCTGAGTCTGAAACCTCGGTGCTCTCTCCTTGCCTGATGCCCAGTCCCATGCGACCTAATGGCTTCTGCCAGGAATGCCTTACTTGTATCTGCGCATTTAGCTGGGAACTTGCCCACTCTAATGAACTGAATAAGCTCTTTATACACATAAAAAATAAAATATAAAATGATACTACCAAAACAATAGAATAATTTCAGCTGAATTCATTTTTCTGTCTATTTAATAGACATTTGTGTTTCCTTTCTTTCTAAACTTCAATTGAAAGACCCTGCCCAAGCTTATGTGAACATTCATTACATTTACTTCCTAAAAATTCAGTATGAAGTCCAATTCTTTAGGAACACTCTCCTTCCTCAAGAGACCTGGCAGAGTTTTTCCTCTTCTTGCATTGGTTTTAATGACTGAACACAGAGTTTATCATTTCTATAATAACACATACAGCTCCCCAAAACTAATGTTACTATTTATCAGGGTGATTTTCTGAAGGAAGAATTGGCCGAAAGAATAAAACTAATGATGGGACAGTTTGCAGCTAACATTTGTGGAATCCATACAATGTTCGATGTATGTGATAACCAGAAGCTTGAAAAAATATTGATCAGTTACTTTACACCACAAGTTTGTTTAACTCTCTTTAACTACATGTTTCTCGAGTACTTTTACTTTCATACTCTACACTCAAGATTATTCTAATGCATCTCATTTTTTACATGCCTGTTCTGGGCTACATATTGTCTTTGGCTCTTCTTCTCTTTGTTCTTTGCCCTATGTCAGTTTCTGCAGATCTTTGGAGCAATTTATAGCTCAATGAAGGTTAATTGGAGTTTTATGACTATTAATTATGTAAAGAAGTCAACCAAGATATCTGGTACCTGTGTCCATAACCACAACCTCACACTGAAGCTCGTATCTCTAGAAGACAGATGTTCTGGAATAAAGCGACTCTCTCTATCATAGACTGACTGACCTCCATTCGTGTCTCATGTCTAATATCTCAATATAAAATGTAATTTGTCAGAACGGTATACTCTGAATTCCCAGCTGAAATCATCCTTTTCCTTATTTTCTCTCATTATCACTTTACTTTCCTTTATGTACTTTGCACCATTGGAAAAAAAAAAACAAAAACAAGAAAGAGATTTTTAAAATACTGGTATCCTCACTTGGATAAAACCTTCATAGGGGTAGAGATTATTCACTGTGTGTCTCCATCTGTTCAGTCTATAAGAACAGAATACCACAGACTGGGTGGCTTATAAACAATAGAAATTTATTTCTCATAACTCTGAAGGCTGAGAAGTCCAAGATCAAAGTACTAGCAGATTCGGTGTCTGGTTAGGACCCACTTCCTTGTTCACAGAAAGCTCCTTGTGGTATCCTCACATGGCAGAGGGGACAATAGAGCTCTTAAGAGTCCCTTTTATAAGGACATTAATTCCTTTAATGAGGGCTCCACGCTCATGACCTAATCACTTCCCAAAGACCCCCGCCTCCTAATACTATGACATTGGAGATTAGGTTTTGACATATGAATTTTAGGGGGACGTATTCATTCCATTGCATTTTGTGTATGGTTTTGTTCACTATGGTGTGCCCATGTACAGCACAGAGCCTGCCCAGTGCACAATGCTCAGAGACGATAGCTTGAGAATTTAAAAACATAGTAGATGTCCAAACGTGCTATTCAGGACACTCATCTCTAAGCTGTTCATACTCTCTTTCAGCCACAATGTCTCCTGCCCCCTCTGCCAGTGAGTGTCCAAGGCACCACAGCACAGAACACACCACCTGCATGCACACGTTCATAGCCACAGTGTTTGGGAAGAGTCAAGGCGAGTGCAGGCCCCCGTGGAAGAAATAAGCTATGTTGCTCGCTATGTCCACATGGGCAGTTATGTAGGTATTAGCTGTAGGTGGTATAGCGAGGGAACCAGACAAATTACACAGTATCCAGGCCCTCGTTCCTGACCAGTTGTCAAAGGACACAATCAAGATGAGTGAGATTTGCAGAAAGAAACATTTTGTCTTCTTGTATAAGCTAGGATAGGATTTAGCTGTCTTTCAGCAAAAGCACTTGGAGGCTCAGATGTAGGTTTCCGAGGATGAAATGATACTTTGTGACAAGAGCGGCCTCATTCTGGCCTGCCTAGTCAGCTCTATATCCCAAGAGACAGATGGAGAGAGAGAAATTGTCCTGCATGGACATCCTCAGCTTTTACAAGCTGCACTGGCCTCTCATAGTGGATGAAAGTCTGCCATATTTCAAGCTGTTGATCTTGGAGAAGGTTGATTTCGCCCTTCCTAATTTTAAATCTATCTCCACCTAGCAGATCTGGTCAATGGTGGGGAATGTTAGGACTGAGTTTGTATTCCCCATTCCTTATAGTTCCTAATTTCCACTGGTGTTTGCGAATTCTTCTACTTTGACTTACTTGATTGTTGGGTTTAGGAGAAGGAAAAGTCTGCTTGAGCGTGTCCTCCTAGGCCCTCTCTCTTTTAGATCCTGCTGCCTGCAGGTAAATGGAATATATTAGCTTGCCCTTTGTGTCAAGTTTACCATGGCAACTCTCCCTGGCAAAGACATTTTGCATATCTGGCTTTGTCAGTGAAGCTTTGAAAGAATGTGTCACACTAAAGGATTCATTAGCCAGCTCATTGGTTCCATATCCAAAGCTGTGTCTCCAATCTGCTTCATCAGTATTAAAGGATATATCTCCTCTCTCCATCTATTTGATTCCCCTGCTTTTTTCTCAGTTAGTTGTGAATTACAGAGAAAAAACAAGGGGTGCTATATATTGGCCACTCAGAACTGCACTGTGTAAGGGAAAGGAGAATAAAAAATAATGCAGAGAGGGAATCTGCTTGGAACTTAAATAAAACATCATAAGGAAGGTGACCATTGAGTAGAGGATTAAAACAGGAGTATATTTTCACTAGACAAAAAAGCAGGTGGGGAATAAGGTACAAAAACCAGAAGCAACACTGAAATAATCTTTCATGTCCTAAGAACCGAAGTAGGTTTACTTATGGAAGAAATCTAGATTTCAAGATGATGAGAAAAGGAATGCAGTGGGAAAGGCAGACAATGTGCACATAATATCCGATACTCGGAAACACTGATATTATTATTATATTATAAACCTCAAATCAAATGTGTTGTAATGACAGGTTTTGAAAGCTACAGGACCCTCTAGTTGGGTGATAGCCTTGTGGTATTATTGAATAATATATATTTTTTTCCATTTCCACCCTTTTATAGCAATATATGGATTTCATTTAACAGAATAAAATTACACAATGTTAATAATGACAAGAGGACAGGGGACAAGGATTGCAATCCCCTGGTGCAAGAAGTAAAAGCTTAGCTTTAAAAGAAGAGCTGATGGTTGAAAATCTATAAAGTCTCTGGGTTTTGTTTGTTTGTTTGTTTTTTCTGTTAAACATATAAATAAAATTAGTGGTACTGACCTCCCACGGAAGGCGTAAGTCAGTGTCTAGTGGCTCTCGACAGGTAGATGAAGACATTCTGAGAAAGAGGTTCACAATTTCATTTAAAAAACAAAAGGTTAAACCAAACCATAAACCAAAGCCTGTTATTTGCAGCTATCAGAAAACACCATTTTTCTTTCAGGAAAAAACCTAGGGAGTTTTTGTCAAAAGGACTTGTAGGTATTATGTGATTATGTTGGGGAGGAAAAGGTTCTATAGAAATAATGAATTTGACAACATGATTTTAAAACCTGATGAGTTATGGGAATATAATTTATTTTAAAATAAGTTCTCTAGGTAAGAAAAAGATGACAGGTGCTAGAGTAGCTGATCTAAAATGCCTCTTTAAAATATGCCTCTTAATAAGCATCAATAAAACAAAATGAATAAGGACAAGCAAATAGCAGCAACAAAAGTTCAATTTCAAACTTTAAACATTAAAAAAATTCAGAAATTAGATATCTCAGCATGATAAAACATAATCCCTAAAGGAAAACATATTTTATGTCTATATTGGTAAATATTAATGCTATGCTAATAAGCACTATTTTAGTTCACATACTGAATCTATTTTCAGAACAAATCAGAACAGAAATATTTTTCAAAATGAGTGAGTTTTAAATTAAATATAAACACAAAAATTCATTTTGTTTTTTTCTGTTTATATCAAAAATCTATTTTCCCCCAGTTTTCTTACATAATCTAGATAACAAAGAAATGTCTCATTTATTTTTAAAAGCAAACAAAAAAAATCTCTGAATATAATTTGCTAGATAAATAGACCTGTTGAGGTCGAGAGTCTCCCTGGATATTAATACTAAGACAGAGACACTTTGGAAAATGTCTCCATCTATTGAGAGTTCCTTATGCGAAACATGATATTATTACTTGTCCAGGTATTTTATTCATCTAGCTATGTTTCCTTACATAAAGTTTTAAACATAATATGAAATGTTCCTATTTCTTCAGTGTAGATTACATGCTTTTCTGTGCATAGCCTAACTTCTCCTATATCAAAATTGATATACTGAAAACCGTATACGTCAGAAACAAATTCTTTATTAGTGTTCTATTTTTAACACTCAGCAAAGAACATGAGACATAGCTATTAGTCAAAGATGATTTTGTTGAATTAAAGATGTGATTAATATGTATTTGATTTTCAACTTCAGAAGCTTAAAACAAACTGGATTTTTTTATTGTATAAGGTATATAAAATAATTTCATTGGGCCTCCTGGGTGGCTTAGTTGGTTAAGGGTCTGACTCTTGATTTCGGCTCAGGTCATGATCTCAGGGTCCTGGGATTGAGCCCCACTTTGGGTTCCACGCTCAGCCAGAAGTCCGCTTAAGGATTTCTCTTCCTCTCCCTCTGCCTTTCCCCCCACTCGCTCTCTCTTTCTTTCTGTCTAAAACAAATAAATAAATGTTAAAAAATGATTTCATCAGTGGCCTACTTTCAAAAGGATAGTACTTGGTATATTCAATTTTGTTATAATTATATTATAAAATCATGATCCATTATTATGTGGACAATTAAAGACAATGAATAAATTATTCATAAAGATCAACAGAAGAATTAAAGGAATTTAAATATAGTCAAGTAGGGGCGCCTGGGTGGCTCAGTTGGTTAGGCGACTGCCTTCGGCTCAGGTCATGATCCTGGAGTCCCAGGATCGAGTCCCGCATCGGGCTCCCTGCTCGGCGGGGAGTCTGCTTCTCCCTCTGACCCTCCTCCCTCTCATGCTCTCTGTCTCTCATTCTCTCTCTCGCAAATAAATAAATAAAATCTTTAAAAAATAATAATAATAAATAAATAAATAAATATAGTCAAGTAAAATATTCCCAAATAAAGGTTATATTTAAAAAAGAATACTATTGTTATCCCAAATTATATTACAGTAATTTTGACTCAGAAATCAATTTCTACCTTAACTGTATTTTATTTACAGCACTTTTTACTCATACATTAATTATTTGCTATATATCACAAATTTACATATTCACTTAGGAAAATAAGTCAGTATAGAACAACCAAAAATTACATTACCCATTCAAATAAAAGACATTCTTAGAGGAAAAAAATATATATATGTATATTTAGGTTTGTTCTTTTTAATAATAAATAATGTTACCCTAGTTAAAATTTAAGAAGTTAAGAGTGCATGATAAAAACTCTAGAGCTAACACTGAAAACAATACAGAGGTATAACTAAAAGCTAATAGAAAAATTTAAAAGAATGAAAAAATATATTCAAATAATCCATGTTGATATAGGAAAAATAATACAAGAGAATGAAAACCAGAGAGGACAAACAGAAACAAAATAGGAAAAAAGCATTCCTAAATCCAAATATAGGAATGATTTCATTAAATATTACTGAGCTTTCCACTTGAATTAATAGATATTATCAGAATAATTAAAACAGTGAAACCCAATTCTATGCTATCCACTAGAGATGCACATCAATGTAAGGACACAGACTCTTGAAAAATATGGGAACAGAGATATAACATGCAAACAGTAATATTAGAAGGCCGGATTTGGATATTAATATCAAAATACGGAACATTATCAGAAATGATTGAGGACATCTCAAAATGATAAAAAAGCGAATTATTTAAAAACATCAAACAACCATAAATAAGTATGCTCCTATTAATAGTGTTTCAAAATATATGAAGCAATATTGACTAATACTATTCATTCCTGAAGTTATAGAAAAACTGGACAAGGGGCGCCTGGGTGGCTCTGTTGGTTAAGCGACTGCCTTCGGCTCAGGTCATGATCCTGGAGTCCCGGGATCGAGTCCCGCATCGGGCTCCCTGCTCAGCAGGGAGTCTGCTTCTCCTTCTCCCGCTCCCCCCTCTTGTGCTCTTTCTCTCTCTCACTCTCTCTCTCAAATAAATAAATAAAATCTTAAAAAAAAAAAAAGAAAAACTGGACAAAAAAATGAAAACAGGAATCATCTAAACAATAAATAGACATTGAATTAAATTATAACTGAAAGGGATTATAAAATTATGGAATGCAGCAAAAGCAGCACTTAGAGGGAAATGAACATCTTTAAATGCTTAGTGTAGAAATAAACAAATGTCTAAATTTTAATGATCTTAGCTTTCACTTTAACAAATGTAAATGAAATAGCAATTCAGAACCAAAGTAAGTAAAAATAAATAATAAGAGAGAAAATCCATGCAAATAAAACAGATAAGCAACAGATAAATCAATAAAGCCAAAATTTACTTTTAAAGTAATTAACAAAATTTATTTATACAAAAATGGAGAAAATCATAAATTATTAATACCAGGAATGAAAGAAGGGTTATTGCTATAGATCTTATAGAAGTAGAATGAGTGATAGAATTTGATGAATAACTTGACAAATTTGGTGACATGGACAATATAATTTATTGAAATTACTGATACAAGAACAAAACAATCCCCTTACAACCATGTGTGTACACACACACATATGCACAGTTTGAATTTTTTAATCAAAATACATTTTTCAAAAAGAAATCTCCAGAACTAGTTACCTTCCATCATGAATTCTGTCAAACATTTAAAGAAGAAATTCCATCATTCTTGTACAAAATCTTTCAGGAAACAGAAGAAAAACTTTTTGACTTTTTTTTCCCCAAGTTGTTATTTAAATTCTAGTTAGATAACATACAGTGTAATATTGGTTTCAGGAGTAGAATTTAGTGATTCATCCTCTACATACAACACGCAGTGCTCATCACCACAAGTACTCTCCTTAATACCCATCACCCATTTAACCCATCCCCACCCACCTCCCTCCATCAACCCTCAGTTTTTTCTCTATCCTTAAGAGTTTCTTATGGTTTGCTTCCCTCTCTTTTTTTTTCCTCCCCCTATGTTCATCTGTTTTGTTTCTTAAATTTCACATATGAGTGAAATCATTTGGTATTTGTGTTTCTCGGACTGACTTGTTTCACTTAGAATAACACACTCTAGCTCCATCCACATCATTGCAAATGGCAAGATTTCATTCTTTTTGATGGCTGAGTGATATTCCTCTGTGTGTGTGTGTGTGTGTGTGTGTGTGTACCACCTCTTCTTTATCCATTCATTAGTCAATGGACAACTGAGCTCTTTCCATAGTTTGGCTATTGTTAATAATGCTGCTATGAACATGAGGGGGGCCATGTACCCTTTCGAATCAGTATTTTTGTATCCTTTGAGTAAATACCTAGTAGTGCAATTGCTGGGTCTAAGTTCTATTTTTTAACTTTTTGAGGAACCTTCATACCATTTTCCAGAGTGGCTGCACCTGTTTGCATTCCCACCAAACTGTAACAGGGTTAGCCTTTCTCTGCATCCTCACCAACATCTGCTGTTTCCTGTGTTAAATTTAGTCATTCTGACAGGTGTGAGGTGGTATCTTATAGTAGTTTTGATTTGTGTTTCCCTGCTCATGAGTGATGATGAGCTGCTTTTCATGTGTCTATTAGCCATGTGGATGACTTCTTTGGAAAAATGTCTGTTCATGTCTTCTGTCCATTTCTTTACTGGATTATGTGTTTTGGGGTGTTGAGTTTGATAAGTTCTTTATACATTTTGGATACTAACCCTTTTTCAGCCATGTCATTTGCAAATATCTTCTCCCATCCCATAGGTTGCCTTTTAGTTTTGTTGATTGTTTCCTTCACTGTGCAGAAGCTTTTTATCTTGAAAAGTCCCAATAGTTCATTTTTGCTTTTATTTCCCTTGCCTCTGGAGATGTGTCTAGTAAGAAGTTGCAATGGCCGAGGTCAAAGAGGTTGCTGTCTGTGTTCTCCTCTAGGATTTTGATGGCTTCCTGTCTCATATTTAGAACTTTCATCCATTTTGAATTTATTTTTGTGTTTGGTGTAAGAAAGTGGCCCAGTTTCATTTTCCTGTATGTTTTAATAGTTCATCATAACCCTAGTAACAAAATCTGATAAAACATTACAAACATAAAAATAGTGAAAAGAATATTTGCAAATCAAACCCAGGAATATATAAAAGAGTCATATATTATAGCAGTGTAATTTTTTCTAGAAATTCAGGATCAATTTGACATTCAAAATTCAATCAAAATATTTCACATATTAACAAAATAAAGGATAACCTATAAATCATTTTGATAGATGCAGAAAAATCATTTGAAACATTAACACCCTTGGGGTGTCTGGGTGACTCAGTCAGTTAAGCGTCCAAGTCTTGATTTTGGCTCAGGTCATGATCTCAGGGTCCTGAGATTGAACCCCACATTGGGCTTCATGCTCAGCAGGGAGTCTGCTTGGGATTCTCTCTCTCTCTGCCCTTCCCCCCTCTAAAATAAATATGTAAATCTTTAAAAAAAGAAAAATTAACACCCATTCATGATAAAAAAAATGTCAGCAAATTAGGAGTAGATTTTCTTCATCTAAAATCAAACATCTATGAGAAATTAGTAGCACATATTAAGCTATGAATGGCTCATTTCTATCCTCCTGGCATGAGGCATAATGTAGGGTGCTGATACTTACCTACTTCAAAATTGTTCTGGAGTTTATAGTCAAGAAGAAGATTATAGAGCATAAAAAATCAAAGAGGAAATAAATCACTCTCTCTATTTGCAAATGACATGATGATTTCCAAAAAACATATAAAAGAATCTGTAAAACAGCCACTGGAAATAATAAGTTAATTTAACAAAGTAATGGGCTTTATATACAATACTGAATTTCATATTTACGTCATATTTACATACCAGCAGTAAACAACTGGAAAATAAAAGTAATTTACTATTGATGACAGCAGGCTGGGTCTGAAGACCCACGGGGTTTCCCACAGGACCATCCAAGAGGGTCCTTTGCTTCATGAAGGATGGAATCAAATGTGAGCTAGCAGGAGGTGAAAGGAAGATAGAGAGAGAACAGATACAGAGAGATTGAGTGTCCAGGAGGCTCAGAAAAGAAAGGTGGGAATCTCATATTTGTTTGGGATCTGGGTTTTTTTTACAGAGGATGGAGTTCTGGTGTACGCATCCTCTCAGACATCTAGGAACTGGTTAGGACAAAGACAAGCACTCAGGTGTTATTCCTTGGAGCCAGGGGCTCTTGGCACTGAGATGTCTAGCTCCAGTGGTCTGGAATGTACATATGATAGCTTCATCAGGTCATTCTCACCTGGTCCTTCCTTAGATGTTATTTGTTCTGGAGAATCATTAACTCCTTGTTCCTTACAAGGAGGACATATGCTATTTGTCTTACAAGACATGTGTAGAATGGGGTGGGTGTGCAGGCCCTAGCAAGAATAGAAGCTTGAAAAGAAGTAAAGGAAAAAAACAGTTTTGTCTCTCATGCGGTCCCTCTGGTTTCCTGTCTCACCATCGTAAATAAATAAAAATAGTTTACTACTGTAAGTTACCAAATACTTTTTAAAAAAAACCCTTACAATTTAATTTAACAAAATATGACCAAGTTCTCTACATTGAAAATTACAAGGTGTTGATGAAAGGAAGCAAAGACTCTTAAAAATGGAGAGATATACCATGATCCAGATGTTAATTTCACCAGTTATCTAATAGTCCCGTGCTAGCCCAATCAGAACTTTTTGGAAATGCATAGGAGCAAGAATGTCTAAAGAAATCCTGAAAAATAAGGAATAAAGTTGGAAGACTTTTAGTATATGATTTCAAGATTTAGTAGAAAGCTCAGTCATTCAAGGTAGGATGGATATGTAAGAATTATTAAACAATTTGTATTTACTGGCCACTATAATTTTATAAATATTTCCATATTTTCAGAAGTATAGTGGTTTTAGGGGCGCCTGGGTGGCTCAGTTGGTTAAGCGACTGCCTTCGGCTCAGGTCATGATCCTGGAGTCCCAGGATCGAGTCCCGCATCGGGCTCCCTGCTCGGCGGGGAGTCTGCTTCTCCCTCTGACCCTCCACCCTCTCATGCTCTCTCTATCTCATTCTCTCTCTCAAATAAATAAATAAAATCTTAAAAAAAAAGAAGAAGAAGTATAGCGGTTTTATATATCTCAAAGCTATCATTTATGCTGCAAAATATAACTAAATATACAGTGTTGTTCCTTCTCCTGTTTGTGCTATCACATTGCGAAATTGCACTGACATCTCCCCTTCTCCCCTTCTCCCCTTTTAGATGTTCTTTTCTCTCTTTCTCTCAAGAAAGTCTGTACGACTTTTTTCTTTTTTTTTCTTATGTTTTAGGATGATTAGGACAGTGGTTGTTGGAAGGAGACAATTTGTCTCCTTCATTTGTCAATGTACACAAAACTGGTTAGGAATTCCACTGTTTAATTGGAGAAGTAAAGTAATCCATTATAGGACTATTATGCAACAGACTTTCTACATTAAAATGTATTCATGAAAATATATTTCACTTATTAATTAAAACACAGTCTCCTTGGCTTCTGCAAGAAAAAAAAAATCCTCCTTTTACTATATGGCAATAATTGGGCAGTATATTGTAGATGAACTCATATTGAATTCCTAATGACTGCTTTTCTCCTTTGGCCTTATTTAAACAGTATTATTATTTTAGTTTTCTGTGAGATCAGCAAGGTTAAATTTTTTGCTTACATATCTTGACCACTGATATGAACTTGCTAATGCTTCAATTCTGTGCAAATTATGAACGATCTAATTAAGACTGAAATTCTTTGAGATATTCAGAACAAAATGTATTGATTGACGTTTGACCTGTACCTCAGGAAATAGTGAAGAATCCAATAATGATTAGTATACAGGAGTTATTCCTACCATCTGTTGATAAGATTTCCTTAAAAAACAAGATAATAGAGACAGGACGGAGGCAACTTGTCCTGTTGTAATAGTTCAGCCACTCCACCATTGACATTAATGAAAACAGTCTGTTCCTGCAGGAAGTGACCACACCACAGAGACCAGCCTGTCATGGTCTTGAGGATTACTTTTATATTGCCAAATGCCAAAATACTAGGATTTCTAATGTATATCAGGCAATTAAGCTTTGACTACATAAACTTTCCATATTAAATTTTGCAAATATTTTCTCCCTTGTTGCTATATTTTTGTTAATTTAGGTTGGAATGGAAACTTAGGTTAAAGCAGATTAAAATCACAATGAATGGGACTACTGGGTGACTCAGTTGGCTAATCATCTGCCTTCGGCTCAGGTCATGATCCCAGGGTCCTGGGATCGAGTCCCACGTCGGGCTCCCTGCTCAGTGGGGAACCTGCTTCTCCCTCTGCCTGATGCTCCCCCTGCTTGTGCTCTCTCTCTCTCTGGCAAATAAATAAATAAAATCTTTATAAAAAAATCACAATGAAAACCCTTTATTTAATCATGCTGAAATATAGGGTAGGGGATGTAGTCAAAAGAAATATTAGAAGGCACAAACACAATTATTATAAAAAGCTTAATAGAATTCATTCCTAAAACAAGCTGCCTGTTTCATTTTTATGCACGATTATATGCAAAATCTTTATGAATCTATTATGATAATCTATGAGGTATATACATATTAAGGTCTCGGTGGTTAACAGAATTAAATATTCTCCCGCTCCTATTCAGGAATATTTGTCTTTAATTTGCATATAAACATTATAGAATAAGAATTACGTCTTTGATAAAGACCCTTCCATTTACACTTATTCCCTTACTTTAAATTCATAAGATTCAATTTAATACTTGTTTCAGATTAGAGTATTCTAACATTATGCATAATTTGGAATTCTACTTTCCTAGTTACCACACTGACCGGGTGTAGTAACAGCAGAACTTGAATGTGAGACTCTCAAGCCAGACATGGTGGGTTTCAATCCTCTCTCTGGCATTTATAGGCTCTGTGGATTTACTTGGGTAATCTATATCACCAACTCGCTTGACTCTGTTACAATGGAGATAATAGCATCTCATCCACAGGGTTTTTATGATGATTCTAGAATATAAATCCCACCCAGGATATCATAAGTGGCAGCAAAATCCTTTACCTCATTTTTTTTAGGTTTTCTTTTATTTAGCATCAAATATGTGCTGAGCATCTTCTCTTTATTATTTGTCTAATTATCTTCTGAATCCTTCCAAGTGGGTTAGGAACAAAGCAGAGCTTTCTGCAGTAAGCAGGTACATGGGGAAAGAGGGTGGGGGCAGTAAGAGGAAGTGTTGAGACTGTTTCCAAGCGGAGAACATACATCTTCTGTAAGGCAGGCAGGTATTAGTTCCTGGTGATTCCTGTCATGTTAAAATGCCAACCCAATGTGGTCAAAACTTCTTATGTTTTAGAAGAAGCCAGTGATCTGTATTTGTACTTGAAATCCACGGTTGTTTAAAGTTAGGAAAAATTAAAATCATTTCAGACATTCAAGAAGCCAGCATCATATGAGACAATAAAAAATGCATGATGGCTCTGTGTTTGCTACCTTGGAATTGGCATGACTAACTCAACTTCGCAATGGAACAAGAGAAAACTTACAACTTGCATAAGGTCATGAAGCATAGAGATGACTGATCTAGTATCTTAAAGTACCATCCAATTCCACATGCTCTTCTTAATGTGTCATGGCCTTATATATTAGGGTATGATCTCCAGGCCAAAGTGCAAAATTCATATCCACTTGACTACATTCTCACCTTTACCACAGCTCAGATGCCTCTCTCAAAAACTAAAAATCAGTTTAAAAACATTAAATTCTTTTTTTACATTTTTTACTTCAATAACATCCGGTACTACTCACCATTATTAAATACAGATTCTTTGCTGAAACTTGGAAGAATCAGGTCTCCTGTCTACCTTTCTACACAGGTACTCCACCCACTTGTATGCAGGACCAGCTATGTAATTTGTAGGGCCCAGAGCAAAATGAAAGCTTGGGGCTCCTTGTGCACCCACAAACTGTCTATGACATGCAAACAGTGAAATGCCATCTCCTAATTGAACAAGTACTACACTATCCAGAGATAGGGTTCAAGGCTTACTAAACTTGGATTAAAAATTTTTGGCTGGTACTTTATTTTTTCAGTTTTGTTGGGATATGATTGGCATATAGCATTGTGTAATTTTGTGTACAATGTGATGGTGTGATATATGTATATATTGCAATATTAGACTCCACATCCCCCTTTTATGTTTTCAACCAACATTACAAGTTAGTATGGAAGAGAGAAAGACAAATAATGTAAATGATTAACAGTGACATAATGGGAAATATTCTGGAACGTTTATATAACTGAATTTTACCATATCATTTTGAAACTAATACAAAACATTAGAAGTATTTACACTGTGATATTTAGTAGAAGAATTAGGTATGCAGTAATATATAGGCATAGACCTATATATATTTTAAACAATAAACAAAAATAAATATGCCAATATATAATGGTCTATATGAAAATACAAGTAATGTTAGTAATTTCTTTAAAAGAAATCATTATTAAGGAGGGCACATATTGCATGGAGCACTGGGTGTTATACACAAACAATGAATCATGGACCACTACATCAAAAACTAATCATGTAGTGTATGGTGACTAACATAACATAACAATAATAATAAAAATAAAAATAATAAAAATAATAAAAAAAGAAATCCTTATTTATCCATTACACTATTTAAATAAAAACTTTAAATTACCAAAAATATTATTTATAAATTTGAAGGGATGATGTCTTTTGAAACATATTTTGGGATTATCATTGAAAATTAAACATTTAATTTAACTTTAACATATTATTCAGGAAAATATTTCTTCTTTTTTAAATATAAGGGAGGTAATGATAACCATATTTTAATAATTATAATATTTTTACACAAATTTAAAATCACATGAAAAATCTCTAGTTACTATGATAAAATTGAGTGTGAGCCGGTTGTTAAATATGTCATACAGTTAATGTAAATTGGGATGAAAAGATATAATTTGTCTGAGCTAACTGACATTCAGTCTTCCTCATCTCCATTCTCTCATGTCTAGACAATGTTCTCAAAATTATCTAGTCCTCATAAATTCTTGGAACCCATTGTAGGTTTAGGGTATCTGTACAGAATCTTAAAAATGAACAAAGATAGTAAACCACTACCAAAGAAGAATGGCCAGTCAGCATTTCTTTTTGACACAGAATTGTATTTCTAAAATAATTATCAGCGAGGAAAGAAGAATAAGAATTCATTCTAAATTGATATGGAATAATATCCTTTTCTAATATAAGGAAACTACTCATCAGTCCAAATCTACCTGCTTTGTCTTTCCATAAATTACTCTCATAACACAAAAATAGACTACCAGTCAGCCTGAACTTTTGGCAACCTGTGATTTTCTCTCTTTATTTATTTTTATAGGTATCACATGGCAGGCAGTATCTCATGATGTTTAAGGATATGGATTTACAGCCAGACAGACATGTGTTCAAAGATCAAGTTACCACCTAGCAGCTGTTATCCTAAGTCCTTGTCAACTTTCCAGTTCATAAAATGAGGATGCACATGTATTAGGCTAAAGGCTGAGCTGCTACAACCGAAGTAGTAATAATAGTAATAATAATAATTAAGAATAAGAGAAAAACAAAGTAAGGTAAGGGTTAAATTAATAGCTATTTCTCCTGTATATATCATTCCATCTGATACTGATTGAATTATTAATCAGGATCATATGTATGCTCTGTATCTTGAAAATGTCAGTAACGAGTTTCTTAAACTAATAAAAGGTGGAGGACATAAAAGCATGGAGAAAAGGAAAAAGAACAGAAAGAAGAATACAGTAAATAATAAAGGAGAAAGGTGATAAAAGAGGGGGGGAATTTATCCGCATTTTTCAAAGTAGTACTATTAATACTGTTCAATATTGCATTTGGTGAAACAATAATGTTTGTGGTTCAAAAATATTTTCTCTAGTTTTCTAATCAACTGTGCTATTCATCTCCTTACAAAGGATGGTTGATGATCAATTAAGCCACATTCTTTCACAATTTCACTTCATGGAAATAACATTCAGGATTTGGAGAACTTATGCTACTGTTACATTTTAGAAGCACTGAAACTATGTATCATTTTCTTTAGTAACATGTGTATTTTAATGGGAAATTAGGGAGAGGAGTAACAAGGCAAGCAATTTTTAACACAAAAGTTTATTTGAAACATTTTCATTTCAGGTTAAATAGAAGCAAAGAGAGAACAAAGTTTACATGCATACAAAGACACAAACACATACAGATAGTCAATAAATTTAATTAAAAATAAGCCAATGTTTTTGTATCTCATATATTAATCTGAATATAGAGGGAAATTAATATTTTGGGCTGCTTGCTTTGTTTTTCAGATAACAAAACTGCATTGTTCAAGGAAATGAAATAATTTATCTTATGTATTAACACTGATTAATCAGTGGGATTGGAATGCTATTTTCTTAATTAATACCATACTTAATGTGCAATTTAAAGATTATTTTAAAAGCAACTGAAAATATGTATAGAAAAACATTTATTCTATATTTACATAAAATTCCACCAATCTATAAATGGATAGTCAACAAACTGACATTTCTACATTCTTTCTATGTGCTTAGAATTGTATTTTATGGGGGCGCCTGGGTGGCTCAGTCGTTAAGCGTCTGCCTTCGGCTCAGGTCATGATCCCAGGGTCCTGGGATCGAGCCCCACATCGGGCTCCTTGCTCAGTGGGGAGTCTGCTTCTTCCTCTCCCTCTGCCTGCCACTCTGCCTACCTGTGCTCTCTCTCTCTCTGTCAAATAAATAAATAAAATCTTAAAAAAAAAAAAAGAATTGTATTTTATGTTTTGAAAAATGTGAAAAACAATTCTAAAATAAATTTTGAATAATTATTGAACAATAATAATAAACTATATTATTGTTAGGGGTGTGTCTGCGTTGTGTGAATGGAGGTCTCCATCTTTGGATTCCCCATGAGAAGATTTATGGAGGGATCCACCCTCAAATACAGACAGCCAGAAGGCAAGTAGCAAGCACAAAGCAGTTTATTAAAGTGAAAGTATACTCTCAAGGTGGGAGAACAGGCAGGTTCCATCTAGCGTGTTTTGGAATCAGGTATTAATGGGTCTCTGGCCTGGGAGGGGCTGTGACATACAGTGGAGTGGTCTCTAATGGAGGGTGCTTCCAATCATTCGTGAACTCCTATCACAGGTTCTAAGGGGGAGTTTTGGACCCTAGAATGTTTGTAACCCTTGACAGCCTTCTGCATTGGTGGGGGGTGGGGGGACATAATGCCATACAAATGAATTATAATGAGTCTAGGGGTTACTACCTAGGCTCCATGAGGTGAAGAAATATGCTCCCATAATAAATGAAAATAAAGAATAATTGAAAAGGCAAATAGACCCCTTTATAAAGATAAATAAAAACCAAAACATTGTAAGTAAAATTAAATTTAAATTGAAGAGAAGGGAACTCTCTATCTGAAAATGGAATCTAAAATATGAAAAAAACCATCATTGGATAAGCTTAAGAATAAAATGGAGATGACAGAGAAAGTAAGTAAACACCTAGATACAACAACAACAAAAAAAGTCTAATCTGAAGAAAAAGATGAAAAAAAGATGGAATAAAAAAACAGAATGTCAGAGTTGTGTGGGATAGCTTCAATATATTGAACACATTTGGAATTGGGAGTCCCAGAGGGGAGGAGAAAGAGAGAATGGGACAGAGAAATTAACTTAAGCAATATTGGCTGAAATGTTCTAAATTCAGCAAACTACTTAAATTTATAGATTGAAGAAGCCTAGGAAACTCCAAACAGATCAGTTCAAAGGGAAGAATGAGTCACCATATTATAGTCAACTGCTAAAAAGCAAAGATAAAGAGACAATCTTGAAAGCAGCCCTAGAAGAATAAACAACATGGTTTCTCTGGATGCTTTCCATTTCTTCAAGCCCTAGATACAGTGGGTTCTCCACATTTAATGTGCAAAATAGCAGAATTTAATAATAATAGTAATTTCACACATGCTGTTTAGCTATCACATATTCCCATTTTTACTAAAGGAAAGATGCATAGGATACATATTAAGTGGAAGAACATTATTCTACACTCTTTCTATAGATTCAGGGGCAAATTGAGGAACTTCCTCTTCTTCAAATCTCAAAATGAAGAAGAGAAGATGAAAGAAGAAGAAGGAGAAAGAGGAGAAAAAGAAAAGAGAGATGGGGCTTTTTCTGTAGCCAACAAAATTCGGGGTATAGATTCTTAAATTGTAAGTGGTGAGATGTGAGCAAGCAGTTATTGAAATATGGGTTACAGTATAAATAGGTCTTTGGAATTTGGGAAGACTGAGAGGTGAGAGTCCAGCTCTAAGTGACTCAAAAGGAGAGTAATCAGCTTTTGTAATATTTTCCTTTTCTGTGAGATACAAGAGGGGTGATTGGAGGTCATGAGAGAAGGGAATAGAAATGGTCATGTTGAGAGAGAGACTTTCATCATCATTAGAATTACCAATATTATTATAATTACCCTTATTATGTTTTCCTTCTTATCATCATTCTTCCTTAGTGAGAATCAGCTGGAAGTAAGGTAAAAAGATGGGCTAAATCTTGAACAATAAGGTTTTGTTTATTAATCTGACCCATTGCTGGGTCAATTTCACAAAGAATATAACTTTATTCTCATAGTTCTCTAAGTCTTCGTCCTAAGTCATGGTTGAGCTTTCTTTTTAGACTTTTTCTAAGGTATTATGTTCATGCGTTATTATGTTTCAGAACATTTAATTTTAGTAATTATGATGTAATTGTAATATAATATTTCTAATTCAAGCTAATAAAAGTTCAGATTCAGATTAGGAAAACTTTTAAATTTTGGCTTTTTGTTTAAAACCTTAAATTGACAGGTCTCTCATTTTAACTTACTGAAATAAATAATTTATTAAAATTGGAAATTGCTGATATTTCTGTCCTGTTATTGGTTTAATCTTTGGTTTGAATTGTTTAATAGATTTTCAATTACTTCAACTCAACATGAAATTTCAGCTTTGCTTCCCTTCCAAACTTGTGTAAATCATAATAAATTCTCCTGCACTCCTGTGACATATTATCAATATTCCTTTCACTATTTAACTTTATAAACAGAATAGCCAGTCCACTGGTCAGTTGTCGTATTGATCAACCTTACTGCATTTTAGAATATTTATTCAATTCTTGCATAAACTATTAGCCACTCACATGAAGCTTATATTTTGCGTTATTAAATGATTCAAACCAAAGACTAAACTAATAACAGGACTGAAATACCAGCAGGTTTCCAATTTTAATAAATTCTTTATTTCTATAAGTTGAGAGACCTGTCAATTTAAACAAAAACCCACAATTGTATTACTAATGTCATAATACAGGGTTGGGTTCTTTTTTTTTTTGATATACATATATAACTTCCAATTAAGTCAAACAGTTTTCATGATTTCAAAAGTTAGAATATTTCCAGATTTAAAATTTTCTCATTGGATATGCCCTAATAAAATATGAATTCCAAATGTGGTAATCTTAAAACTGATTTTTATAGTGATCAGGAACACACATTTTGTTTTAAAAGTATGTATAAAATATAAATATTTGTCTTATATATTTTATATACATTTTTAATGTAAATATTTCAAAAAGCAAAACATGATTTATTTTAATCTATTTCTTTTCTTTTAATCATCTGGGTTGGCACGGCCCCAATTCACAGAACTTCATTTATTGGAACTGGGTTCTGTTGCCTTATCAGAAGGACTCACGATACCACATGTTGACATAAGCTTAAAACAAAACCATGAACACCATCCCTGAAGATTCATAATACAATAGTCTTTAATTTTATTTTATTCTTGGGATAACAACTTATTCATGCGAGGGCATCCTATTTCGAGAAATCATGCTTCTGAGTTCAAAATACAAGCACAAGTACTCTCAGGTAACAATTTCAAAATTTTGGGATAAAACATCCCAATTCATTGCTGAACTTCATCTCCAGTCCAATTACAATAAGAATACATGGAAAGATAAAATCCAGCATAGGGGAAGGGAGACTCCAAATTATTATTATGTTACTTTCTTTTCCTCTCAGGCATCTTAGGCTGAAGCTGTAGAAGGCCACTGTAGATGATCCTTTCCAATTGCCTATGATAAAGGTTAGAGAAAAAAGAGCTTCCAGTAACTTACGAGTTTGCCTTTTGTTAGTCCAGAAGGCCACTGCTGCAACTCAGAGAGGTCCTTAGAGAATGAAGACTTTCTCTGACAGCTTTTTTCCCCAGGATCAAATTCATTTTAAGGAAAAACTGTCATTTTCCAGTTGATCACGGGTCACAGGTGGAAACAGAGACCACAGAGCATCATAATCATTCCCTACAGGTGAAGGCTCAGTTGGAGTGTGAATGGCGATGGTAACAAGATAAAGAGCTTCACCACTAAAATTCCATCAGAGAAGTTATTACAGTGTTTGGCTCTATGGATTCTGTCGAAGAGAAATGACTTTAGCTGCCTGCCAAGTTCTATATAGAGGCTAGGAGAACAGCTTGTTGAAATTTCAATAGAGGCTGACTCAGGGAAAAAAAAAAAATAGTGCCATATAGTCTTCATCTGAGCTGCATACTGACTTTCAGAGAATTAAATATATAATCTGTGTTTATTTCCAAGTATAAATCCAATTTGAGAAATCCCCAATTGTATGGTTCTCCCAGGCATTTGACTTGATACAACTTCACAATCATATAAAACTTGCCTGGTAAGTAAATATTTAAATCTAAAAGAAAACTGTTTTCACTGTGGGAGGAGGGGTGAGTTTTTTTCCCCTATTTCATCAGCCTAGATATTCCTTCAGAGAAAAGAGCAAGTAGTCACATCACCACTTTTTTGTGTGTGAATTTCAGAAAAAAAAAATTCCTTACTAATTAGAAATGGATAAAAGAACATTGCACGTTCCAAAAAAATTGTACATAGAAGAATCAGTATTTCAGAATGCCTAAAATACATCAATAAGGTCATACCTGGGTAGAAATTTACAAGGAAGAAAGTAGTCAACAGTCATGGAAGTCATATATCATCTCACAAAGTAGACTGGTTAAAACAGGCATTTATACAAATTTCCATTTGTGAGATACTGCTCTTCAAACATTTTTTCGGGACCCTAGAGGAAAGAGAGTTCAAATTTTGTTAAGATTATCAGAGAAGGTAAGGCTGTCTATCTCATTGAATTAAAATGTTTTCACTGAAACTAAGTATATCTTTTTTGTTGATCTTATCTTCAGGTTAAAATCTTTACAAAGGAACACCACTGAATCTGGTCCTGTGCCAGAAAAAGCAGTATGATTCTATTACATTTTACCAAGAAAGAAAACAAATAGCTTTATTTTTTAAGCATTTATCATATCAGTCAATATACTCAAAACAGGAAAATATTTACACATAATTTAAAAAGAACTTTTTTGCTTTTCTGTCATGATCTTCTGAAGAAAATTTTGAGATAAATAAAGAAAATAACCTGCTTATAAAAAACCCACTAACCTTTACTTCGGCTATGGATTAAATCAGCAAATCTAGATTTAATTAACAGCATATGAAAAAAGCATACTACAAGGAAATCTGATTACCCAATCTGAAATTATTTATTTAAATTTGAAACAATAGGAAAAGAGAGCTGCATGCTTCTACGAGATATTGGCTTAGATCTTCCTTTGTTAAGACATCAATTCAAATATTTTCTTCCTTTCTATAAGTTGTCTTTTCAATTTGTTGATTCTTTATTTTGCTGTGCACAAGCTATTAAAGCTGATGTAGTCCCACTTGTTTATTTTTGCTTTATTGATGATAATTTTGGTGCCATATCCAAAAAATTCATTGCCAAGACCAATATCAAAGAGCTTTTCCCCTATGTTTTCTTCTAGGATTTTTTTTTTTTTTTTAGTTTCAGCTTTTATATTTAAGTCTTTAATCTATTTTCAATTAATTATTGTGAAGGATGTAAGATAGAGGTCCAAAACCATTCTTGCACAGATGAATATCCAGTTTTCCCAAAACCATTTATTGAAAAAATATCCATTTTCCCTTGTGTATTCTTGGATCCCAAATATTAGTTGACTCTACATATGTGGGTTTATTTTGTCCCATTGTTTTGGTGTTTGTTTTTCTGCCTGTAACATATTGTTTTCATAACTGAAGCTTTGTAGTATAATTTGAAATCTAGTGTGATGCCTCTAGCTTTGTTTTTCTTTCTTATGGTTGTTTTGTCTAATTGGGATTTTTGTAGTTACATATTAATTTTAGGATTGCTTTTTTCTATTTTTCTGAGAAATACCATTGGAATTTTTATAGGGATTGCATTGAATCTATAGATTGCTCTGGGTAGTATGGACATGTTAACAGTATTAATTCTTCCAGTCCATAAGCACAGGATATCTTTTAATTTGTGTGTGATATCTGATAAGGGGTTAATACCTAAAATGTATAAGGAAGTCATACAATATAATAACAGAAAACAATCTGATTAAAAGATGAGCAAAGACCTGAGTAGACATTTTTCCAAATAAGACATACAAATAGCTAGCAAGTGTATGAAATGGTGAATACATCGCTAATCATCAGAAAATTGAAAATCTAAATCACAGTGAAATATCATCTCATACCTGTTAAGATAGCCATTACCAAAAAGATAAGAGATAATAAGTATTGGTGAGAATGTGGAGAAAAGGGAACCCTTGTGTACTGTTGGTGGGAATGTAAGTTGGTATAGTCATTATGGAAAACAATATGGAGGTTTCTCAAAAAATTGAAAAAGGAACTCCTGTATGATCCAGCAATTCCATTCTGGGTATATATTTGAAGGAAATGAAATCACTATCTGAAAGAGATATCTTGACCTCCGTATTTATTGCAGCTTATTTATAATAGTCAAGACATGGAAACAACATAAGTGTTTGTCAATAGATGAATGGATAAAGAAAATATGGTGCATATATACAATTGAATATTATTAAGCAAAAAAAAAAGAAGAAGAAGAAGGAAATTCTGCCATTCACAACAACATAGATGAACCTTGAGGGCATTCTCCCAAATGAAATAAATCAAACAGAGAAAGATAAATACTGCATGATCTCAGTTACATGTGGAGTCTAAAACAAGTCTATCTCATAGAAACAGAGAGAAGATTGGTCATTGCCCTGGGCTGGGAGGTGGGGGAAATGGAGAGATGTTTGTCAAAGGGTACAAACTTTCAATTACAAGATGAATAAATTCTGAGGATCTAATATACAGCATGGTGACTATATTTAACAATACAGTACTGTGCTTTATACTTGAAATTTCCTAAGAGAGTAGATCTTTTTTTTTTTTTTTCTTTCAAGAGAGAGAGGGACAAAGGGAGAGACAGAATCTTAAGCAGACTCCACGCCCAGTGTGGAGCCCCATGTGGGGTTTGATTTCATCACCCTGAGATCAAGACCTGAGCCTAAATCAAGAGTTGGATGTTCAACCAACTGAGCCACACAGGTGCCCCAAGAGAGTAGATCTGAAATGTTCTCATCACACACACAGAATTGGTAACTATGTGAGGTGATGGATGTGTTAATTAGCTTGATTTGTAGTAATCATTTCACAATATATACATATATCAAGTTATTACCTGTACACCCTAAATTTACACAAAGTAATTATTCATATCTCAAAAAAGCTGGGAAAAAAAAAACATATCACTTCCTGTGTCTTTTGACATTAGAAGGAGAAAAATATAAAAGTAAAAAACCTCATTAACTAGCATTTCAGTTATATTTTATTTTATGTGTGTAATCCATTGGGCTTTGCCCTAAAAAAATTTCAGGATGCATCTTTATATCCCATCAGACTGAGATGGAAAAGATATCATAAAAGGCTATGGAAAACAGAAATTCTTTGGTTCTCAATGAAGTTGAAGAGCATGATGCTCTGGTAATAGTAACCTCTAGGTACTCAAAATGAGAATGAAAAATATAAAGCAAACTCAGTAAACTGCATCAATTTGCACTCAATTACAATGAAACTTAACTTGAATGCTTCTAATAAATATGCTTACACCTGCTTTTTGCATTGGTAGAATTAAATTCCGACATGATAACTTTGTAAAGGGCAAGCCAAAAACTTGAAAATGTTATAAAAAGTTATAAAAAGATCCTAATTTCATTCAAGCTGGAGATGTTTCCCCAAATGGCTGAAAGTAGTTTATAATTCAATTCCCTCTAAAGGTCCAAGTTTCAGTCATTTGTCGGTTCATCTCTAAATTGGTAATAATTATTTTGTTTGGAAGTTTAGTTTTGTTCCTTGTTGGGCTGATTATGGATTTTTTTCCCACCAAAATATCTTTCATCATATCTAAGACTGAACTATTCCAGCTCCAAAATGATCAAGTGTTTCACACAAGGCTATTATAAGTTCTCATCAACACCATCAATAATTTTGGTAAGAAACACAAGCATATCTTGAAAACTAAAAAGTATAATTGCCCCTTCTGTGGTAGTCTTTACTAGATAAAATTAGTACCTTAAAAACTGTAATACATATCTTAATGCAGAACACTTTTGTTCATTCCAGCTGTAAATCAGTGCACAATTCAGTGTTACCCAGGAGAAGGGTGAGATAGAAAATAACTATTCTTGATTGCTAAACTACCCTTGTCAATTGTTTTAAATTCATGACAAGTGAACTCAAAACACTAACGGCAGAAGCTTCTTATCAAAATATTAGTTGTGTCCTGTTTGATTCGTTTTAAATTCATGCCTTTAACAGAAAAAACCTCATGAATATTTAATCCCTGCATGCTTATTTTCATTGTTTCACAATGACCGACCTTCATGGGCCACTGAGCAGTGAACATTTCTACCACATATCCTTACTCCCAAATCTTCTTTTTGCTGAAATTTTTCATGTTTTAATAACAACAAGAAGAATGGTAACACAGATATGCTTTTATGTATCCTATATACCTATCACAGAAAAAAAATATGGTGGTTCTATTATAATGATTCTTTTGAGAATGTAAATTTGTTCCAAGAAAGCTGATATATTAGGGAACAATTTGAGAATAATGCAATGTGTTTGTTAATGCATGATTTCATCCACAGAACATTAAATAAAGCAACAAATTGCACCTGGTTGAACTCAGAGAAGTGATCATGTGCAGAATACACACACAAGCACACACCATAAACGTCTACCAGGTACATCAGTTCAGTGAGTGTGTTTTGACTCAGATCCATGAACATGTGCTGTTACAACTTATTACTTTCTGTCTGAATGGCAGATAATCCTTCTTCCACCACTTCACCCTCACTCACAAGATACAAGTTTTCAGAGCCTATTTCTTTTTTTTTTTTAAGATTTTTTATTTATTTATTTGACACAGAGAGAGAGAGAAAGAGCACAAGCAGAGGGAGTGGGAGAGGGAGAAGCAGGCTTCCCGCCGAGCAGGGAGCCCGATGTGGGGCTCAATCCCAGGACCCTGGCATCATGACCTGAGCCGAAGGCAGACGCTTAACGACTGAGCCACCCAGGTGCCCCCAGCGCCTGTTCCTACAAGCAAACTTCAGTTTTTCATTCAAGGTAAGATACCACATATATTGTCGTATCTTATTTATGTATTTCTTAACAAATTAACATGTCTAAAACTGTGCTATGCTTTTTTATTAGTTTCCTGTTTTTCTTTTTTTTAAATGTTTCACTGATGAAGTTTTGACTGTTGTGCCCCAGAGCCATTTCCCCCATAAACCTTGCTGCTTCATTGTGCAATTTTACATAGATTTGATAATTTTGCATAGTGGGATGATTTATAATGAGATGTATAATTTTAGGCCTCAAAATTTGAAATTCTAGATGAAATGGAGGCTTTAAAAAATTGAATGTACTAAAGGTGACTCAATAGGAGCAAAAATATAAAGGTTACCAGAAATCGAACACTAAAACAACAGCAAAATTCAATGGTTTTATATGTAACCTCAAAGGCACTGATAATTACTAAATTATGAAAATTATTCTAGAAAACAAAAATGCAAGAATAACTTTCTACCAAAATAATAAGTAACTGTGCAGTTATTATCAAAATTACACTTAATTATATCTGAAAATCATTCCTAAATTGACTATACAGAGAAATATCCATAAATAACATTAAAAGTACAAATGACAGACTCAGAGTTTTCTCACTACTTTTAAGAGACAAAAGCATCTTCACATCAATAAATAGAAGTTAAATAATCCAGTGGAAAAACTGGCACAGGGTTTAGTACAATTTATAAGATAAAAAAATACTCCTTAAAATTATAATCAACTTCTTTCCTGAAAGGAAATAAACTCAATAAAATATCATTTTTTCCTATAATGGATGTAAAACATGAAATTTGAAATTTCTACTTTTGGTGAAAATATGGAGGAGTTGTCACTAATCAGTGTTTACTGTTGGTTGGGGCATAAATCTGTACATTTAGATTGAGTTTACCTAACAATATTAAAAATATGAATTATCTATAATTCTGCTCTCCTACTTTTGGGAAACTAGCATAAAAATCATTTTAGGGGGTAAATGTATATACAAAAATATATAATTTCATGTCTCTTTTCCACAAATAGGTAGCAAAATAAATAAAATATCTTTAACTACATATAGGCTAAATAAAATATTTATATCCATGTGATGTCTTACTCAGCAGCAATGAAAAGAATAATATAGTTCTATGTATATTTCATACTTCATAAAATACATAGAGTATAATCTGATATTAAACTGTGTGTGTGTGTGTGTGTGTGTATTGTGCATAAACATGAACAACTGTCTGGAAAGATATTCGCTTAACTGGGTTAAGGGTTAACAGGATTACCTCTTGGTTGGAATTGAAGAGATGTACAGGTGAAAAAAGGAATTAGAATTCTTACAATACATTCTTTAAAAAAAAATTGTAACTTGTAAAAAACTATATTTTTATCATTCTGTTTCCCAAATTATTTAAAAATTGAAATTTTTAAAAATTAATTTTATAAAAAAGCCCATTAGGGAGAATTGCAATCGGGCCTTTACAAAAGAAAGAATTGTCTCTAAATCTTATTTTGAATACAATAACTAGATGTGTTTTTCAGTTCTCTCTGGCTCAGAAATGTAGCTTTATATGATCGGTAGCTTTATATGATCACCCACAAAAGGCAAGCTTTCACATTTTATATATGGAAGGGAAGAAATTATTCAAGTAGCAGTAGGGTGATACAACCAAATCTATGTCTCAAGCCCACCTGATAAAATTAATAATGGGTGTTTGAATCAGAATCAAAAGGCCGATATTCAGGGCCATCAAAATATAATGTTTCTCATTCTTCAATATTTACATCTCCACATAAGCTACTGGTGATAGGTAGTGACTATTTGAGATAAACCTTGATTATGTAAAGACAGAACAAGAGGTAATATTGAGCAATATACAAGATTGATGAAGAGAAAATTAAGAGAGATCATGTAGACACTGAGTCACTACCTTTCTGACTTTCTTCTCACTGAGACTTGCACTTTGGAGTCCATGAAATTACCTTTTATATACATTGATTCTTCATTTATCTGAACAAACTTGAGTAGGTTTCAGTTTCTATGAACCAAAATGTATTTAATTAGAACATCCTCTATGATTTTTTTCTAATTCTACAATTTGAATGATTTCACTTACCGAACCACAAATTCATTTCTCCTAAATCTAAATACACAAATTCTGAGCACACAATGAAATAATTATTTCAGTTTTTTCATAATATCAGCTGAGCCTATTATTTTATATTTAAGAAGTCCTTCCAGTGAAAAGGTGTCAAGAAATTGGGGAGAAACATACTGAATATATTATTTAAATGTGTAAACAAAATACTATTGAGAAATAGGTTTAATGCATATTCTTGACTTTGTAAATAACCTATAATTTTGTTCAATTAATTAATTTACTGATGTTCTCTGTTTGACAGACTATAAATACTTTTTGAAAAACAAAACAATAAATGAAGACATCTTATTGAATTTAACATCTAGATGGCAAAGATAAGAATATAATCCACCTTTTAATTACTATAATTACTGATCTTATTATGGATAATATGACCATTTATGTTTGCTTTTAAACTTCCCCTGAATTTCTTATAAGCAAAGAATTTCAATACCAGGTGTACGCTAATTGCTTATTGTTGTATGAAAAAGCAAGGACAATAAACAACACAAATAAAATACTTCCATATCCACAATTGATAGTAATTCAAACCAAGAAGACTCCAGGAGAATTATGAAGACATCAATACTCTTGGATGTGATAATCCTTTAATGCTCCTCTCTCTGTCTCCATCTTTTATGTCTGCAAAGAAAGAGTCTAAAAGAATCTGGTTGAAGGCACATTCGAATGAATACATTAGTGGATTTCTTATCTTTCTTTAAGGATATTTGTATTTAAATCTTTTTCATCTATATTTGAAAAATGAAAGACCTGCATTGCTAAGAAGAGTGGCAGAACAGTGAATAGTTAAATGCAAGTTTAAGTGAGGGAAAAGATCTTTCTCTATTGTTATCTACTGAGGAAGTGGATGTATCAGTCCTCCACCTACATCCAAATCAATCTTTCTTACTCGTTTTATGTACCCATCCTGTGATTTCTAAGTACTTCGCTACTAATTATCTATCTGTGACTCTCTTCTGAGGACTGCCCTTGAGCTATTTAACTGCTGTGTTGGCAAGTACAGCGAGCAGGAGTACCTGTGTTGGGACATGGCCAAGTCATAATTTTGCTCAGCTATTTCCCATGTTCTGCTCTGTTTCCTTGACTTCTTTATCAGTCTTGACTCGAAGTAGCTTGAATACAAATTCTTATTTAAAACCCGCCTGTGGAGCACCCAACCTAAGACAACACCTCTCATGCAAGAACACACGCGGCATACCTGCACACACATACACACGTGCAGCAACACAGTGATGATTATTGTGCAGCAATAAATATACTGATGACTAAGCCCTATTGCGAATGACCTTGCTTTATTCATTTTAGCAATATTTTTTTCTTCTGAAGCAATATTTCCCGAGCACTTTCACTACTATTATTTCATATGATTTAAGCAAATAATGAATGAAAATATCTTATATTATAAATTAGGAATCAGAGTTAATATAGTTAATTGTAGGACTAGTTCCCGTTTCACGTGGAGGAAAATATTCTGAGACACCACCTTATGGCATTCTGAAGAATTTAAAAGAGATTTTATAGTCACCCTCAGTTTCCCTTTAGGACACATTCTCCTAGTAGTATTCTGGATTTGGTCTTTGCTCTTAAGCCATTCATTAATTTTAGCATATTTTTTTCTTTCTGGAGGGGTTGGAATTTTCAGAATCCTTAAGTCTTGGCTCCTTTTTATTTAAGTGTCCTTCCCTCAATCTGTCTCATTCCTCACACTAGTACTTCCACCCAGAGATCTATTCTTTCTTCCATGTGTATAGTGTTACATACAAAATATGAGAAATCCTGTAATAGATAGCTAGGTAAACCGAGCATTTCTCCAAGTACAGCTGGTAGCATTACCTTCGGGCTTTGATTAGAAATGCTTTTCTTGGACCAAGCGATCTTCCACTTCCTTCCCTCTCTCCCCTGGAGTAAATCAACCCTCTCCAATTTATAAGATATAGTGGGACTCAAGAGGAAATATCATAAAACAGATTGTCAGGACTGCTGTTTATTTAGGCAAGATGATATATTTCAACTTCTAACCATCAGCTGGGCTCATGAAGCAGTCAATCAAATACAGATTTGTGGAATTGTTGAGTTATTAATATTGATTCATCTTTCCTGAAGACCAGTCCGGAAAGTAGTGTTAGGGTAGCGGACTGAGTTCAGGCAGCCAGCCAGGCGGTTCTTCAGGATACAATCCATATGTTATTTCAATAATTTACATGGATGGTGGGGCACCTGGGTGGCTCAGTTGGTTAAGCGACTGCCTTTGGCTCAGGTCATGATCCTGGAGTTCCTGGATCGAGTCCCACATCGGGCTCCCTGCTCGGCGGGGAGTCTGCTTCTCCCTCTGACCTTCCCCCCTCTCATGTGCTCTCTCTCTCTCTCTCACTCTCTCAAATAAATGAATAAATACAATCTTTAAAAAAAAATTTACATGAATGGTGCCCATAAACAGGGTTTCACAAGTTACTCTTTACAGGAAAATTAAATGATGTGCTCTCCACCAAATAGACCAAACCTTATAGTGTAAATTAAACCACCATTCTCAGCAAGTGAAAGCCTATTCTGCTAAGTAGGTTTTCAATCTGTACAGATGGGAATTAAACTACAACATGTAACAGCCAATCTGTAGTCAACTGAAGTCAGCAAATTATGTGAAGCTGGTTACCAAGAATAAATGGCTAATATTATCTGGGCTTCCAGTGGTTTAATAAGCCTTTCTAGGATCCATGTGGTCTGTAATATCATAATATACAAATGAAAAGAGAACTAAGGGAGGGGGGTAGACATCTTAAATTGCCGTAAGGCAGCCCTACTGATTTTTTAAATGAATATTTATTTATTTCCACATAGATTATAACCTTCTGTATGAGGGTAACTAACACATTCCAGTTGCCTAGGAAAGAAAAATAGGTAAATTAAAAATAAACACAGAAAATATAAATGTTATTTTCAGGATATATAATTAATATTGCATGCTTAACATAAAGGAACAAATAATTGTTAATAAAAAGTCAGTTTTTTGTTTCTAAAATTTGGATTCTCTAAGTTCCAAATTTTGGAAACTCTAAATATATTGAGTTCTACGTTTTTTAAAATTTTTATTTATTTATTTGAGAGAGAGAGAGAGCGTGAGCAGGGGGAGGGGTAGAGGGAGAAGCAGACTCACCTCTGAGCAGGGAGCCCGACGTTGGGGCTCGATCCCAGAATCCTGGGATCATGACCTGAGCCGAAGGCAGACGCTTAACTGACTGAGCCACCCAGGCGCCCAAGTTCTACATTTTGAATTATACATTATTTTAAATTGCATTTGTATTATTTTAAATTGGACAGCATTATCCATTTCTCTCCTTTTTCTTGGGGGCTACGTGGCCAAGTAGCAACATTTAATTCAGGAACTCAGAATCTTGGTTTAAATTCGTTTACATATGTTAGCCATCTAACATTTTATTGCATGTTGCAGAAAAAAGTATCTTTGCACAGGAGGCAAGTTCATTCAGGGCAATACAAGTGGAAATATAATTACAGTTCTTAATTTCAGTCCCTATGTGGAAAGAAAGGAGTTCGAATGTGGGTATTAGGTCCTCTGGTGGTGGTATCCTCAACCCACAAGCAAATGCGGCATGTACTTGCAGGATATTCGATCTGGAAGAAATGCTTTTTAATGTCTGCAGTCATGGTCTTAGTCAACTAAGTCTTAGTCAAGACCACAATTCACAAGTGTATTTATTGGCCTGTTAAGCAAAGTGAAGCAAGGAGGAGCTGATTTTATTGGGAATAAGAGAACATTTTTCGAGTGAGAACAAGCTCACCTCAGACCAGACAGAACAGTAACGTACAGCTTTTGAACAAATGAAAAGGATTGAGTTTGCTCTTCCAGCGACACATCCACTTGATCATGTTTCTCATCTAGGACTGAGTGACTAGCATATTAATTCAGAGGAAAGACCCTTTCCCACACAGAGCAGCAAAGGTAGTGGCAGAAAAGGATGTGTATTGTGTTTGCAGTATTTCAATAGCTAAGAGGAGATGAGGTTATTTGGATGTGCACTGGAGAAAAAAATTATTATTTTTCACTGGGTCCCTGAAAAAAGAAACTTGAAAAAGAAGAGAGACGGCCCCTCCGAGCTAAGCAAACCTTGAGATCTCACTGAGGTTGAAAAACACACAGATAAAAATTGAGTGGCACTGAATTCACATCAGTGTTGCTTAGCTGGTTGCTTTTGTTTCTTTGTTTTTGTTTCTGTTTGTTTTTAAACCTGAAGTTCTGTTCGGAGAAAACAGGTGTTGGGTGCCATCACACTTCTGCATATAGCATTTAGGAAAGGATTACTAGGAGATAAGATGAATGGAAAGAAAAATCAAGAAGTTTCAAATATTGAAAATATGAGATATCTATTCAGAAATGCCAAATTTAGAAGTGACAGGACTGAAAATTTAAAAATAGGCAAAAAACAGAGACTTAATGCTACATCCAAAGAGAAAAAGAAAAAGGTTTACATAGACAAGAGCTCCTCCTCTCAAGATGTTGCATTTTAGTACCATAATTAACATTTTAAAAGATTATTTAAAAATGTTTTTTCTTGTTATTATAGCAATAGTGGTTCATTGCGTAGAATTACAAATTAGCCTCCTGATGCAAGAGTTCTCTAAGTTTTCATTTCACAGGTGGTGGAGTCTGGACACCTGCCGTGGATCAGGAAACAGCCTGTCAAAACCAAAACTATTAAGCCTAACCAAGTTCAGGTTATACGAACTCATAGTACATCTCCCAACGCTGCTCTATTACAATATATTACAGTTTCAATGGGTAGTAGAAACTTACACCCTTGAGAAAACTGAGAAACTCAAAGACCTCTGTTCTCAGTTTAGAAGGATTATAGGACTGTCACCATCTCAGGGAAAGGGCAAGGAAGCAGTCACCATTTGGTGCTTTTGATGGGGGAAACTCTTCTGAGAGAAATCAAAACCCTAAGGCAAAGCTTAGTTTAACTATTAACTATTTCCACTGTTCACAGTGGCTGGGAATCCACAAGCCAGAAATAAACATAACAATCTAGTTGAAATTGATTAAACACTTGGAAAGCATGACAGGAAAAAAATACTCTGAATCTTCAAAACCATGCCACATTAGACATTCTCCCTGAAAACAGTCTTCACTGAAGATTGGCTAATAATAAAATAAGTAAAATGTAAGTTAATTAAAAAAAAACAAAAACAAACCACTGATTCTCAGTGAAAGTTAACAAGAAAACAGTGCAGCACCACATTAAGACCTTTAATAAAATTTCACTTTTGGCAATGTTGGACTTTGTGTTTTACCAACTCTCTCACTGAGGACAATAGGCTAAGCCGAATAAGTTGTGTGAGTTGTATGTGTGTGTGTGTGTGCATGCACTTTCTGAAAAGATATTGGAAGGATCCCAAGGCTGAAAGAATTTGCATGGCTCAGATCCAGGAGTGAAGGTATACCAAGAGTGAGGAGCTCAGAAACTGTATTTTCTACCCTCCATAGTACTATATATTTCAAAATTGGTTTTAGAGAGGTTGAATTTACTTTAAACAGTCTCATGGGCTGGGGAAATTAAGAAAAGGAAAAAAAAAAAAAAGGTTACAGCGTGCCAGAAAAGGGAGGAACTGGCAAGCACACATGATTTTAGTTGGGACCTCACAGGGGCACAGACTCGTAGCAAGATGAATTTGGCAAGAGATGAAGCCCAGCTTAAATTCACTCAGTCATTTATTGATTTAAAGTGAACCAACTCTAGCACAGCTTCCTGTCCAAAACAACAGTAAACCATTGTTGGAGGGAGATGACGTCTCTCAAAGTCTCAAAGTATGTCCCCGATATATCATGTTGAATATCTGGCAATTGTTAAAAATAAACAGAATTGTGTGATGAAAATATATAATTTTTTGAGCAAAACTCAAAAAAAAAAGATACACGTGGAAGAGCAGATAATACAGTCATTAGACATGGATTCTAAAATAATTATAGTTCTGATTGTTAGGTTCAAGGAATTGTCAGGGAATTTTTGGGGCAATAACTGCATATTACCAAAATCATAGAATTTTTGCAAATGAAAAATACAATAAGCAATGGAAAAAAATGACATATGGAACAACAGATTAAACACAATTAAATCAATAATAAGTGACCTGGAAGATAGGTTAGAAGAGAGTATCTGCAGTGAAGTCTCCAGATGCAGAAGGATAGACATCACAATTAAGTCTAACATATCTGCCATTGTATTATCGCAATGGAAGTTGCGAGAGAATGGAAAAGAAATAATGCATATACATATAAAAGGGTAGCTGAAATTTTCAAGCTACAGAGTCAGGATTTACTATAAATCTCAAGCAGATGGTTAATAAAAAAAAAAAAGGAAAAAAAAACACATCTTGGCATCATTAGAGCCACAGGGGAAGAAAAAGAGAAAACAAATTATTAAGATTGGCAAATATAAATCACATATTGTATAAGGAAAAAAAATGGCATAACCAGGGCCAATGAAGAGGATGATATCTGATTTCTAAGCAGAAATAATGGAAGCCAGATGAGTTAATGAAAATTTCAGAATGTTGAAAGAAATAACTGTTAATATAGAATTCAAAATGCTGAGAGAATATGCTTAAGAAGAAGATATTTTCAAACAAATAAAACAGTTAATTTTTCTTTAGCAGATCTATGTTAAAGGAAATAACAAACAAGGTTTTTTAGGTACAAGGAAAATAAACCAGATAGAATTTTAGATGTGAGATGAAGACATGAACAGCAAAAAAAAACATATGAGGGTGCATCTTAACAAATATTAATTCATAAAATGACAATGAAAACCAACATAATACTTAAAACATCAACATATTGTGGATATAAAACACATATAGGAAAAATATGTCAAAAGTAATGCATTGGTACTGGCATGAAGATACAGATCCACACCCGCGGAACAGAATAGAGAGCCCAGAAATATACCCATTTATGGCAAAATGATTATCGACAAGGGTGATAAGACTACCACAGTGGGAAAGAAATAGTGTCTTCAAGAAATAATGTTGAGAAAACTGGACATTCACATGCAAAAGAATGAAGCTGGTGTGCCACCTTACACCATGTACCAAAATTAATTCAATATGGATTCAAGACCTAAATGTAAGACTAAAATTATTAAATTCATTAAAGAAAACAGAGGAGAAAAGCTTCAGGGCATTAAATGTGGCAATGACTTCTTGGCTAGGACACCAAAATCACAGGCACCAAAAGCAAAAATAGACAAATGGGACTACGTCAAACTTAAAAACACTGTGTATCAAAGGAAACAGCAGAGTGAAAAAGCAATCTATGAAATGGGAGAAAATAATTGCATATCATATATCTGGTAAGGGGTTAATATCCAGCATATAAAAGGAATTTCTGCAATTCAACAGCAAAAGAACAAATAATGCAACTAGAAGATGAACAAATGACTTGAATAAACATTTTTCCAAAGATATGCAAATAGCCCATGTGCACACACAAAAGTACTTAACATCATGAATCATAAGAAAATAAAAATCAAGACCAATGAAATATCACCTCATAGCCTCAGTATGGCCACTATCAAAAGAGCAGAAAATACAGTGTTGATGAGGATGCAAAGAAGTAGGAGCACTGTGCACTTTTGGTGGAATGTCAAAGGGTGCACGCATTATGGAAAATAGTAAAAAAAAAAATTAAAATAGAATTACCTTATTATTTGGTGGTCTCACTTCTGGATATATATGTATATCCAGAGGGCAAGCAATGTGAAATAATCCAGTCACAAAAAGACAAATACTTCACGATTACACTCATATGAAGCATCTAAAATAATCAACATCACAGAAACAGAAAGTTGTAAGGTAGTTGCCAAGGACTGGGAGGAGGAAGGTGGGAAGTTGCTGTTTTTTGCGTATAGAGTTTCAGTGGTACAGGATAAAGATATTCTACACATCTGTAGCACACCAATAAGACCACTACAGAACTCTGCACTTAAAAATGGTTATAATGGGGGGCGCCTGGGTGGCTCAGTCGTTAAGCGGCTGCCTTCGGCTCAGGTCATGATCCCAGGGTCCTGGGATCGAGCCCCGCATCGGGCTCCCTGCTCCGCGGGAAGCCTGCTTCTCCCTCTCCCACTCCCGCTGCTTGTGTTCCCTCTCTCGCTCTATCTCTCTCTGTCAAATAAATAAAAAAGATCTTTAAAAAAAAAAAAAAATGGTTATAATGGTAAATTTAATGGTATGTGTTTTTTACCACAATAAAAAAAAAGTAGTACTTTAGTTGAAGGAAGGTGCCTAAGTAAAAATGTTCTAATATTTTTGAAATGTTAGAGAAGTGGTAAAATTACTAATTTATATTGTATTTCAGTAAATAAAGTAAGTACATGGTATTCACTAAATAACCACTAGTCAAAGAAACTAGGTAAGCTGGAGTAACAAAATAATCAAAAGAAATAAAGGTGTATAAAGCAGAAAGGAATAATAGAAATAAAATACTAAAATGGTAGGGTTTAGGTGTAAATATATCAAAGGCACAATACATACCATAAGCGTAAGTCTTAAGTACTCAATTGAAAGATAAAATTTTCATACTACATTTAAAAACCTTCTGGTTGTAAAAAACAGATTTTAAACATAAAAATACTGAAAATTTCATTGAAAAATGATTGAAAAGTTACACTATACCCACACTAAATAAAAGTTGATGTAGCTATCTTAATAGAATTTAAAGCAAGAAAATTGCTAGAAACAGAAAAAAATTAATTCATAAGTAGAATTATTAGTAGGAATAATGGAGTATCCAAATAAAGAGTAGATTTTCTACATTAATGATCTGAAAGGTGCAATACTGCAAAGACATCAGTTTTCTTCAACTTGATGTAGAGATTCAGTGTCACCCCAAAGAAAATCTGAATATAGAGAATAGGATAATTGAAACAGTTTCTAAAACATATGTAGAGCACTAGGTGTTATATACAACTGATGAATCACGCAACTCTACCTCTGAAACTAATAATACATTATATGTTAATTAATTGAATTTAAATAATAAAAAAGTCAAACCCATTACCACATTACCTTACCCAAAATACCTTTTAATAAGGAATGATTTTGATTGAAGAAAAAAAATAAAATTCCTCCTCAAAAAGTTCTTCATCAGTAAATCAGAAATGAGAATCATGGTGGGCGCCTGGGTGGCTCAGTTGGTTAAGCAACTGCCTTCGGCTCAGGTCATGATCCTGGAGTCCCTGGATCGAGTCCCGCATCGGGCTCCCTGCTTGGCAGGGAGTCTGCTTCTCCCTCTGACCCTCCTGACCATCCCCCCTCTCATGCTCTCTCTCTCTCAGTCTCTCTCTCTCAAATAAATAAATAAAATCTTTAAAAAAGAAAAAAGAAAAAAGAAATGAGAATCATGGGAAAAGAGGCTCAAGAGCTTGCCTTTCAAAAATGCTCCAGCTAATTTTAACATACACTAGTATTTGGCAATCACTGCTTTAAAGAATCTTGCTGGTGATGGGTATTAAAGAGGGCACGTATTGAATGGAGCACTGGGTGTTATAATACGCAAACAATGAATCATGGAACACTGCATCAAAAACTAATGATGTAATGTATGGTGATTAACATAGCGTAATAAAATTTAAAAAAATAAAAAATATAAAGAATCTTGCTTTTTATTTTTTATGTAACCCTTACAACAAACATGATTTTTTTAATCAATCAATCAATCAATGAGTCATATATAGAAATGCAAAGGGCCACCTAAGAAGCCACAGAAATCATGAAAAACAAAAAGTTGGAAACCTTAGTCTACGAGATAAAAGTACTTGTTATAAAGATTCGGTATTGGTATAAGCTCAGGTAAATGTGCCAGTGGAATGATAAAGAGATTTGAGAAGTGGTTACTCACATGCATGCATTATCTATATTTATGATGAAGTTGTCAATACAAGGTATTGAAGAAATGAAAGACTGGAAACACATGAAAACAGTGCAATGGTTTCAGCAAATATAAATCTTAAATTAAAATATCAGGGCTTTGTTTATATGACAGGATACACTTGAACTAAGTCTTTAGGAGTGTTCAGGGGAATTCACCAGGTAAAAAACAAAAAACAAAACAAAAAACCCCCAAAAAACTCAAGTTGTGCCGTGTTCAAGAGCATGGAGGAATGGGAACCTGGAAAATATTCTGGAATGTGATAGAGGGTGCTTTGTTGCAGGTGACTGAGAATGAGAATAAAATACAGATTTTATAATATTAATAATTTTAAGATTTTAATTTTAGAAAGCTAGGAAGACCATTCAGTTTGTAGTGTGCAATCTGAGATTTTACCTACTGAGACAGGAGGAAAGGAAGGTGTTAGGATATTCTGTCCGTTTTCATAAGGGTTGTCTTGGTAATAATCTAGCAGGACTTTGGTGTTTCTCCACCATTAAACTGAAATAAGTAGTTGTGAAAAGCAATATACTGTTGAAAACAAACAAAGGAAACATTAGCCAATCTGTGAAAAAAAATGGTTATGTGTCTACTGTTCAAAACACTATCTGAATTGGTATATGTGTCTACTGTTCAGAACGCTATCTGAAACCTTAAATCCCACCTATTTCGTGATGCACCCTTTACTATTTTACCTAAGTATTTTCCTCAGTCTCTGAATTATTGATTGTACAGTTAGCATCTCAGTGACTACATCACCTTGATATGTGACACCTTCTGTAGAAATGAGAGCAGATTTAAGAAGACGTATCAACAATAAAAAGCATTAAGTTAATTTTTTCTGAACACTTCAGGGAAAAATAATTCCACATTTTCTGAAATGCTTCATGCTTGTAAACATATTGTCAATTGGTCAGAAAATAGTATGCCTCTGAAATTTGGGGTATTAACATTTAGGACTAGAGAATCCTGAATACCAGATCATTTACTGTGAATGTTGACAATTTAATTCCATTTTATCAGTAAGATGTGAAATAAAATGGAGAAAGGTATAAACACATGGTTGAGCGGACATATTTATCTTACTACTACGATAATTCAGACTAAACCCATTAGCAGAAATCCCTTGGTGGCACTGGATTTAAGGTCACTCATTTTGTCATCAGACCTCATAAAAATGCAAAACTCACTCAGCAGGAACAGGAGTGTGGAACAAGAGTATCATCAGCAGGAAACAGAGCTCTAGGAAGAGTATTTGATTCAACACAGGATTTGAAGCTGAAAACATACTTGCCCGCTCTGGAAACAGCCGATGCATAACAAGAGTATTTTCCCTCAGATCTCTATTTTTCACTCTCTTTCTGTGCCCTGGTTCTCTTTACATTCCTTTGATGATTTCCCCTGGTTCTCACCCTTATCTCTTATCTCTTATCCTCTCAAAAAGACTAAAATTGGCAGTCTTAGTGGGGAAGACATAATCTACCTTAGGTTGCCGTTTAAAAGCTACAAGATGCCAGGGTTTAAATTGTATACAGAAAAGCAATCAAACACATCAACTGGAAACCACCCCTCCCTGGGAGGGAATAGACCGGCGCAAACAGCATGTTCCACTCACTTGCCTGGCAAGGCTATAAGAAGCGAAGGCGATGGCAACGACATAGCCTGTTGTGTGGTCCTTGAAAGGGTGTCTACTCCTATATAGAAAAATAGTTCATACTTTCTGTGGGGCACAGAGCGTTTGAGAATCATTAAATGGTTTCCTACCCTCAAAACAAGGCTGATTCTTTTCCTGGAGAGAGACAACCTGAATTTTAGAAATGGTATGTATCTTTTCCACATTACCAGGACTCATCAATTTAACTGGAAGCTTTGGATCGAACTGGAAGCAGACCATATTGGTATAATCTGTAATTTGGTTCCGATGTAATTCATTAATATATACAGTCATCGTTTCTTTGTACTCTATATGAACAGCCTGCATAACACAAATAAGTCTCTTTCTGTTTTTTATCATATTATCGAAAAGGAGCTAGGGAGATTTCTCCCAGATTTTGGAAGATCTGTTTGACATTGTCTACCTCAAAATAGAGTGCTGGCATCCCCGTTTTCTTGTGCTTCACTTTATTGAGCTCCACAGATACTGTGTTTTTTACACATCAAAGGTTTGTGGCAACCCTGTGTCAAGCAGATCTATCGGTGCCATTTTTCCAAGAGCATTTGCACACTTTGTGTTTCCGTGTCACATTATACTGCCATCATTTTATACTTCTTAAAATTAATATATTTGTTATGGTGATCAGTGATTATGACTCCCTGAAAACTGGGGTGATAGCATTTTGAGCAATAAAGCATCTATAATTAAGGTATGTACCTTTTTTAGACCCAATGATGTTGCACACTTAATAATTGAGTACAGTAGAATGTAAACATAACTTTTATATGCGCGGGGAAAACAAAAATTCATTTAACTCGTTTTGTTGTTATATTCACTTTATTGCTGTGGCTTGGAACCTGCCTGCTTTGGACATCTGCAAAATCCATTTTACGGAGATTCCGAAGTGGACCTCAAAGCAACAAGTATTTATCCATAAGAATAGTGACCAACATTGATTTGTTTTTGCCGTTAAGCATTTTGATTGAATTCTAACATATGAACAATGGTTTGATTGAAGTACAACAGATACAAAAGAGTGCACCAATAAATTCTAATTCCACAACTTCATCCATATTCTGTATAAACATAGATCAAGAAAATTGACATTTCCAAACTAAATGGAAACCCAGCTTCCCAGTTATTAAGCCTGAAAAGCTCATTAATACCTTGACTTTGGTTACCATATGGTAGTTTTGGCTATGTAGAATATTATACAAGTTGAACACAGAACATACACAAATTGAACAGTTAGAGCAACTTGAGGAGATTTTTGGGTTTGAATCATCATTTTGTTTGCAAGATTCATCCAGTAGCTGTGTATAGCAGCAGGATGTTAATTCTCATTTCTCTCAACAATTCAATGTAAGATTATACCACAATTTATTATATATCCTCGATGAACATTTGGTTTTATATTTGTTAATGGTGATAAGTAGTAGTAAGAAATAATAAGTAGTAAGAAATATTGTGAACATATTTCTGTATTTTCACAGGACTCTTTTTTTCTATTAAATTTTTGCAACATCTTAAGATATGTAGACATAACGTTGACTTTTTTTTTGTCTTTCTTCTTTTCTGTTATAGGCATTCAAGGTTATCAATTTTATTTTCATCACAAATAACAAATTTTTAAACACTGTATTTCTGTTATTCAGTTCAAAATATTTTCTATTCCTCATTGTGGTTTCTTTTTTGTCTCCTGGATTGTTTTGAAGTATGTTTCATTGCAAACATTTGTGAGTTTGCATATTACTTCTTTGTTAATGACAGCTAGCTCAATTCCACTGTGGACGGACAATAGTCTCTAGTTGGTTATCATACTTGGTGATTTGCTGAGACTTGTTTTCTATCCTATGTTGTGGTCACTTTTGTAAATGGTCAAGGTAAACTTGAAAACAATGTATGTGTGTTTGTTTTTTTCATTCGATGTCATGCTGATTGTATGTCAGTCAAGACAAATTTGTCAGTTGTATCATATAGATCTGATTTTTTATTGATCTTTTTGCCAGTTTGACCAATTAGAGACAGACAAAGATGCTTAAATTTCACCAATATCATTCTAAGTGTATATATTTCTACTTTTATTTTTGTTAAACTTTATTCATGTTTGGAAGTTATGAATAGCATGCAAATTACACTTTCTAGCTGAATTACCCTTTTATGCTTATGAAATTTCCTTCCTTGTTTCTATTTATGCTACTACATGTGATATTTAAAAAGATACACCAGCTTTCTTTTCATTAGCATTTAATTATATATAATTTTCCATGTTTTACTTTAAACTTTTCAGTTTTCCTATATTTAGGGGCTGTGTCTTATAAAGACTACATAGATGGATTTTTTCTATCCAACTATATGCCAGAAATATGTGAGAAATTGAATTGCGCCACATCCTCACCATGATCTAATATGGTCAGTGTTTTGATTATAGCCATTTTAATAGATGTGTAGTAGTATTTTGTGATTTTAATTGGCATGTCCTCTATGTCTAATTACATTGAAAACTTAAAAAAAAAAGACTTTTTTAAAAAAAAAATCACTTTCTGATATATACCAAAATGGAAAGGAAGGTACAGCTATTTCCCAAATAGTCCCTTTCTCCACACATACATAGCCTCTTCTCCATTATCAACCTCCATCACCAGAGTGGTACATCTGTTACAACTGATGAACTTACATTGATACATCATTATTACCCATAGTCCACAGTTTGCCTTCTGGTTAACTTTTGGTGTTGTACATTCTGTGGGTTTGGACAAATGTGTGACATGCATCCATCATCATAATATCATACAGTATATTTTCACTGTCCTAAAAATCCTCTCTGCTCTGTCTATTCATCCCTCCCTTCAACTCCAACCTCTGGCAAGCATTGATCTTTTAATTATCATCTCCATAGTTTTGTCTTTTCCAGAATATCATAGAGTTGGAATCCTACGGCATATGAACTTTTCTGATTGATTTATTTCACTTAGTAATAAGATTGTTATACATATGAAGTAATAGGAAGTTTCTTCCATGATTTTTCATGGCTTGATAACTCATTTCTTTTTAGCACTGATTAATACTGCATTGTCTGAATGAACTACAGTTTATCCATTTACATACTGAAGGGTATCTTGATTGCTTCCAAGTGTTGGCAATTATGAATAAAGCTGTTTAAGCACCTGTGTGCAAGTTTTGTATGTACATAAATTTTCCAACTCCTTTGGGTAGATACCAAAGGAGTATGATCACTGGATCTTATGGTAAGAGCATGTTCTACCAACAATGAATGAGAGTTCCTATTGCTCCACATTCTCACCCCTATTTGGTGTTGTCAGTGTTCTGGTTTTGGCAATTATAATAGGTACGTAGTGGTATCTCAGTATTGCTTTAATTTACCTTTACATTTAATTTACATTTCCCTAATGACATATGATTATATATATATATATAAAATACAGTGAAATATATATATATATAATACAGTGAAATATATATATATATAGTGGATACAAATATTTTCCCCCACTCTGAATCTTCTCTTTTCATTCTCATATCAAAAGCATTTCTGAAAGCTACTTAGTTACTGAGTTTTGTTTGACTTTGTTTTTGTTTTTAATTTTCCTGCTTGATGTCATACTCTCCAACCTTATACAGCTCCAAAATTCAGCAATTGCCTTCAGGGGAAAACCACTGAATATAGGCATTCATTTTCTACCCTTCTATAGTCGATTCTTAGTTACCTTGATTTTCTATCTTCTTTATTTTGCACTCATATGTATGTATGGACATACACAAATAATTCCTATTAAAAATGTATGGAGGGTCGGTTTTTGAATATTGATTCAAAAATATTTTTATTCTTTCACTGGGTTGATATATAAGCTGAAAATTTCTAGCTTGAAAGTCATTTTCACTTAGGGATCTTGGGGGCATTTTTGTTTGGATTATTTTCTAGTTTCTTGTGTTAAGAAATGTGATCTTTTTTTAATTGTTGAAGTCACATATTTGGCCTGATAGAGATATCAGGGTCCTCTACATTTGTTGCTAAGATCAGATGATAGTTGTCACAGGTTGAATTTTCTAGGGAAGTGAACTCTGAGAGGAAGATTTGCATGCAGAAATACATTGAAGAATGCTATCTAGTTCAACAAGTGCTGGGGAAGGAAAGAACGAAGAAAAAGAGGAAGAAAGTTCTGTTCAAGGCAATTGGACCTGTATAGTTGTCCCCGATTGTAGCAATAGGGCCAAGTCTTATAAACCTTATACTGACCAAGCTGCCTTTAGGTAGTAGAGTAAGGTGGGAGTAAGGTGATAAGGTGACTTACTTTGGTAACGTGGCTCTCTCCTGGCCAGGCAATTGCCAGAAATTGGAATTCTATAAGCTATTCAGCTAACCACTGGGAGAATAACAATGCAGTCTTGAAGGGAGGACTGATCTGGACAATGCCCCCATTACAACGTACTTCAATTTATGTCAACTTTCTTTCAATATGGTGGGAACTTACGGCATTTTAGTTTTGAAACTTATGTTTTCACCTGAGGAAAATGTTATTAAATTGGTTGTCTGGACCACTTGTTAGCCTCTCAGTTCCCATTTTTGGTTTTTGGAATTTTATGAATAAATCTTTTAATCTTCTGGTTTTTATTTTTACACTCTTCTTCATTTTTTGACATTTTGTTCCACTTTTCAGGAGAAATCTTAATTTCATTTGCTACCCCCACTTCTATCTTGCTTGAATTTTGCAAATGACTTTTTAATGTTGCTTTTTTTTAAAAAAATGAGAAAAATAGGTTTATTTTTAGTTTCATGTATGCACTTCCTTTCCTATATACTAATAAAACTCTTCTTTTTCTTTTTTTTCTTTTTTTTTGGTTTGCTTCCTGAATCGTCTACATTTCCACCAGATTTCTGTTGTGGTCTCTTTTTCAAGTGCTAGTCTTTATTGTAAGGTTTGATGATCCTCTGCTGCCAGTGCACATTTAAGGAAATTCATGAAAGGGAGGTCAGGAAGTTTATGTTTAATATTGGGAACTAGAACGATTGGTCTCAGCAAAGTGACAGGGGCAGCAAGTGGCTTTTATTACTAAGGGAGTCCCCCAAATGCCAGTACCTAAGGGTGTTTTCTCAAGGGCTGTTCAGGTTCTCCTGGGATTTGGGGTGTACCCCAATCTGTTCCTAGATGTGGTTTGTGCATGAGTGGATCTGCACAAGCATTTGTATGAACTTGGTTGTCAGAATTCTAGACAGGAGAGGAATACAAAGTAACGTGTGTGATTTCCATGAAGCAATATGCAGACTGACTCACTTTCCACTGTGCTGTAAATTGAGTGGGATGCTCTTCCATTCAATTTCTCAGGAAAAATACTCTTTTTCTTTCTAGGTTAAGGAGGATGGAGTCTGAATCTGAGGATGCTAACTGCTCTTTAATCATATACTTGTCCAGACTTTTATACTCATTCTGATTCATATGCCCCTGGATTTCCTACCCATGAGCCTTCTTGAGTTCTAGATTTTGTGGGGAGATTCGTCTCACTTTGCTTATTTCCATCCTCTAAAAACCTGTCAATAGGGGCGCCTGGGTGGCTCAGTAATTAGGCGTCTGCCTCCGGGTCAGGTCATGATCCCAGCGTCCTGGTATCGAGTCCCGCATCGGGCTCCCTGCCGGGCAGAGAGCCTGCTTCTCCCTCTCCCACTCCCCCTGCTTGTGTTCCCTCTCTCGCTGTGTCTCTCTCTGTCAAATAAATAAATAAAATCTTAAAAAAAAATTAAAGATAAAAACCTGTCAATATTACTATTTCATTATTATTTTTCCTTCAGGGTATCTGTTCTTGCACATTAATATTTTTTCTACTTCTTACTATAAATTTAATAAACTTTTAGAAGGGCATGAAAATGCACACATGGGTGCAAATATTTAAAATGAAATCATCAATATTTTATAGAGCTTTACTAATGATTTTTGTGCACTTCTAATTCATTATCAGTGTTCCTCTAAATTTCGTGTAGAATCAGTTAATATATTGACAAAGATACTACTGTGTAGCATTGTTATTTTCCCTTGTGGATAAGGAAGTAAGTAAAATCAAATTATCAGGATTTGTAAATGGTAAAATCTAGAGAATTATTTACTTTAGACTTGGAAATAATTTAAAAGTGTTGATGGATTTTTATGTGAATTTTATATGTGAAAACAGGATTTTATTTTTCTGTATACTGATACTGCAATTCATAGAAAACTTGGTGGGAAATTAAAACAAAAATACTCCTCTGAATGGCCCTGTAAATGCAATCCATTCAACAGAGCCGAATTCTGTTTAAAGACTTCCATTAAATGCTGTAATAAATTTGCATTTGTTGAAGTTCTGAATTGAAATAGCAAGAGAGTGAATGTATATATACTGCATGGACTATATATATATCATGTATTTTGAGAACTAAGATTGCATTATTTGACTGGATGTTGATACTATCTAAGCATTATCAATAGCTTTTTACTTATGGAGAAAAACTGAATTTTCTCTGTAAGTAAAAAAATGCATATAATTGTTTAAAAATATTTTTTCATTCCTGTGAACATGTCACATTATCCAGTCTAGGTAAACAGTGGAAGAATTACATGAAATATATTTAGTATATTTGAGGATATGTTTAATATATGCTAAGAAATATTGGGGACAAGTAATTCATTATCATGTGTCTAAATGATGGTATAAATGAATCAGCTGCCGTTTTATGTCTTTGACAATGGCATTATTCTTTACACTGATGAATTTGACCAAAAAGAAAATACGTTTCAAATTTTTATCATGTATCTTCTACCATGCTTATGTAAATTTAGTCAAAGAGTCTCAATAACAAATTTGTATATGGAATCCAAATAGTATACTTCCTGATTTTATAGGCAGAGATATGTTTTTAACACAGTAATGTCATGTGCATTTTTTACACTCTAAGTATTTAGAGAAACTAATAAATAATGAGATGAAACATAAGTTTTACTTGAAACCTACCTGGGTGCTACTTGGTACATTTAAAAAAAATTGTAAGTAAATTATTCCTGGAATGATCTCCATCTGTATTAGAATACATGGATTTGATTGCATTGTCCCTGTTCCATGGTTCATTAGTGCTTAATGGTTTGCTAGCATAGCTTAAAAAAAAATTCATTTTGGGCGCCTGGGTGGCTCAGTCGGTTGAGCGACTGCCTTCGGCTCAGGTCATGATCCTGGAGTCCCTGGATCGAGTCCCTCATCGGGCTCCCTGCTCGGCAGGGAGCCTGCTTCTCCCTCTGACCCTCCCCCATCTCATGTACTCTCTCTCTCTCTCATTCTCGCTCTCTCAAATAAATAAATAAGTCAAAATAATTCATTTATTTTATTTTTATTTTTTAAAGACATGATTTATATATATGTGTGTGTGTGTGTGTGTGTGTATATATATATATACATATATATATATATTTAAGATTTTATTTTATTTACCTGACAGAAAAGAGAGAGCACAAGCAGTGGGAGCCACAAGCAGAGGGAGAAGAAGGCTCCCTGCTGAGCAGAGAGTCCGATGAGGGGCTCGATCCCAGAACCCTGGGATCATGACCTGAGCCAAAAGTAGATGCTTAACCAACTGAGCCACCCAGGTACCCTTATTTTATTTTATTTTATTTTATATTTTATTTATTATTTTTTATTATGTTCAGTTAGTCAACATATAGTACATCATTAATTTTTGATGTAGTGTTCAATGAATAATTAGTTGAGTATAATACCCAGTGCTCATCAAAATATGTGCCCTCGTTAACTTTTATGTAAGTTCTAACAACAACAACAAAAGAATAGAAAAAACACTGGAAAGTCTAAATAAAAAATTTTAAAATATGTATATCTATTTGAAAGTTTAGACATCTGCTAAGGTAGGCAGAATTTAAGAGGCCAAGATGATGCAGAGAAAGAAAACAGATGCGTTTTCTCTTAGGACATTTACTGTTTTGTTTTTTTTCCTTAAGATTTCATTTATTTGAGAGAGAGAGCACAAGTTAAGGGTGGGGGTGCTGGGACAGAGGGAGAGGGAGAAGCAGACTCGCCACTGAGCAGGGAGCCCGGTGCTGGGCTTGATCCTAGGACTTTGGGATCATGACCTGAGCTGAAAGCAGATACTTAATTGACTGAGCCATCCAGATGCCCAGGACATTTACTGTTTCTTGATGTAAATGTGAGCAGCAAGTCACTGGTGAGGGGAAGAGAAGCCAATATAGTTTTAGTCACTATTAAAAGATTGGAGAAGCAAACACTTAGAATTAGGGGTACTCCAAGAAGCCAGAACTTTGAAAGGCTAGGAACATGGAGAGAAGGGAGGTATACAATCTTGATATCTTCGGGGTCACTTAGAAAGTACCAAAAAATTAGAATGTGATCAAATTTCTTAACAGCAGAAGCTAGAAAACAACTCAAACCTGTCTCTAAAATTCTTAGGTGAGAATGATCTTCAAGTTAGCAATCTATACCAAATTTACATAACAATTAAATGTAAGAATAAAATAAAATATTTTGAATTACTATTAATTACATCCTGGGGTACCTGGGTGGCTCAGTTGGTTAAGCATCCAACTCTTAATTTTAGCTCAGGTCATGATTTCAGGGTCCTGAGATTGAGCCCTGTGACTGGCTCCCCACTTAGCAGGGAGTCTGCTTCAGGATTCTCTCTCCCTCTCCCCCTCACCCTCTCATGCATGCTCTCTCTCTCTCTCAAATAAATAAATAAATAAATCTTTTAAAAAATGTACATCTCATACATCTTTAGATTGTACTCTAAAGATATATTATATTCATTATATTCAAGGAAAAAAGATATTAGATCAATAAGCAGGTAAAATGCCACAGAAGAATAGAAAAAGGAAATTTCTAGGATAACAACTGGGCAGAGAGATCAGAGAGGAAACGATCTGTAGGACAAGGAAACTGGAAGGCTACAGGAAGTATCCTTATCAGAGAGTAATAGAAGTAATGTGTATGAAGCCATGGAAATATTTGTTACCATGAAGTTAAATGTTGATGCTTTGGGAAAAATGAATAATAATTACATAGGAAACTAGGAAAAATTTTTAAACTGCAGCAAACATTAACTCCAGGATAAACAAAAGATTATTGAGGAAGGCTTTCAATTCATCATTCACTACATTGATTTATCCTAAATTATGTAAAATCTGACTAATAGCTTAGTAAAAATAAATTGTTATGTAAAATGTGGGGAGTATGTAGAGAGTAAGAGAGTCGTGGTTTCAGATACATAAGTTTTCAACTTTCCCTGGAGATATTTGTAAAAAATCTAAAATTGATAAATCAGTGAAGAGTTGTACAAATTTATCTATTTAGAAATAAAAGGTTGAATTTGTCTCTGGAAAATATTATGAAATAGAATGGAGGATGAGGAGGGAATCCTTGAATAATACCTTGTATTATATTTGGTACCTTATCTACATGTACCTCTTTAGAAAACCTTAACTCTTTAACCTGAATGTAAAATTTTAAAAAGTACATTTTTATATAACCACCAAAACTTTGCTTCCAAAATTTCCATACAAATATTCCCTGATATTAATTTGCTTTTATTAGTAAATATTTCCACTGTCCAGAGAACAATAAAACAATAAAAGATACTATTCCATTCCTAATGTTTCTGAATCTTTCTTCATCATATTTAAGAACATTATTAGAAAAACATACCAGTAATGAATACTTTCATTATAAATGATATTTATACAAATAAGAACATGAAATTATTTCCAGATTTTGCAATAAGTATTCACTTAAAAGAATGTTTATCTTTGATTTATCTTTCTTTCTATCTATAAAACAATTGCCAAGAAAAAGTGCCAATATTGAACTGCCTGAGTAATTCAACTACAGAAAATCTAGGGAACAAACAACAATGTTACCAGCAATTCATAATCAGTGTTTTCATTAGATTGGGGAGCGCCATGTGCATGCGCATGCACACACACACACGCATAAGTTATTAAAGAGATTAAAATCAGGGGGTAGTTTATGGGGAGATAGATAAGAACTATGGTTTTTCTTAAGCATTGGGTCTGTAATGGTTACTTAGAAAATGTGATCATCATGTGGTCTTCCCATATTATTGTATTTCGAAAACTACTTGCTAGGTCCACAGCTAGAAAATTAGAAAGCTTTCCTTAGTTAGTTCTTTAGTTATCCTGTATGGCAAGAGAAGAGAGTGTCAGTCTCAGAAAATGTGATGAACTTTTTTCGTCCCACCTCAGAGCTATGGCTGACCAGCGGAGGAAGGCAAGAGTTGAAAGGGGAGAGCATCACACAACAAGCTTCCCTTCCATGATCTTTCTAAGACTTTCAGAATGAAAACATCACAGCATATTTTAAAGCAGTTTTCCTTCTTCTTCTTCTCCTTCTTCTTCTTCTTCTTCTTCTTCTTCTTCCTCTTCTTCTTCTTCTTCTTCTTCTTCTTCTTCTTCTTCTTCTTCTTCTTCTTCTTCTTCTTTTCTTCTCCTTCTCCTTCTCCTTCTTCTGCTGCAGTCACTGCTGCTTCACCAATTAATGGAGAAAATAGGTCCTTACCTGATTAGCTCTGGACAGAGAATCACAGCAGTTATGGAATGCAATGCCATAAGAGATGACAACTGCGTCTGGGTTATTAGAGAAAGTGAGAGGTAAGAAGCATCCTGAAACATTCTCTGCTGAACTTCTGACTTGGGAAGTTGTAGTGCTTACATCCTGTGTAATGGGTTTGAAGTTTTCATCCAGCAGAGAGGTAGCAGCATCCTGTGGTCAGTTGAATGGACTCATGCCGCATAATCTGTGCTAGAAATCCTTTCATTTTTCTGGAGTATTCTTTCTCCACATAATGGGAAACAATCAAAACCAGAGAAATCAGTTCCCATTTAAGAACATTAACACATAAAATGGACATTTATACAAGTCTGCTCATTTTATTTGATTTTTATGTAATTCAAAAGACAGAAAGAGCTCTTTGTCTTGCTTCAATTGAATCTTTGTCAGAATTAGAATTTTGTGAGCTAAACAATTAGATTATATTCTCTTTTGGTGTGGAGATATTATGTACTTTATTTAAAACATTTTGTTTTTGGTAACTCCAGCTGCAAAGATGAAGATGCATGAGAGACAGCCAGAAAAACCTGTGAATTTGCTGGCTCTTCTGAATAATGATGTATTATCTTTTCTGGGGGGGGAAACAGAAAGGGAAGAAAGCGTAAAAGATCAGAATCAGGTTGCTCCCCCTATTACTTATTTAGGCCTTTTGGCTTTACTTATTTATACTCCGTGGTAGTGGACCCAAAATTATGCACGACATTCACAAATTCACTCTTTTGGCTTAAGTTAAAACTTATCAGTCAAATAAATATTGATAGGTAAATTAGTAGCACATTCTGATTCTATTCCTGTGCTTTAATTTGTTAATTAACATAGTAAAAAAAGGAGAGGGAAAAAAATAAGAGAAAAGCTTTAAAAAAATTACAATCCAAATAGGAATTTCTTTTGATTTCTAAACAGCATAGGTATTCCTTGGCTTATTTCCTACATATATATATAAACTTATGCCACCTCAAACACCCTTATGTCTCTACCAAGTTTGTACATATTGATTTATTCAACAAATAATTATTGACTATCTGCCTACTAGGTGACAGACACTTTAGTCTCTATGTTTCAGGATTCACATCTAATGTCAGCTTCACACAAATCGTATTGTACCAATTAATTATAAACAATCTGTGTATATTTCCAAAATACACATTCATTATTTTAGTTGACTGAACCTCAGAGAAATGTGATTTATGCTATTTTGAACTGTTAGGATTTATTGAAATTTTATAGTGATATAAGATTAGGATAATAGGCTATATAATACATGGCCACTTGAAAGGGAAAAAAACAAAGCAAAACAAAACAAAAAACAAAAAAAATCAAGCAAACAAAAAAGACTATCCCAATAGAAAGAACCAGGGAGAGGCCATTTTACCTCTTCCAACATAGCCTTGCAAGTCACACACTGCATCCCCTGGTAGCAGGCGAGTGAGTGGCTAAGGTCAGCAAATATTCAAGGGAAGGTAAATTAGACCCCCATCTTGATGAAAGAACTATCAGGAGATTTATCGAAATATTTGAAAACAATCACAGTTAGCATTCTGACCACAAATTACTTCCTTTTCTTCTATATACATCTTAAACTCTTAAGATAGCTCCCAAGATAACTCCAAAGTCTTAACTTTTGGGGGGGGGGGCGGGCAGAGGGAGAGGAAGAGAGAGAATCCCAAGCAGGATCTACACCCATCATGGAGTGTGGGGCTTGTGGGGCTGATCCCACAACCCAGAGATCATGACCTGAGCCAAAATCAAGAACTGAACCCCCAGGCACCCCAGTTCCTCTAAGTCTTATTGGAGTTCATTCCGCTATGAGACTCTTGGAAACTTTATGAATTAATGGAGATTTATTTGGTACAGCCTTACTATCTTTACAAGCTTGTTGTCTGTTTGAATGATTTATGAGACACCACTGTAAATGTTTCTAAGACCTTAACCAACCACTTTAGAGTCACACCCCTGGCTTTATCTTTACACCACGTTTTCCTGACAGGAAGCTGAATGTGGTTTTGCTGGGAAATCATTCCTTAATTTGAGAATTATTTAGAGATTCTGGAGAAATCTGGAAAGATTAAGAAAGAGAAATAGTTCTATTTTTGAGCCCACTCATGTCTTGGTTTTGTTATATATAATAGTATATACTTTAGCTTCTAGGTTTGTTTTTGTTTGTTTGTTTTTTACCCCAAAGTAATCTTGCCTGGGTTAATAGATAAAATATCTTGTATCATCTCTCTGAAAATACTAATGATGTTATTTATTATATCAAATAGTAATTTACATACATATATTTACACAGACTTCCATGCACATAGCATTTGCCTTGTCTCTATCTTTAAGTTTGTTTAAATCTTCTATTTACCCAGTTTAGTTTATTTTTTTCCTTTTTTCATGCTGTAGGTTTACTGGAGTAGTTTTTAATTTTGGTCTTCAGTTTAAGTGAAAAATCACTGTTCTCTTGGAAAAAAATTATGTTTTAAAGTGTCTGATCTAAAATGGGAAATTTGGAGGGAAATGAAGCTGGGTATGCTTTGTATTAATTTCTATATGGAGCTATAATTTTGGAGCAGCTTGCTCCTTGCCCATCATGGCAACCAAATCTTACTTAAAACCCTACCCTAGTTTTCCCTCAGACATGAAAATGCACTCTAGAGTATCCAGGACAATCATCCTATTTATTTACCAAGCTAATCTCAGAGTATTAGTCCATGTTTAAATGCATGAGCCAGACAATTTGCAAATAAGAAATTGACACACAAAAAACCCTTTTTTTTTTTTTTTTAAGTTAATTGCTCTTGCTATTTCTGTTAGCAACATCTATTCATAGCCTTGCTTGGCCCTGATTTGGGTTTTTCATTCACAGCCTCCATGTAAGACTTATTTTTTTGTTGTTGTTGGTTCTGTCTTATGTCTGAACCCATTGAGAGTTTTGATTGAAAACGAATGTGTGTGTGTGTGTGTGTGTGTGTGTGTCCGCACCACTTTGGGTTCTGCAGGAAATAGTTACCAAGACTGAATCAGATTATAAGGGTTTACTGGGCGCTCCTATAAAGAGTAAAGGGGAGAGGATGTAGAAGTAAGTAGGGAGAGCCTCTGAACGTGATTCAGGTCTGGCTCCACTGAAGAGAAACTTGGAAGGAAGGAGAGGACGTGGAGAGTCTCAGACTGCAGTGCAGCTCTGAGGAAGTTTGCGCAGGCTAATGGAGAGGTCCCAAATAAAGATTGCCCACTGGAGAAGTCCTGCATTGGTCAGGAAGGGCCCAGCTCTAGAACCTCCACCATTCTCAGTCATTGCAATGGCAGGAGCAGCCAGGGAGAGCCAGGCTTTGGCTCTCCTGCCGCAATGAATCCTGAAGCCATAAGAGCTGCGACTGTCAGCTAATTCTGCTTCACACAGCAGCTTCCTCTTTTTTTTTTTTTTAATTTTATTATGTTATGTTAGTCACCATACAATACATCGTTAGTTTTTGATGTGGTTATCCACGATCCATTGTTTTCGTATAACACCCAGTGCTCCATGCAGTACGTGCCCTCCTTAATACCCATCACCAGGCTAACCAATCCCCCCTCCCCCCACCCCTCTAAAACCCTGTTTGTTTCTCAGAGTCCATAGTCTTTCATGGTTCATCTCTCCCTCCGATTGCCCCCCTTCATTTTTCCCTTCCTTCTCCTAATGTCCTGCA
>NC_138371.1:157631313-157670016 GCF_054177405.1 Leptonychotes weddellii
TGTTGCTGTAAAAGTTGGGTATTCATCCTTTCTGATGGCTGAGTAATATTCCATTGTATATATGGACAACATCTTCTTCATCCATTCATCCATTGAAGGGCATCTCAGCTCTTTCCACAGTTTGGCTATTGCGGACATTGCTGCTATGAATATTGGGGTGCATATGGCCCTTCTTTTCACTACATCTGCGTCCTTGGGGTAAATACCCAGGAGTGCAATCGCTGGATCATAGGGTAGTTCTATTTTTAAATTTTTGAGGAACCTCTTAAAAAAATATCTAAGCAATCAATTCCCAGGTCTCTGCAGCAATACATTTTAGAAATTCTTCAAATGTTATGGACTCTTCATATGGTCTTTTTTTTAAAAAATTTTATTATGTTATGTTAATCACCAGAGCTAAGTATTTAAAATTTTGTAACTTTCTTCTATTACTCTTTTGAGGACAGAAAGGTAAATACTTAACGTGTCAATTGTATTAAATATAAAAAATATTTTAGATGGAGATATTAAGGTTGAGTTAATTTGGTATCAATTTCCATGTAACAGACTATATTACCAGGTATTCGCAATTCTAACCTACTTAATGGCAGAAGTTTCACTCTCCTTATTAAGACCTGTTTTTTATGTCTGAAGTCTAATCATAAAAGGTATCGGGAGTAGAGAAAATATTTTATAATGTGTCTCTAACAGGAGAAAGAGGAAACATTTGAAGTTAGTGCTCTAGAACTGTTTTTTTTTTTTTGAACGAGATAGAAATTCAAATGAACACTGATATAAAAGTCATTGTTCCATCTCCTCCATTTGAATCTGAAGTCTGAATAAACATTTCTATTCTATATTTTCCCTCACTGATCACCCACTTACAGAATACAAAATTGCCTTCTTTGAACCAGTTCGTGCACATTGCTAAAACACAGATAAAGATGTTTAAATAGTTTCTACATTAAGGTGTAGAATTGTTTTTTATTTACTTATTCTTCAGGCAAATTCTTATTCCCTTTTCTGCTTTTCTTTTTTTAGCTTGTGGCAATTTAAGCTTAGCTGTTGGGAGAAAGCAAAAGGAAGTGCATCTATTTTTTGTTTGTTTGTTTTTTTACATCACTGAAATTTAATTGTTGAGATTGCATGCTGCCCTTTTATACCCCCCCCACTGTTTTACTTTGTGTTTGAATTGCTTGACCTGATATAAAATTTGTATTTACATTTCTAAAATTAAGCCTGGCTAGCTTCATTTCCCTCTGTATATGTACTACAACTCCACAGTGGAAAAAATAGTTCAAAAAATAAATTCAGATTTCTGCCAACTACTACTTAATATAAATAATAAACATTTCCAAACCAATGTACTCTAAAGGATCAGTACATAATATGCTTCACTAATTTGATGTTCAAGAAATTATTTATTATATTTTAAAAATATATGTTGATGTTTACTATTAAATAATATATTAATGCCCAATGTCCGTTTAGAGAAATAAATTCAGTGTTGAAGAGTAAAAGAAATTAAAGAAAATACAGTTTTAGTTGGCTGTGTAGTGGGTTGGGGTCACATGACATGGGTCCTGGACCTATTTTTGCCACTCAATTAACTCATGACCTGAGGATTAGTATTCAGAATTTCTGTCTTTTTCTTCTTCTATAAAATAAAAGAGGAAGTAGGAATGGGTACCTTCAAGATTTACTGTACTCCATTGCTTTAAGATGTTCCTCTGAAATAGCCAGTATATGATTTTTCATCTAATTAGGAGTGTTAAATTTCTAGAAATACCTCATTTCAAAAAAAAAAAGAAAGAAAGAAAGAAAGAAACATATTTGTTTAATAGCTACAGTTAATTTTTATTGTTTATTTTATTTAACAATTTGAGGTGGACAAACCATAAACCTATTTGTTTTATGAATATTAAGAAATGCAGAAAAAGATTCAAGTTACTTCTGAGGATATATTTGACAACTGAAGCAGTGTGAGAGGTTTAAATGAGTATATTTCTTCACACTCTTGTGGAAAAGGCACACTGACTCTTTCTATTTAATTTTTTTATAAGTGAGTGCCCTTTCTCATGGTTAATTATAATTTAAAGCACCTTAAATAATTGACTCAATACTTGGGTGTCATCAATGTTGACCAGGTATCTGTCATTCTGTTTCGGTTTCAAAATATATGCAACATAATTAGAAACATTTATATGGTAAAGAACAAAGCAAATTGCTGGCCATGGATAAGTGTAGCTATATGATATCAATAAATTTAAGAAGTATCAATTCAATAAGAATATTAACAATTCTGAAAATGTATGCACTCAAAATATTGCTCAAAATTACATAAAGCAAAATTCAACAGAAGGAATAATGAATCCACAGTCTTAGTTTAATATTTTACATATTTCTAAAATAGCTGATAGAAAAAGCAAACAACAAACCAATAAGCATATATACTATCTTAAAAACACAATTAAAATTTCTAATAAGGTGCTAAAATTCATAAAAAACATGGAAACGCAAAATAAAGGCACAATATCACTACTGTAGGTGATATTATGATGTTCTTCTCAGACACTCTAAGAACTGACAAATCCATCTCTCAGCTTCTGGAGACAGTCTGGCCCTTTTCCTCAATTGAGTCAACTCTGAAATGTCATCCAAACTTCACCACTTCACATAGGATTTACACTGTGAACAGTTTCTTCTACCCCATTCTGCATTCCTAACTCCCTTTCAGGTGTATCTCCTAAGAGTACTCTTCAATAAATCTCCTGTATGGTATTTTCCATAGCAAAGTTTGTTTCCAGGAAACTGATTTTAAAATAATTGGTACCAGATTTAGGGTGATCTTAGGAAATAAATTTTACAATAGGATTTTGGGACTGTATCACTTGCTGATGATAACTGAAGTAGGTATAGTGTTTCCTGGTATGGTCTAGCAGTGCAATTGTTATATTTTTCAATGGCAGAAGGAAAAATGACTGCCTGGTGAAATGTCTTTGAGGCTGGGTAGGTGCAGAGGAATGGTAATTATAACGACTATGTAATTTTTTGCCTGTTGGTGAGCACGCTGGATCCACTGAAAAGGGAGAATGGCAGGTTCAAGTTGATTAAGCATCAATTTAAGGACAAAACTTGAAAGCCAAAGAGCAACCCTGGCAGGATCTCAGGAAACCCTAACCTTCTCTAGCCAGAAGACAGACAGAATGGAGTGTTCATCTTTAGATAACGAGTTTGAACTTGAGAAATGGCTCAGGTCTGGAAACCAATCAAGGGGTTATGAATTTTAAAATCAGTATCCTAATTATCCTCTGTGATTTTTTTATTGTATAATTTAAGTAACCCTTGATGATAATTCATTTATCATATTTCTGAGAAAATCATATTCTATTAATTTTCTCCATAAATTTCTATGGGTTGTGATTCTGACTGCCACTTAGATTTTGCCTTTGATTGCAATAATTTGCCCACCTTGCTCCTGAGAATTAAGTGTCCCCACTTAGCTTTATTTGTTTTGGGATTGTATTATTCCACTTCGATTCAGAAGCTCAGATTCTATAACACCATCTCCTACCATCAGCACAGAACTTCAGAGAACGATTGTAACTTAGTTTCAGGATAAAGCTGTTGCCTTCATACCAGTCCCTTCCTTATTGCTTCGATTAATGGAATGTCCTCTTGGCCCACCGATGGAAAGCTATAGACTGTTTAGTTTTCTGGCGTTTGGTAGAATATCCATGCTATCATACACAATTTTTGTGCCTTTAGATCCATTTTCCCCCTCCACTGGGCAATTCTAGCATTTCTACCTCACTTACTATGGACTGCCATTTTCCCCCCAAGTTTCTCATAACTATCTCAGCAGTATATCAGCACTTCTCCCAAGGCCCTTTCCAGGGTATTAAATCTTATATCACAAAAAGTGCTCCCCCATTGTTAAGATCTCCCTTATCCACATGTATAGTCTATTCTTTGAGCCAGCACCCTCTGGCACCGTCTCCTCCTTATTCTCTCAGATGTTGCTGGTGCATAGAGAGATGTTGCTGCTCCTTTGGCATATAATCCCTTTTCACACTATATTCAGACTATGCTAACAGCTGATGCTTATCGCTGACCTGGTTACCAAGATGGGAGATGAAGAAAAGATTGTCTCATGAAACACCTGCCTTGTTTGAGGCTCTTGCATGATATTTCACTATGAGAGACTACCACATTCTATCAATACAGAGTGGACACTGATAATCAATTCCAAGACTGAAGATCCCATCTATCTTTACTAGGTCCCTGACATTAGCTGAAGATACACTTAGCAGGGCTGAAAATTCAACTTTATCTGAATCTCTGCCACTCATGAATTTAAGTCCTAAGGCTGGATCTGGAAACCAATAGGATAGAAGTAGGAATAAGATTAGTCAGCATCCTTTTGGTGACCCATTGGGGAATTGAGCTTTCATTTTGCTGTAGATTGAATGTTTGTCTCCCTCAAACATCCATATGTTGAAATCTTAGCCTATTAGAAGGTGGGACTTTTGGGAAGTGACCAGATCATGAAGAAGCACATGAATGGGATTAATGTCTTTTTAAAAGCAGCCTGAGAAACTCACTTGCTCCTTCCACCTTGTAAGGTTCCTCAATAAGAAAGTGGGCTCTTACCAGACATCAAATCTGCTTAGCCTGGATCTTGGACTTCTTAGCCTCCAAAACCATGAAAAATAAATTTCTGTTGTTTATTAGCCACACAGTTTATGGTATTTTTGTTATAAAGATATCCCAAGGCTTATACTCCTCAAGGCTGTATGCCTGAGTCTTCCCACTAGGCATTCCACCTAGACCAGTATAAAGTACTAAGGATGAGGGAAATCTAGAATCGAAGATGGAATGAGGGGTGATAAATTTTAGTTATTTCCTTGTAATCAATGTTGTTCCATTAACTATTATAAGTTTTTCAGAAACAGGACAAGCAAGAATCCTGTTTACAGCTGGGGTCAACTTACTATGAGAAGCAAATAGAGATGAGTGGGGCCAGAAGGAGATTAGAGTGGATAATGTTGGGTTCCACCCAGATTTCGTCTTCTGTGCTAATATGCACATGCCTCAGTTGCTGGGCCTATAACCGGCAAATGATTCATAGCCATGTCTCTCACTGAGACTAGCTCTTGACTGCTTTCTCTCAGGTGTCTTGCACCCAATGATTGGCTAGTGATAGAAAGACTAATTTCCTTGCCTAATTTTGAACAACTCAGAAGTGCTATTCCCATGCTAGAGCTGCTCATAGAAGGTATGAGAAACCAGGAAGTCCGAAAAGTTGGGGTAGGAGAATATTTGAATAACTTATATATAATTTGAAGCAATTGATGGTCATCAATGGGTGATGATAGTTTTCTCAGGAGTTGAGTAGTTAGATATGTAATTATGTTATGAAAATTACATATATACATAGACATTTTAGTATTACAACACCTGACTGCCAGGACAAATGTCAATAAACTAACCTGAGGAAAAATTATTACTTACTGAAAAATAATTGTGAATATTTCTAGAGTTCATAGCCTTTTTTCATACATATTAAAATGAGTTTACATATTTTTTTCTTATATTGTCTTTAGTTTGGGAATCTAAATAACATCCACCTCTTTAAACAAGTCTCTCACTCTTTCTACATTCTGAAATGACTAATAGAAGATAATGAATAGTTCCTTGAAAGTTTGATAGAACTCATTTGCCGTCTTGACTATCTTTTTTTAGTGATGCAGAGCTTTACTTGCCATTTCGACTTATTCAATGCTTATTCATCTATAAATGTTTTTCACTTTTTCCAAAAATTTATCCATTTAGTGTAGCTTTTCAAATTTCCTAACGTAGTTTTAAAGCAATATTTAAAAATTATTTTTAAGAGCCACCCATCATCTTCATTCTGTATTTTATTTTCACATTCGTTTCTTGGTCAGTATTTTTTTTTAATATTTATTTATTTGAGAGAGAGAGCAGGGAGAGGAGCAGAGGGAGAGGGAGAGAGAGCGAGAATCTCAAGCAGACTCCCCGCCGAGTACAGAGCCCAACTCGGGCTTCTATCTAATGACCCTGGGATCATGACTTGGGCCAAAATCAAGAGTCGGACACTTAACTGATTAAGCCACCCAGGCGCCTATTGGCCAGTCTTAATGAAAGAGCATCTATCCTAATATTTTCAAAGATTTTACTTTCTTCAACCTGTTTTGTAATTCTGCCCTTATTATTCTGCTTCTTTCTTAATTTTGGATTTGCTTTGTGGCTCTTTAACCACCCTGATGTGTTGAAGTTTTAATTTGTTTACAACCATTCTGATATTCTCGTAATTGTATTTAAAGTTATAAATATCCTTCTAGATGTTGTTCTAGATGTGTCCCACAAATGCTGACATGTAGGGATGTGCATTCAGTAGGTAATGCCTATCTCTCCCAGTCCTGCTGTCAGTTGTTTATTTTGAAGCTATGACACTAGGAAGGAACACCTACATTTACAAAGAATATATCTTCCCATTTTTGTTGTTCCTTGTATGGGCAGATAACATTCTACTTTGTTTCTTTGATATTTTCTGGTTTAAATGTTTTGTTTAGTTTTTGTTTATTTTGTTGTTGTTAGATAATAACACCCCTGCCCCCAGTCTTCTTTTGTTTTATATTTGCCAAATATATCTTTCCCAACCTTTGATGTTCAAATTTTCACCACATTTTATGTTTATGTGTGCCTCTTGTAGAACTCTTTCTGTTGACACTGTGTGTGTTTGTGTGTGTTGTATTTTAATGAAATCTGAGACCCTCTGTCTTTTCATTCGTTATGTTTTAACCATATACACATAAACTGGGTTAGTCTTCTCTAGAATATGGATATATTTTCCCTCCCCTTTTATGCTTTCTGTGTTTTATTTTTACATTATTAAGTCATTTGATCACTCTTGCTTCCCATGTCTATTGTATCATCTGTCTTAATTTTTTTTCTCCTCAAGAATGTTTACAAGGTGGCTTTTTGTGGTGCAATCTTTCCCAGGCATTATATGCCTGAAAATATTATACCCTTCCATTTAAATGACGAGTTGGCTAGACATAAAATCTTAGGTTCAAGTGTTTTTTATCTTCAGTATGGAAACAATTATGAATCTGTTAATTTTTTCCCCAGTATCATTATTGAGAAGCTTGAAGCAAATCTGATTTATGTTAATTTGAAGGTGAACAATTCTTTTTCTCTGGAAGCTCATGGAATTTTGTCTTTATTTTTGGTATCTTGCTGATTTGAGAATATTCTGCTTGCATTTGCTCTACAACATTTTTTACTATGATCCTAGGATGTGCAACTATTGATGCTTTTATCTTTCTGCTATACCTACTGTTATATTAATGATTATGCTCATTTTGTATTTTACATACCATCACATTTGCTTTAAACACTTTTAACTTCACTTAGCAATAAATGTCTATGCTAAATGAAGCAAATTCTGTAGCCATCTTCTACACTCTGAGTTACTCAGCCTGTGCTGTCAGGACTATGAGAATCCCAACTGAGCTATATAGTGAAGACACTACTTGCCATATCAGCAGGAGTATAACCCTCTGACCTCTGGGACCTTTCCCTTTCTCCTGTTTGAGCAACCTGAACCTGAACCAGCACACATTTTTGCATAAGTAACATGTGTAAGCAAAGCAGGTGCTGTAATGATCCCCCTGCAGAAGAAGGACGATTTACGGTGCTGTGAAATTTTTAAGCAAGGTTACTATGCTAATTAGCAATAGAGCATATACTTACACAGGAAAACATTGGCAAGATCTCTAGGCTGCTATTTGGCTCTGTCTTACTAAATTGCTTTCCACCGACGATCCCTACCAATAGTCCTGTGCTCCATATGCACAGAGGTCATGCTGGCCAAAAGAGCAAAAGTAAAAATGATACTAAGACCCTAAGTCCCATGGGAAGACATAGATTTCCCACATGTACGCATCTTCCTGACACCACCCAGAGATTAAATAAGCCACCATCAGGGCACCTGGGTGGCTCAGTCAGTTGGGCATCTGCCTTCAGCACAAGTCATAATCCTAGGGTCCTGGGATTGAGCCCCACATCGGGCTCCCTGCTCATTAGGGCAAGGAGTCTGCTTCTCCCTCTGCCCCCATCCCCGCTCGTGCTGTATCTCTCTCCCTCTCTCAAATAAATAAATAAATCCTCAAAAATAAATACTCTATAATCTATTATTTTCTTGTCTAATAAATAAAATCAGCTAATTAGAAATTAGACCATATGCTAAATAAATGTTGAGGTTCTATCAAAATGTTAGTTTCAATGAATAAAAAATCAACAACTCAAAAAAGATCGCTGATGGTAGCTATAGGTTAAATTGCCATATCTATAATATCATAAAACTTCAGAAAGAACTGAATCTATGTATACTCTCTGGCAATTGGCAATTGTTCAATAAATATCTTATCAGTGGTATCATTCAGTTTTAAAGCACTTATATGAACTATCTTGTACACATTTACATTTACTGTATTAAAGAAATAGAAGCAATGTTACATATTTGAAATACAAACTGAACCCAATTAAAGTCATTCACCTTGGTTCTTAATCTCATCTAAATTTATTTGGTATGTGGTTTGGGGCAGGTCTCAGTCGTTCTGGACCTCATTTTCTTGTAAAGTAAAAGAGGTATTATTAAAATCACTTCAGTACTTAAGAAGATAATTGAAATCTGGAATAAGCACTATTCATGGGGTTATTATAAGGATAAGTAGAAAGATCATTTCCTGAAACTGTAAAGTTATACATACTTAAAAGAAACTATCTTTTTTTCCCCTTCAGATTCACCAAATATGTTTTCTTGGCTGCCTTTTCTGAGCATTGTGGATCTTCTTCTTAATAGTACCCACGAAATTTCTTTAATGTGCAAAGTTATAATGCAACAGAATGATAAGTTGCAGAATGAAGTAAACATTGAAAGTTAATTTACAGTTTACTTAAGGAGCATTTGCTACAGCAACTACCAGTATATTGAAGCACAATTCTGGTGCTGTTCTAATGTTAACCACCTCATTTTCCTAGGATCTGCTGATTGAGATGCACATGAAATCTTTAATCTGGATCAGTAGCAGATTTGTCTCATTAAAAAAACTGTGACTGGGCGCCTGGGTGGCTCAGTTGGTTGGGCGACTGCCTTCAGTTCAGGTCATGATCCTGGAGTCCAGGGATCGAGTCCCGCATCGGGCTCCCTGCTCAGCGGGGAGTCTGCTTCTCCCTCTCCCGCTCCCCCATCTCCTGCTCACTCTCTCTCTCTCTCTCTCAAATAAATAAATAAAATCTTTAAAACAAAACAAAACAAAAAAACTGTGACTTATTATTTTCAGTATCCATCCACAGACTTCTATGTTCCACATATTGGACTGGCTTATAAAGGTGAGCATGTCACAATTCTTCTCTCCAAGATTTTAGCTGGAAATCTAAGTAACTCCAATGTGCCAAGTATTACAGGAGCTATGGGAGCAGAGAAGATGGAGGATCCACTCAGCAAATACTTTGGAAATATTATCAGATGAGGTTATGTTAGAACCTCACGTAGTTCACCAGGGGATCAGAACCATAAATGTCATTCCAGGCTAGGGGAAATTAAGTGCAAATTCTCAGATACATAAACATGGAGTGTTCAAAGAATTACAAAGAATTCTGAAGTCTCTCAGGAAAAGTGAGTCCACCACTAGGTTATGAAATGCATTCCCACTTACCATTGATCTTTATCCTCTCAATCCATGCAGTAAAATCCCTTTCCAAATGACAGGGCAGTGGCTATCACATACTAATGAGTATAACTCAGGTTGGTGTTCAACCTGGTGGGAAAAGATAGAGCCGAGTAGAATATTATGTATAAAAGGATAATTTTCACACAAAAATATTTTCCGGAAAAAATCAATCCATAAATGACAAAAGATAAATAAGAAATTTCGAGCAAAGAAGATTCCATATTTATAAAATTCATTTCTGGGAATCTTGTATTGAAAACAAATTCTAAAGAATTTTCTCCTGAGAAGGGTCTTGACTAAAAAAATAAGAGCCACATTTTTTTTAGATTTCTTTGATATTTTAATTCAGACATAATTGAATAATCAGCAAGACAAAAACACTTGCTATGGTACTATTTTGTTTTATATTTTTGTTAAAATTTGTTAGGCTTTTTAATGTCTCAAACATGTAGGAAAGTTTAAAACCATAAACATTTTTATGTTCCTATGTTAATGCGAGTAGTTGAAAGAAAAATACTTATTACTTAATCCTATGTTTTACACTGTATATTTTTTATAACTAGAGGTATTTATTTTTCTTTGTTTTAATCATGCCATCTCTGATCTCAGAAAAACACATTTAGAGTGAAGAAATGCATTTGGAGTATTCAAAAAGAGAACTGAGGTGAAAAGCTTAAGCTTAAGGAGAGTATATTTGGCTGTGTGTTAGGTAGAGTAGAATAGGCTACAATAACAAATAGACCTAAATAGCATAAACGGGAAGCGTAGTGAAATACATTTGCATTCCACTGATAATCCTGTTAAATAGTGTATCTGGTAGATCTTCTCCTTGGGGAGTGGGCTCCGCAGATCCTGAGGTTCTTTCCATTTCATTGCTCTGTCAACCACTATTACCTTGTCCTCAGATTCATCTGCTGGGAGAAATGAAGAGAAAATTTGGAGGCACAGCTTCTTCAATGCATTAGCCTGGGTATTTCATACATCATGTGCTATATTCTCTCGGTTCAGATATCATAGCATGGTCAAACACGACTGTAAATGGGACTGTGTGCCAAGCAAAAGAGGAGCATAGAGATTATGTTGTGTAGCTGTCAATATCCACTAGAGGCCGCCAATCATGAAGTATGTGGGACGTAACACTTATCCCCAAAGTGAAGTCCAGACTAGCAGCAGGACTAAACTGCAGGTTCCTTGAATTTGTAATGATGTCTGAAATGTAAAAATATCTCTCAGGTACGATTACCACAGAAATTATACCATACTGGGACCAGAAATAAAGTGTCATAGTAATGACAACCAGGTGTAACTTAGTACATGGAGACTGGAATTAATTATATGCTTATAATATTTATATATTTTTATATAATATTATAAAGAGATTAGTCTCATGCATAGTTAATATATTTGATAAAAACTAAGGTGTTGTTTTTCCCATTTTCCATTATTTTTCTCATGTCTTTATATTGGAAAATGATGTGATAAAAATAAATTGCTGTTTTAATAAAGTGGAGAAAATTTATACAAAAAAGAAAATAATATACTTTTAAAATCCATTAATATATAGTAATAAGCCCATTTTTATTTTGAGGTTAATCCTCATACTAAATGATTAGAGCAGGTTCTGCATCTCTAATTCCCCATGCTTGTGCATTAAGTTGCCGTTCGTTACATCTGTTTGCATTAGTCATTTTGACTCATAATGCATGGTAAAATAAAGAATAACTACAGATAAGCAAGAAAATGTGGTAGGAAAGTGTGATGAATCATTACATTATTTTTTATTAGTCCATCTGGATGGTAATTGTACTGATTTGTGTATTCTTTTTAAGGTGTTAAAATCACGGTACAATGATCTTCTCGGGAGATTAAGTTAGTTATTGGTGACACGTCACTTGAGAAAATACATATTTACACAATTTCCAAATGATTCACACATTTTCAAAATGTAAAATCTAATAATATTCGTTTCCTTAAAAATATTCATTATTGACATAAAATTCTAAACAATGACGTCAAGATTGCTAGATATAATATTCTAGTTTACTGATGTAACTGATAATTCTTAAGCAAGGCTTTTTTGCCTTGTGGCACAATCAATCACATATCTAGAAAATATCTTGTAGCTGGAGTATAAAACAAATGGCTGGCTGTAGCTTTAGGATTAGAACAATGTAATCTATAAATCAGCATTAACTACAGCTCTGGTATCAATTTTATTTACTAGTATTCACTGACCAGTTTAGGTTTGTGGTACAGATAGGATGAGTCAATTAAATTCTGTCCTACATTTTTCTAAAGAATTAGAGGAGCCAGTGTTTAGTTGGGAACTTGGTAATACACAAAGATTACCTCATTCTGCAGACACTATTAAAGCTTAGTGTGACACTGGCCAATGGAATATTAACAGAAATGGTTAAGTAAAACTTCCAAGGGTTGCCATTAAAAGGAATGTGTGCGACTTTCTCCTCCTACTTCCTCTTGCTGTTCAGATTGTAGATAAGGGAATTTGGAGTTGGAGCAGTCATCTTGGACCCTGAAGGGACTCTAGGAATGGAGCTTATGGATGGTGGAGGAACCTACCTCTTCCATTTTATATGGGAAAGAAATAATTTTATTTAAGTCATTTACATTTCTCATTAACAGCTGAAGCAAGTCCTAATCACAGTGCATGGTGTACCTTGATAAGACAGAGCTTTGAGAGCCATCAAGAAAGTTGTACTGATTATTTGTTTAATTACATATGACTAGTCATTAAGACAGTATGTGAAGCCTGTCTTAAACAATTATTGAAAGAGGGGGAAGAGAAAAACATGCCTAAATCAATGATTTTTCTTTCACTACTAGTGACCTTTGAACAAATTGCAAAATTTCTGAACAGTTAGGCTAAATATTTTTATTAGTTAATTAGCTGCACACCAGGACCCAAACAGATAGGAATGTATAAATTAATAGGAAATTGTTGATTCTGTCCTAGTGTTAATGAAATACATTGGTTTACTTTCATCTGTCATGAATCTAAGCATATTAAGTAATATTGCCAAACACTGTACCTTTCTCTTATTGCATGAGGAGTGAAGTAATAATGTCTTTTTTTTTTTCCCCTATTCTCAACCCTAGGCTACTTGGACATTGGTAGTTACTAAACACACTGTGAGGTCACAGTATATGCACAGGAAGGTAAATTTTATAAAACTTCAAGTTATGACATAAAAATAAAGATTCATGCTTGCCCTATCATTTTTCTTTGACATTTAGTGCCATGCCTTATAAGTTTTGAAATCCAACATGGTAATCACTGGTTTGCTGTGATTTGTAAATGCATATATTTTTAATACTTAACTATCAAAATAATACATTTCCAAGGAAACAAGAGATTGTGGAAGGGTTGAAAGAGAAGGCTCTCTTACTTATAAATTTAAAAAATGAAGAAGAATCTAGAAGAATTACTACAGGATGGCCAAGGATAAGAAATATTGACTATGGTGGATTTCAGTTTTCCACTTACAATTATCACTTTCATTATGGTCCAGCAATAATTTAGCAGGTTTAGAAAGGCAAAGCCATATATATATATATACATACTTCCACATGTACAAATATGTGCACATCCCTAGTATCCATTGAAGTTTTGGAAAAGCTTACAACAAGAATGTGTAAGACCAATAATTGTCAAAATATGCATTAGAATTATGATACCAGACCAGGGAAGATAGTGACTAGTGTAAAAAAGTAAATAATGGTTTGAAAAATAATACTCTGCTTATTGAAGATATAACTGAATTATTAACTTATAATGTTAATTGATAAAATACTGATGTATATATTATATTTTAAATATAATAACATAAGATCTTGCCTCACTTTTCCAACCATGGCCAGATTTTGGGAACCTGCTTTCATCTGACATACCAGGTGGTGTCATAAAGTTTAAGAGTCTGAAAAACCACTTGATGGACATGGTATAGATGCATGTAAAATATCATTATTAACAGGATGCATTAAAAAGTAATAAAAAAGGATAAGCAGGAAACATCAAAAACCCAGAATGAATTGCAATCATCCATTATAGAACAGAGGAGGAGTCAGGGTTTCTAACTATAAAATTCTCTGATAGAAGATAACTTTTGATAAGATTCTCAGTTTTTTTCCAACTAACTTCCTTTTGTCTTTTCATTGATTTATTGTGTCTTTCCACTAAATAAAGTATAATCCACTATCCTTTTAGATGAGCACCCTGGGCTTTTCAAAAGATAATTGCCATTTGACCTCTTGGTGCCTTGGTTTTCTCATATGAAAAAATAGATAATGATACATAATCCCAAAATTTGTTGTGACTACAAACAGCCCAGACGCTGTTTATTAAAATAACTGGATTTTGCCTGCAATGGAGACTCAGTTACTGTTAGAGTTACTGTTCTTCCCTTGATATAAAAAATGTATCTGGTTTAAGTTTATGTAAGATAAAGTGTCCAGATAAGGTGTCTTACACTTGATATTGATATAGCATCTTTGAATTCTAAGGTTTGAATTTCATGTGTAAAAAACAATAGAATATACTGATACATAACAAAAGCTCTAAATTCAGACAACATAGGCTGAAGTCTGGGCTTGATCACAAGCTAACATTTTGATGTTTAAAAAAATACAGTTGACCCTTGAACAAACACAGGTTTGAACTGTGTGGGTCCACTTACATGCAGATTTTTTTTTTTATAAATACAAGACTGTAAATGTGTTTTCTTTATGATTTTCTTAATAACATGTTGCTTGCTCTAGCTTATATTATTTAAGTATAATATGTAGTACATACAACATATAAAATATGTGTTGATCAATTGTTTATGTTATTGGGAAGGCTTTCAGTCAACAGGAGGCTATTAGTAATTAAATTCTTGTGGAATCAAAAGTTATATGTGGATTTTTGACTGTGTGGGAGGTCAGCACCCTTAACCTCTGCATGGTTCAGGGGTCAACTGTATTACTTAGTCTCTCCACCCAACCCATTTCCTAATCTAAAATTGGGGGTAATGATAATTTCCCTGATACATTTTTTTTAAAGATTTTATTTATTTATTTGAGAGAGAGAATGAGAGAGAGAGCATGAGAGGGGTGAGGGTCAGAGGGAGAAGCAGACTCCCTGCTGAGCAGGGAGCCCGATGAGGGACTCAATCCTGGGACTCCAGGATCATGACCTGAGCCGAAGGCAGTCGCTTAACCAACTGAGCCACCCAGGCGCCCTTCCCTGATACATTATTAAGATTTATATAATACTCCCAAAAAGGAGTTGGAATGGTTCTAGCATAGATATACATATACATACAGATATACATATAGATAGATATAGATACAGCATATAGCTTTTAAATATATATATATATATAGACTTAGCTAGCTAATATCAGTAGTAGTAATTATTAGTAATCATAAAGTGTTATTAGCTAATATTAGTAGTAATAATTGTAGCATAAGAAAATACTATCTACTGAAAGAAGGACAATAAAGATTATCCTCATAATAATAATTTAAGAACTACCAGATATGGGAAGAAGGAACAATAAAATGATAATATTATGAATACTTTGGATGCTCAGGCCAGCATGCATTGTAGAATAGCTCGTGCTTAAAAAGAGGAATAGAGATTCATTCCTTTAGAATCAAAGAACCCTGCTTCTAGTACTTCAAATTGTATGGCTTTTTTTTTTTTTTAATTAAGGTCTGAAAGCCTTCTGGATTGTCTACCATTATGTAATAATGATGGAGCCAGCATTCGGATACTGATTTGAGACGTCTCTTCTAATGTGTCCCTAGGGCAAAGATGGCTGTGCTGTTCTTTGTATGGGTTACTACACGGGGTTTTGTTATGGAGGACAGAGATTGAGTTCAACTCCCTCACCACAAAACCCCACTGTACTTCACTTCCTGAATAAAGTCTGACTTAAAGTCTTCAACAAGTGTCAGAATAATTTTCTCCACAAGGTTGCCAACCACAAAGCCAGCAATAAATGAGAATCACTGAATTTTTAACTAGAGTATTTGTAGTGAAATATTTTCTATTGAAACACATTATCTAGTTTCAATAATCAACCTTTTGAGACATGTCCAGATGTCACCTTAACAAACTCCATTCCTTTGAGGGAAAAAAAAAAGAAATATATTTTGAAGAGGAAAATATGTAACATGTTTCTGTGATTTTAAAAATAGCAACATGTAGGGGCACCTGGGTGACTCAGTCCATTAAGCATCTCACTCTGGATTTTGGCTCAGGTTCTGTTCTCAGGGTCTGAGATCCAGCCCCGTGTCATCGGGCTCCGTGCTCAGCAGGGAGTTTGCTGGAGATTCTCTCTCTCCCTCTCTAATGTCAATAAATAAATCTTAAAAAAATAGCAACTGTATTAGAATTGAGGCTGAGAAGTGGTACTTTGATATGATTTCTTTGCTTCACATTGAAACCTCCGACCTAGAAATCTCAGTCCAGAAAGAAACAGACTTGCTTCAACTCTCTTCATGTGTGCATTAGCTCCCTTAGATGTTAAATTATTGGACTTAGCAACTTGGCATTGTACTTTGATTCTCCGGATTTCATAAACTGGCTCAACATGAATCACTAGTACATGCACACCTGCCTTCAAAAAATGTAGAACCTTCAAGCACCAGAGGAGAACCCAGAGGTCATATACCAGCAGCGGAAGAGTGAAGCCAATAGAGAGAATATGGTGATATCGAGAAAGATGAGAACAGACATTCTGAGCAATAGACTGAAAGATATAAAGTAAGATATTTCTGGGGGAATAAAGCCATCACAGAACCACTGAATTTTATAAGCATCATGATCGTCACCATCACCACAGAGTAGTTTGGTGGGGAGACAAGCAATGATCCTGCTGCCTTGGAAATATAGCCACGCATGTGGTCTAGAAAGCATAGCCTTGTCCTTAAATAGTATGCCTCAGGAGACTTTTTTATTAAAGATACCTGTTTTTAGTACAATTAAAGCAGTACACTTGAAGTTCGTTTGAGCCCTTGTCTTTTTATTTCCTCTGTTCCTCTCTTGTACCAGAAATTCGAGTATTAAATCTCCCCCCATTCCACCTATGCACCGAATGGAATTGTCCAGGGTCCTGGAATAGCATTTGCTGCGGGGAATTCAGTGCTGCAGAGTAGTTTGTCATTTTGTTCCACGTGAGAAGAGAGTGGGAGCTTGAAGCCAGAGACTGGGATGTCAAAAGGTTCCTTCTCTCCTAAACTCATGAAAAAAAAAAGTAGGAAATATAAATAAGAGAAATATAAGTAAGGAAAAAAATAGTATTGCTGACCACTGTAGGCTTACCATAAGTTGCAAGAACAGAGAAACATTTGGAGAGATATTCAAATACCTGCTAGAACAGAACAAATTTGTGAATTCCTCAGGGACCTCTTTCCACTGGGGACCTCTCCAGAGCTCCCTGGCATTGGTGAAGTTATCTTTTCCCTCCAAGTCATCCATCCTTCCTGCTGTATCCTTTGATGCCTTTCCAGGTTGATGTGCCTTGTTTTTTAGGTAGTCTCGCCTCTGATAGAAAAATTGGGGGTAGAATTCTTTTACAGAGTCACTAAGTACACAGAAAATCTCATATTCTTACCCAGAGTGCATGTTCTTCCCTGAAGATCTACAAGGCTGCTCAAACCAGTCTCTCACCTTTTGCCATTTCAGATAAGGCTCACACTCCCACATCTGTGTCCTCTATGTGCCACAAACACAGTCAAACTAACTATTAATCTCCTAAGAGCATCCCTGGGTTTGAGGTGCAGAGAGCTTCTGTGCATCATGGTGAAGGTAAGAGATACACACAACATTCTGACAACAGTTTTTGAAGAAATTCTCACACTAAAATCTCTTATGAAATCCTCTTTAAATGCCCTCTATTATTTTGGGCAAGGTCTGTGTGGTTCCTTTCATTAGGGTACATACATGGTCATTTAACACCTGAAGAGTTGGGATTACATGGGTGTTGATTTTTTTACTTGCTAGGGTTTTCCAGTTGTTTGAAATATCCTACCCCAAGTGATTATGATAATCATGTTAAAGAAAGGAAGGGAAGAAAGTATGGAGAGAGGGATGAAGGAAAGGAAGTAAAATAAACATAATTAGATAAGATGTAAATATGGCCCCAGCACAGATCACATAATTTACAAGGCACAGAGCACAACACATATATAGGGTGCCCTGTTCAAAATTTATTAAAAATTGCAAGATGGCAGGGCACCTGGGTGGCTCAGTCGGTTAAGTGAGCTTTGAATTCTGTGTGACTCAGCAGGTCACATATAACCTTACCTGGAATTACAAAAAAAATTAATTATCTTAAGGTATCCAAAAATCAGAGAGGAAAATAATGTTATTTACAAATATAAACTTATTGTAACTACAAAATATATTCTGATTTTAACTTAATTTAAATGATTTTAATTTTATTTATGTTTGGAAGTGTTTTAAGGTCGCCATATTTCCCATTCCAATGGTGTTCATCAAGGGGTACAGATTTAGTTGTTTATAAGTTCTATCCATGGAATGTACATCCTAATACAATGATTGTGATATAACTAACAAATCTGAAATTAACTAATGTTTTTTTTCTTTTTTGCTCTATGCCTGTAATCACTCATTTTCATTTACACATCTTCCTTGCATCCTAGACATACTATATTTAACTTTTGAATACTCTTAGCTGGAATTTTTGCCTGTGGAAGGCATGTAGCCTCCAATAAAAGAAACAGGCAAATCTCCAAGGAAAACTTTTATTACTGAGGAGATATAGTATTCTTAGCTTCTAATACCTTTTCTTAAAGCCTTACAAGCTCAATTTAGAAAAATTATATTTTGCCATGAACGTGACAATTGTTTCCCACCTACAAACATATTGGTCTTGCTTCCCCTCAGAAGTTTTCTCCCTAATGTAATTATTGCTTCTGCTGTACTTGTTCTATTCTTCTCAAGAAAACTCATTTTGGATTTATTGGTTCTTTATTATCTGCCATCTCTATTAATATCTCACACCTAATATTTTTTATTATTTTGCCTTTTCCTAAGATTAATCACATCTGCTTTCTATGTCACTGAATCAGTTACACAGTTACAGGACACCAGTTTTGTTCCCTTGCAAACGTGCCATAGCTTCTCCATTTCTTTTATTTTCATTTTAAACTGTCCTCTCTCTTTCTGGTATCCTATTTTGTTACCTGAACATTGTTGTCAGGGCTATATGCTCCAGTTTCATAGGGACCAACTGTTCTCTCATTCTGTGGTTAAAGCTAAAGATTTGTGGAATTTTCTTCTGCATTGGTCAATAAATCTTTTTAGGGTGCCTGTGTGGCTCAGTCGGTTAAGCGTCTGCCTTCGGCTCAGGTCATGATCCCAGTGTCCTGGGATCGAGTCCCGCATCGGTCTCCCTGCTCTGTGGGGAGCCTACTTCTCCCTCTCCCTCTGCCTACTTGTGTTCTCTCTCTATCTCTCTGTCAAATAAATAAATAAAATCTTTAAAAAATAAATAAATAAATAAATCTTTTTAGATGTATGCTATTTCTTTTGTTTGTGTATCTTCATGTGTCTGTCCTTTCATTATTTGCTCTTATTTTGAATTGAGTTAGAGTCAACAAGTATGTCTCATGTTTGATTTGTCTCATCAACTAACATCTTTGAATGTTTAATATTAGCCCAATTTTAAGGTTTTTTTAATGATTTGTCTGAATGGATTGCCCTGCCCTGACACTCTGTATGGTTTTGTATTTAACTGTCCGCATTGAACCAGACATCAGATTGATGTCTAAAATTTCCATTCAAACTCTTACTTTCCAGAGTCCTTCACCCAGTGTACTCCCTCATAGAAAAAGGTAATGGCTTCTCAGACTCACTGTATTGTTATCAAGTAATTTGAACTGATGGAAAACATGAACAAAAGATATAAGGTATGCTCTGCTGAAAGGTTTTTGCCTTTCTTTCCTCATTAGTACCTCTGTTTTTTCATTTTTATTTTTTTATTTTTTTTTTTATGGAGACTCCATCTTCCAGGGTGGAAATCACAACTAACATTCCTGCCTTAATACTCCCTTTACTGTCTCCTTGAATGTTTTGGGAGGGACTAGGGTCTAGTTTTCCAGTATGGGACTTACGTCTTTGAGTTATTAAGTACAGAAGATATGGCATGTCTTTCTCACTCTACGCTGCTGTATGCTTTTTTTGAGTTGTAATCTTATTATAGCATTGAAGCAAATGAAATAAATTTTCTTTTATTTTGTATTGCTTTGATCTCTATCAGTTCTGTTTAATATATACTGAGGATACTAAAGTTTTCTCTCATTTTCTTATCTTAGTTTCTGATCTAATTTTGCTTGTGTGTGTCTGTTTTCTGTCATCTTTGGCATTTTTAGGAGATGGTGGGATGTGCTTAATTTAAAGTTCCTATATTGACTTCATTACGACTGGTGGTCTCCAGTTTATAATCCAAGCAATTTTAATGTAGGTGACATTCACCTGAATGAACATGTAAGGGTAGTCTCTAACATTACATTCCCCAGAAGAGTATATGCATCAGCTGTAGTGAATCATTTGATTCAATTTGATTGTTGCTAGTGGCTATTGTTCAAATTAAAATCTTTGGAGATTTTCAAGCGTGAGCATGGCTTAATCACAGTAAACTTTTAGAAATATTACACTGGCAAAAGTCTGTAGATTAAGGAGTAGAAACAATACAGGTGGAAAGTTCTGTTAGGCTATATTGGATCAACCCAGAAGATAAGGGCCTGGACCAAGACAGTGGCTGACAGCCATAGAAAAAGAAAATGCATTAGATGTTAGTAGACTTTTATGATTCATTGAATATGGGAAATGGAAAATAAGTTTATAATAACATAAGTTTTTTTAAAAATTCTAAATGATATGGGGGATTAAATAATAAAAGCCCATATGATCCAATATTTTATTATTGAAGCTTTAGTCATTATATCTTCATTCAAGCTGCTATATAACAAAGTACAGAAGGTGGTTTATAAACAACAGAAATTTTTTTTTTCATTGTTCTGGAGGTTGAAGTTCCAAATCAAGGCATCAGCATGGTCAGGTTTTAGTGAGAGCCATCTTCTTAGTTGTAGACTGCAGACTTCTTGCTATGTCCTCAGGTGATGGAAGCAAGCTCTTTTAAAAGGGTGCAAATCCCACTCTTGATGGATTTATCCTCAAAACCTTATCTATCTTGATTACATCCAAAGGCCCCACCTCCTAATACCATCACATTGAGAGATAGGGTTTTAACATATGAATTTGGCGAAAGGGGACAGACACAAAAATTCAGTCCATAACCTACTAATTTTATAAGAACAAGTCTTCAAGAATGTAATTACAAAAGCATCTTTGGAGAGCTGTGAAATTCATAAAATTACATCAAGAGAAAAAACAATCTATGGATATATAAAATGCATGATATGAGTCATAGTTCCCCTTGGTAATGACTATATAAAGGAAAATATCTAGGAGTTCAGAAAACACACTAACTCTGGTAACAAATTCTTCAATTATTCTTAGAAAGCTAGAGGGTTACTTTGAGAGTTAAATAATCATTGATTAATGACCTGGTCAGGGATTAAAAGAATCTTTGGGCTTTGTTTTATTTAGTTAATAAAGTAGAATTTTGGGGGCGCCTGGGTGGCTCAGTTGGTTAAGCGACTGCCTTCGGCTCAGGTCATGATCCTGGAGTCCCGGGATTGAGTCCCGCATCGGGCTCCCTGCTCGGCAGGGAGTCTGCTTCTCCCTCTCCCGCTCCCCCCTCTTGTGCTCTTTCCCTCTCTCACTCTCTCTCTCAAATAAAAATAAATAAAAAAAAATAAAATCTTTAAAGTAGAATTTTGTTCCAAATTTTATTCTTATAATGTATTTTAGAAGCAATCCATTATATAATTGTTTGGAATGGTTTTTGACTTAAAATAACAATATTAGTTATGTAGTTATAATTTTTCTTTTAAAAAGTGCTAATTGTTATCACTTAATAAATTGTTGGTTGACATTATCAGATTTTTATCCATGGCCTAATTCCCATCATGTCAAAAATAAATCCCATGTTTGGTGATGGAAGATGAGATTTGTGTGTGTGTGCGATATGGTTATTTTTCTTTACTTTTAATTTTCTAGCTTAATAGTTTTCCAGAATCTAGAGGTATAGAAGTTATACTTCCAATATGTTCATATCCTAGCCACAGTCACACCTAGGACGATATTGTTGGGATTTAAGAAATCTCAGTTAATAGTACAATCTTTTTCACACTATCCAATGGGTTTGTCTATGATATTCCTTAGCTCCTCATTTTTGCATGGAAAGGACCTTCCATTAGAATAGTATACTGGGCACTGTCATGCATCTTCACTCACTTCTAGTGGGGAAGAAATAAATTATCTAGTGGATGAATTTGGTAAGATGAACAGAGAATTAATGTTCAAGTCCTTCTGATTCTTTTTGGGATCTGTCCTCTGCAAATAATTCTGTAATCCTGTGGTCTAATTTTCTGAGGTTACAAACATCAAAGTGGATTGAACAATGACTAGAGGTATAATTTTAATTTGAAGATATCCATAGACCTAAGCCATATTTTATGAATATTTTTATTATCATAAAGTGCTATTTTCATTTCCAACTGTTTTTCCTGTTTGTCATTTGATTTCAAGCTGGGTGAGGAGAAAAGGAGGGAAGCATTTTCTATTAAACCCTCAAAACTCCAGCATGTGGCATTTAATTTTAGAACAAAAAAATCTGTTCCTTTTTCTTGTAGTCCCTTCTCATAAAAAATATACAACTGTTCAGTATAGTCAAATTTGAAAACAATAAAAGGAGTAGCACTCTGTCGGAAAAAGCAAATATCAAGGATTTAAAAACATGGGTCTGTTACTTTGTATTGTCACCACTGGGCACGTATTACTTATGTTCTCTGATTATTGTATTTCTGATAACTTTATTGGTAAGATGATGGGGTTAGTCCAGATGACCATAGGGTTTTTTGTCCTTTGAAGTCTTTTATAAATCTCAATAAAGTCCTTTCTTGAAACAAAAATGAAAGAGCAACCACCCCCCACTGCAAACAAAAGTGAATAAATAAATAATTATTTAAAAATGTAAAAGATCTATAGTTTAACAGATAATACTACCAAAGTTCTTGATGTCCAAAATTGTACATTTAAAATGATAATTTTTAAAATGATGTCCAAATTAGTTTTTAAAAATCTACTATACACATTTAACCTATCCAAGATAAACTCATTTTCAGAAGCATGATAATATCCATCCATGATTTGAACATTAGCAAAGTAAGATTACATTTCTAACAACTAAGAGGAGTTTATTTGAGAGCCAAGTAAATGATCCTGAAAATAGCTTTACACCAGTGGCTTCTAACTGAAATTTAGGACAGTAACCTTAATTTCACCAGCTGTTCTTATTGGAATAAAAGTCTCATGAAAAACACAAAGCTGCAAGCAGGGATTTACAAACACATGTTGTAGGTGGTCAAGCAAGATCTTAAAACAACAAACTTTCTAAATTGAAGCCAGAATTTTTTTTTAATCTTAGACATACCACCACTTTTCCACAGAAGGAGAAATTGTTTGTGACAGTATAATTTTATGCACACAAAGACTTATAAACTAATATTTAAAGGACCATTAAATATGATTTATAGTTCAAAGTACCATCTTGTATTTATTTTTCTATTGATACTATTTATGAACAATGAACCAGATGCTGCAACAATCTCAAGCAAGTAATAATTAAAAAAATAAATCTACAGTCACATATTTTGCTACTTACTTGCATCTGTTCCAAATGTATAAAAATGTAACTATGTTTAAATATTTAAATAAAGAAATTATTTAATATTTTCTGATCTGCCTTTACATAATCAGAATTCCTTAAACAAGTGTCAGGATATACAAGAAAGCCATATTGTAAGTTTAAAATATATAAAAAGCTATAAGCACAAGATTGATTTCTCCTACTTCGTCACATATTTAACACCTTCAATTAATACTTTATTTTGTGCATTTTAACCTCTGCTTCTCAACTTTATCCTATCAACAAACACATTAAACTATTTTTAAAATAAACCAGAACACCTTAAAAACTTACCTTTCCTCATTCTAGCAATTGTGCCATTTTGGATTCTCCTTCTCACATGATAATTTGGAGAGTTATCTTCATATGATGCATGCACTTCATCATTTGCCTTTTACTCTCCGAGTAACCCCTCATCACGTCCACTCAAGAAAATCATACAAGAACATTTCTTTCCAAGAGAGTAATTTCCATGTTCCCAAACATAATGACCATATTTCAAAATTCATATCATTAACCTCTTTTCCTCATTCATTGTAACTGGACTTGTCACTCTCTGCTTTTGGATTCTGAGACTCAACAATGTCCACTCCCCATCCATAATCTCTTTGACTTTAATTTGTGTCTTCGATTGGATCTTCCATATTGCCTAATGTCTATGCTTTGACTTTTGCCAGGGCAATTTTCTGGGCCCACTCTTTGCCTATCTCTACAATCTGCCCCTAATGAATTTTTCATGTTTTATTTATTTTGTATTTTTTAAAATATTTTATTTTTGTTTATTTTTGTGAGAAAGAGAATGTGTACAAACTTGGGGGGGTAGGGGCAAAGGGAGAAGCAGACTCCCTGCTTAGCAGGGAGCCTGATGCAGGACCCTATTCCAAGACCCTGGGATCATGATCCAAGCCGAAGGCAGACACTTAATGGACCGAGTCACCCAGGCACCCCGAATTTTCCATGTTTTAAACTTTCCTTTTCCATGTTTTCAATGGAGTCCACATACTGACAAAATGGAATATTTTAAATCCAAATAAACTTCTCTCTAAACATCAGACCTATAAGTGAAACATAGATATATAATACATATCCAATATTAGACACTTGATTCTCCTACATACTTAATGCTCTTTCAAGTTAATTTCAATAAGTGGCTCCACTATATCCCACATTACTCGAGATTGTGTCATGGGAATATTTCTGCACATCTCTAATTTCACTCATGATAAAAGCCAAATACTTTAACAGGGAATACAATATCCTGAATATTATGTCCAATGCCTAACTCAAAACCTTAAAAATTTGCTACACTGAGAATTCTATTTTCACAAAAGTGAAGTAGACATGCTTTTCCCTATTATTTTTGCTAAGTACAACTATAACACCTGGACATTGTGTATAAAACAAATATAAGAAAACTTCAAAAGAGAGAAAAAATGCTAGAGAACTTGGGGCCCAAAGTACAACTCAATGGTAAACTTCTTGTTTTCTTTTTCCCTATATATCTCAGACTTGGATATGAAGGAGTCAGCAATCCAGAGACATCAATTGATGCAGACAAAGAAAAAAGAAAAGGAAAAAAAAAAAAAGCCTCACCAAGAGCCTGCTCTCTCTAGCCAAAGGATCAGGAAAAAAGAAGCTTAACAAGACAGAAAACTCTTAGGCAAGAAATGCTCATTTCAGCCAAATGCCATAGAAAGATGTGTGGTCCTACTTCAACCTGTCAGCAAATGCCAAGTGGGAAGTTTCTGGATCCCCTCCTGCAAAGCTGTAACAAGGTATTCCAACACTTCTGTCATATTAGTGTCAAGAAGGCCAAGCAAGAGTCAGGATGATCATCTTTGCTGGCTGCTAACAGGCCCTGATCTCCCTCAGTGTCGCAGCAAAGTGCAAGAGTAGCCCAGACTTATTACCCACCCCCAACAATAATGAGGTACCTCTGTACCCCACTTGTCATACCAAGAACAAGGGAGATCTCGAACCCAGTTAAAAACGACAATGAGTAGATTCAAAACCTGAGATGACATAGATGTTAGAATTAAAGCTGTCATGATAAAAATGCTTCAGTGAACAATTGTATGCACACATGAAATAATAAAAATTAGAAAGGATCAGAAAAAAAAAAGTTAGATGTAAAGAACTACCAAATAGAAAATTTCAAACTGGAAAATACAATTACCAAAATAGTATTAATAAAAAATCTTAAAAACCTTCATAAATGGAATAAATAGGATATTGGAGGGAACACAGGAAAGATTGATGAATGGGCAAATAAAGGAAGAGAACTTACCTAATCTGAGCAACAGGGTGTGAAGAGAATGAAAATAAATGAATAAAGCCTTAGGAATCTCTGAGAATATAACAAAAGATCTAGCATTCATGTTATTGGAGTCTCAGGAAGAAAGGTTAAAAAGGGCAAATTTTAAAAGTACTTGAAGAAATGATGTTTTAAAACTCCCCAAATTTGGAAATGATATAAATCTACAGATTCAAGAAGCTAAACATCAAGACACATTTTAGTAAAATCTTGAAATCTGAAGACAAATGAAAAACAATCTGGAAAGCAACAAGAAAAAAATGACACCTATCCTACAAGAAAAACAAAATTTAAATGACAACAGATTTCTCATCTGAAATCAAGAAGGCCAAAAAGAATAGGATCAAAACTTTTTTAGGACTGAAGAGTAAGTACTATTCCCACTCAGAATCTTATACTCAGCAAAAATGTACTCCAGAAATGAAGGGGAAATCAATATATCTGCTGTCTACCCTGAAAGAATGACCAAAGGAAGAAGTTCTCTAAAAAAAATGAAATGAATTTTTTTAAAGGTACATTGGAATGTGAAAATGGAAGAAAGAACATGGTAAGCAAAACTATTGTTAAGTACAAGAGAATTTTCTTTTCTTGAAGTTCTAAATTTTGACATTTGAAGTAAATTGTAACACTGTGTTATGCAGCTCTAAATATATGTATAAGAAATATTTAAAATAATCATATTCTAAAAGTTGGAAGATGAGCAAAGGGATGCAAAGTCAGGTAACATTTCTATACTTTACTCACACTGTTAAAATGACAACACCAGTAAATAAGTTATGTGTATAATGTAATACCTAGAATAATCACAAAAATCACTACATAGGTAAAAAATGGAATCCCCAAAATGTATGAGTAGATCACAATAAGGCAAGGAAATGAAAACAGAAAAAAATATATATATAAAATGAACAAACAGAAAACAGAAAAATAAAATGGCAGATGAAAGCACCTACAGATCATTAAATGCAGATGATCTACATACAACAATTAAAAGACAGAAATTGGCAAAACAGATTAGAAATCGTAACCCAACCATATGCTGTCTACAAGAAATTCACTTCAAATATACTGATATAGGCAGCTTAAAAGCAAAAGCATGAAAAAAGATATATCATAAAAATATTAATTAAAGCAAAGTAGAAGTGGCTATATTATACCCAATAAAGTATTTCAGAACAAATAAAATTACCAGAGACCAAGAGAAACATTATTTAATGATAAAAAGGGCCAATCTAACAAGAATAGCAATATGCACCAAATTGTCTAGAGCCAAAAATCAATTGATCGATCAATCTTGACCTGAAGCTAAGTCTCACACCTTATTCAAAAATTAACTCGGGGCGCCTGGGTGGCTCAGTTGGTTAAGCGACTGCCTTCGGCTCAGGTCATGATCCTGGAGTCCCGGGATCGAGTCCGGCATCGGGCTCCCTGCTCAGCGGGGAGTCTGCTTCTCCCTCTGACCCTCCTCCCTCTCATGCTCTCTGTCTCTCATTCTCTCTCTCTCAAATAAATAAAAATAAAATCTTTAAAAAAAAATTAACTCAAAATGGATCATGGACCTAAATAAAAAATGTAAAATTACTGAGGTTTTAAATATTAATCTAGGAGAAAATCTAGGAGTAAGCAAAGAGCTCAGTCCTGACATCAAAAACACTATCCACTAAAGGAAAATTTGACAAATTGGACTGCATCAAAATTTAACATTTTGGTCTTCAAAAGATGCTGTTAAGAGGATGAAAAGACAAGTTGCAGAGTGGGAGAAAATATTTATAAACCACATATCTAGTAACAGACTTGTATCTAGAATATATAAAGAATCCTCAACACACAATAATAAAAATCAATTCAATTTGAATATGAGCAAAAGAAAATATTTTACCAAAGAGGATAAACAGATGGCAAATTAGCACAGGAAAAGATGTTATATATCATTAGCCATTTGGGAAATGAAAATTAGGACCACAATGAGATAGAACTATACACCAATCTGTATGGTAAAAATAAAAAAAAACAAGCATGACAAGTCTAATTTTGGTTGAGGATGTGGGGAAACTAGATAACTCATTCTCTTGCCATTGGGAATGTAAAATGGTACAATCCTTCCCCCAAAACAGGTAAGTTTTGTTTGTTTATTTGTCTGTTTATTAAACTAAACATGCACTTACCATATAGCACAGCAATTGTACTCCTGGGTATTTATCTGAGAGAAATGGATATGTTCACACAAAAACCCACTCATGAATGTTTGTAGGAGTTTTACAATAATAGCAAAACTTGAAAATAATTCAGATGTACTTGAATGAGTGAATGGCTAAATGAAATGATATATCCATAGCATGTAACACTATTTAAGAATAAAAGGAATGAGCTATTGATACATGCAACAACCTCCCAGAATCTCCTGAGGATTATACTGAATGAAAAAAAAAAAAAAAACAACAAAAACAATTGCAAAAAGGTTACATATCGTATAATGCCATTTATATTATTCTTTTGAAATAACAAATTATAGAAATACAGAACAAACCAGTAGTTGTTAGGACTGAAGCAGGAGAGGGTGGGAAGGGAAGTAGATGCGGCTATAAAAGGGCAAAATCATATGGTGATACAGTATCTTCACCACATCAAAGTCAATATCCTGATTGCGATATTGTACCAGAGTTTATTAAGATGCCACTATTATAGGTATCTGTAAAAGGATACATAGTATCTCTCTGTATTATTTCTTACAACTACCTTACAATTCTATTTCTTTAAAAATTGCAAAGAATGGAGGAAGGAAAGGTGAGAGGGAGCAAAAAAATGGTTACATACCTGAAAAACATTGACTTGGAGCATTTGGATTTTAGTATTTTAAAAGGCATTATTGTTATATTTCACATCCTATTTTTCATATTAACTCATTGAAATGCAGTGTGTATATTAGATTTGTGACACCTAACGATTTAGACTGGCCACACCTCAAGGGCTTAGTAAACATATATAGCCAGAGGCTACTGTATTAGAATGTGTGGAAATAGATATTTTATGAATATTTATTGGAAAAAAAAAGATGGAGAGTGTGAGAATGAGTGAAAGGAAAAGATTAAAGGAACAGAGAAAATATTTGTGTAGTGGAAGAGATGGTAAAGATAACAATTTAATACTGGCCATCTGATAATATTGATCAATAGAAAGTGTATGGCACACCTGATAAAGCAATATATTCAAAATATACAAGGAATTTATACAATTCAATGGTAAAAAAAATTGATTTAAAAATGGGCAGAGGAACAAAATAGACATTTTTAAAGAAAAACATCCAAACAGCTAACAGATTCATGAAAATGTATTAAACATCACTAATCATCAGGGAAATGCGAATCAAAACCATGATGAGACACCATCTCATACCAGTTAGGATGACTATTGTCAAAAAGACAAGCAATAAGTGTTGGCAAGGGTGCAGCCAAAAGAAAGCCCTTGTGCACTGTTAATGGGAATGTGAACTGGTACAGTCAGTATGAAAAATAGTATGGAAGTCCCTCAAAAAAATGAAAAATAGGACCATCATATGATCCAACAAATTCAATTCTGGGTATATATCCAAATGAAGTGAAATCCGGATCTTGAAGAGATACCTGTGCTCTCACATTCATTGCAGTATTAATCACAATGGTCAAGATAGGGAAACAACCTAAGGGTCTCTCTATGGGTGAATGGACAAAGGAAATGTGGTATATATCTACAATGGATATTATTTAGCCAGAAGAAAGAAGGAAAGTTACCATTTGTAGCAAGATGGGTAGACTTTAAGGACATTATACTAAATTAAATAAGCCAGACAACCACTGTATCATCTCACCTATATGTATAATTAAAAAAACAAAAAACAAAATACGAAAACCAAACTCATAGAAACAGAGAGTAGAATGGTGGTTGCCAGGGGGTGGAGAGTGAAGGGCATGGGGAGAGTGTTGATCAAAGAGTACAATCTTCCAGTTATAATATGAGTAAGTTGTGGGGATCTAATGTACAGCATGGTGCTTATAATTAAAAATACTGTATCATGTACTTGAAAGGTGTTAAAAGAGTAGATCTTAAATGTTTTTATTACAAAAAAGAAACGATAATTGTGACATGATAGAGGTGTTAACCCACTCTACGGTGATCATCATTCCACATTATATAAGTGTATCAAGTCAACACATTGGACACCTTAAACTTACATAATAGTATATGTCAATTATATCTCAATAAAGCTGGAGGAAAAAAGAAAGTATATGGCTTTCAGGGACATAAGATGTGGGTATTAAGTCAATTGATTATGTGAATTTGAATACTCATTTATCTAATAAAGCAAATATCAACCTTTTAAATATTGTTTGAGAATTAGAGATAATATTTACAAAAAACCTAGCAAAATGTCTGCAATATAATGATCTCTAAATAAATGTTGGCTATTATTAGAGATTTTCCTTTGACCAGGAGGCATTCATTCCTACTATATAAGGAAAAACAAAAATTGTTCAGAAACACTAATCAAAAATTACATTTTCATGTTTTATGTTACAAAATTTAAATGGACAGAATTCTGGAAGTTGAGAGTAGTTATCATGTTTAAAAAACTATTAAATAGAAACACTTAAAAATATGTGATTGCTTTTTTTCCAAGTAAAGCAGAAAAATTCCAGAATGCAACAAAATAAAATAACTAAATTGAAAAGAAACCATCCCAGAGTTTATTTGGACAATACTATATATCTTCCCACACACCAGAGGAAAGAAATGTATCTCCAAAGCTTTAGGAAAGAGTCAGGGGAGAAGATTGTTTATGCATAATGTTCCAAATTACCCTTTCTAAGTGAAGAACATGGAAAGTCATTTGTAGATACTGAATAATTTTAAAAGCATCATTATCCTTGTACATTTTCTAAATAATCTGTGCAACTTTGGTCTTCAAACCATATTTGATCATGTCCTATTAAAAAATAAAATTAAAATTAATTAAATAAAAATAAAATAAAATTGATTTCATGGCCCTATAAAATGTATTTACTTAAAATTACATATGCATTTATTTTGCATAAATGCATATATATAGTGTACATATAGATTATACATGTTATAAATGTATATATATATAATCATTATAGATTATGCATGTTATAAATCAGCAAAAATACAGTAAATAATCTAGATGAACAAATCTGATTATTGAAGGACATTTCCAATTCCACTGTCACTGATCTCAGGTAAGTTAGTTCTTGTTTTCCCTAACCAAAACAAAACAATTGCATCTTCTGTCTTAAATAAATTCAGGAACATGGTATTGGTGGAATATTTTTCATTTTAGCTTGTGTTACGTTCTTCCCAATTCTGCCAATTTCTGTCTTCATTTTTTCACTTTGTTTGAAGGTATGTTTATACCTGGTGCCACCTTATGTTAGTCTAGACCTGATAATATATATTAGCGGACAAGTTTTCCTATCACTGTCCCTACCAAAACTTTTCATCTCCCCAGTTTGCAAACATGTAATCAGATCCCACTACCCTTACTAAGCATATTTTATTTTACTATATGTCTTTAATCAAAACTCAAGAAAACATTTACCCCAAAAATTTTTCCAAAAATAATAATTTTCCTAAGTTCTTAATTTTAATTTCAGTATAGTTAACATACAATGTTATATTAGTATCAGGTGCACAATATAGTGATTTGATGATTCTGTACATTACTCAGTGCTCATTATGATAAGCATCCTCTTCAATCCCCATCACTTACTTCACCCATCCCCCCACCCAGCTCCCCTCTGGTAACCATCAATTTGCTCTCTATAGTTAAGAATCTGTTTTTCGGTTTGTCTTTTTCTCTCTTTTCCTGCCCTTTGCTTGTTTATCAGGTTTCTTCAATTCCACATGAGTGAAATCATATGGTATTTGTCTTTCTCTGACTGACCTATTCCACTTAGCATTATACTATAAAAATATGGAACACTTCACGAATTTTCACGTCACCCTTGTGCAGAGGCCATGCTAATCTTCTCTATAACATTCCAATTTTAGTATATGTACCGCTGAAGCAAGCACTGTAATTGTTTTTTAAATAAACAAAAATATCATATGAATTCATGTGTAGTCCAAGTAAACATCAATGAAAGATCATGTATCGACTTCATGTCTTTATACATGTAGATTCATTCTTGTTCTATAAAGCTGTCCTTCTGGCTAACACATATCCAGAATCACTCACGTTCTGCAATGATTTCCCTATGGTTATTTATTTTTTGCAGTCAATTTACAATGAAGTGACTCCTCAGCACTTCCTTATATTAGAAATCTGAATCTTCTCGTGCTTTGAAAGTGCTTTCCTCCTACATGATGTAGCAGCTGTTTAGAGAGATTCTTAGAACATGCTGCATCTTCGAGGGGAGAAGAATAATCCTGGGTACTGTTTTCTCAATTTTCCTGGCAATGAAGAAGTGGCCTTGGCCTCTGATATTTTTGTATGCTCCTATTTCCCTTGCCATGATCTCTTCACCTGTCACAGGATCTCTGCCTCTGACATGCAGTACCTAGTGAGCATCAGGTGCTGAGGAAACTCAGCGTGTTTTCAATTTTGGCTGTCAGCAACCACATTAAGGAAAGAAAACAGTGACAGCACAGAAACAATCTGGCATTTTATTTGTCCTTTTTTCTTATGTTCTCGTATGAAGTCATTAAGTCTTTGTCAGGGGAAATGTCATCACTACTCTTGCAAGAGGGCCATGTCAAAAGGGTGTGAACAGATTAAATAATTATTTCTGAGAAAAGGTGCATCACTGTCAAGCATAGTGTTAAAATTTAACTATGTGTTGCATATATTTAGTTGTGTCTGATGGTTAATATTTTTCTGTGAAAAAAAAATCATTTGTGAGAATGTTTCATTCCTTTATTTTCTGAAGACTGGCCATGTATCCTCTGCAGTTCCTCATTTAATATCACAGACTCAGAGGCTATGGTGTAAGGCAGACATGTACTCTTATAATCCCATTTGAACATTAATTCATTAGAAGCTTCCCTAATGAGAATATAAGGCACTGAGTTGAATAGATTGATAAGTGGAGAAGTGGGCTTTTCTCTTCCTGGATCATGTGGACACCCAGAGTGGTACTTCTACCCACTGACCCCACAATACCCATATGCGTTGAATGAGACCTGTGATTGAGAAGAACAATTTTATTTTATTTTATTTTGTTTCTGAACTCTAAATTCTTTTTTAATTAAGTTTTTAAATTTTAATTCCAGTATAGTTAACATACAGTGTTATATTAGTTTCAGGTGTACAATGTAATGATTCAACAATTCCATACATTACTCAGTGCTCACCATGATAACAATCTTAAAGAAGAATATTGTTCACTAGGAAATTTAACTCACATCATGACAATGAGCTGTCTTTGAGATTTAATTTCATAACCCTCTTCTTGTCAAGCTTTAAATAACACTGAAATTCTCAACATACTTTTAAGGTGATTTCTTGTACCAATTGTGTATTCATAGAATTCAGAAGCATATATATGTGTATATATCTTTTAATATTTAAGTATAATAAAGTGTTTATCCATCCGTCTCTCTTTTAAGGCAACTATCAATATCTTGCCTGTCAAAAGGTTAATCTACTATGGTAAAGTGATTGATCCCATGATATTGTCTACAAAATTAAATATATATCCCTCTGTATTCTTCAGCAGAAACTATGATCCAACAGTCTTCCCCATTTCTTCTTTCAATACTCTCCTACATTTCTAACATATCTACAAAGCTGGACTATTTGTCATTCCTTAAATGTGTCCTGTATTTTCAATGTCATTTGAAACTCTCCTTAGGTTCTTTACTCTGCCAACAGTGTGTTTCCTGTCTCCTTTATTTTCCTCAGTTCTGAAGCTTATTTAAAATATGTTTTCAAAATATCTTTGGGACAGATGACTTATGGAATCATGGCTTGGGGGAACTCTGTGGACCCTGGCCCTGATGAAATAATAATAAGAGGTGAAAATTAGAAAAAAAATAAATACATAAATGAGCAAAGGAACCATTTAAAATCTCTGTAAATTGGCCAAAGAACATGCAACAAATGAAGAAGCATATATTGAAGAAAATCTACTAAATCTCATAAAACTGAGTCTATGGCATTTGAGTCATGTCCCCCACTCCCAACATCAAGATGGAAACTACATTCGGAGTGGGTGAACAAGAATCGCTTCCCTAGATTCCAATCTAGGGCGGCAGTGTCTCCCCAGGGGAGGCAAGGTACAGCATTTCTCATGTCCAAACTCATTGTTTCAGGGATTCCCTTTCTCCATGCAGCCCTCACTCATAGGATAAAACCTCTATAGTAGACAGAGCAGTTCAAGAAAACAGAGACCCCAATCACCCTCCCTTTAGCTCACTTGTAGGGTGGAAGTTCCATACCCAGAGAAGCAAGCCTCAAACAGAGAAAACTGCTCTTGACCAGTTCATTGTTCACAGAGCAAGGGCATCACTCTGAGAGGAGAGGGTTCCTGTCCCAGCACCCCACTCTGGAGTAGGAGCTCAGAGATTTTTCCCAAGGGGGAAAGGCAGGCCATAAGCCAAAGAGATGTCTGAAGCTCTCCCCAAGTGCCCTGACTTTATCTGGGACAGTGTATTAGAGAAATTCTACCGTAAGAATGCTCTCAAAGCAGTGGACATTTTGGTGGCAAGCAATCGAGAGGCTGGTAGCTTCATGTTAGCAAAGTTAAAATGTTAGAAAAGCCCGCTAGTTTAGTAGGGAGAACCAGGGAGAAAAACAGCAAAAGCAGCCCTCCTGGATTCAGAACAAGTCTTAAAAACTGCCCTCAAAAATTGTCAATTCTGCAAATATTGGTAATCAATAACTCATGTTAACATGACTTAGGGAAATAACTAAATATTGTCACCAATTCATTCAGCATTTTCTGTATTTCCCTAAAGTTATAATTACATAACTGCTGTTTCCTTATAATCTATAGATCTTTAACTTAGAACAGACAATAAAATACAGATTTTATGTGTCCTAAAATAACCAACCGAAGAGAATGCTTTCACAGTCACATTAGACATGAAAAAAATATATTAAAAAGTATCTAGACTAAATGGGGAGAACATTAGAAAAAATTCAAAAAACCATAAATCTGAAGTAAAAATCTTTGAAACATAGACATGAAATATGATAAAATAATTTAAGTTGCAAGAACATGTATACATTATATTTACCATGTGTAATTAAATTATATTTGTTTTTAAGTTATATAAATGAAATAGGTGACTTCCTATGTCTACTTTAAGGTTTATATATGGAATCATGACTTACAGATGTTTTAGTTTCCTGGTTTGTTTATATTTTTAACACTGAAGGAAATATTTTCCAGGAGAAGTGATAATAATCACATGGGTGTACTATATTTAGCAAGGCGTTATATAATGGTTTTCATCTGACATAAAACATCTGGAGACACAAATCAGCAAAGCCTTCTGTTTCTTACTTTAGATAATTATATATAAATCTTCATTCATATAGCTTCTGCATATTATGGGGTAGAAAAAGTAAATCAAATTGTGTGGGGAACAAGATGTGCATCTGGAAAAGAGATTATAAAATAAGAACAATTTAAGGACTCTGAAAATATTTGGGAATGCACTAGATATACCACTTTTTAGATTTAACAATTCTTGTCAGTCATGAAGCAAATTAAATATGAAAAAATGGCAATATATAGAATTATAACACAATGTCCCCAGGCACAGGGTAACTGGGTTTGCCAGGTCAGTATCATAAACAGCTGGTACACCGATTCTCCACAGCCTAGTGCCAAGCAGCCTGTATCTCTCCCACAGGCAAGACTTATCCTGTTAAAAGAAGGAGCCATAAAGAGAAAAGGGTCCCAGTATAGAAATTCAAAACTACACTGGCCCAACAAAGACCTGAATGTATCATCCCTGTATTAGTTCTCTATACTGCACAGTTTCAGATACCTAATGACTTAAAATAATACCCATGCATAATGTCATAATTTCCATTTTTCAAAAGACTTAGCTGTATTTTCTGCTCAAGATCTTTCAAGTCTCCTGTCAAGATGTCAACTGGGTTGCCTTCTCATTTGGAGTCTTAGTCATGAAAAAATTCACTTCTAGTCTCTGTCAAGTTGTTGGCAGAATTCATTTCCTTGTGCTTCAACTCCTAAAGACAGGGCCTCTTCAGAGGCAGTTTACAGCATGCTGTTTGCTTCTTCAGGGCCAGTAAAGGCCCACATCCTCTTGAAAGGGCTTTCACTAATTAAGTCAGGTCCACCGCAAACTGCCTTTTGATTAATTCAAAATCAACTACTGAGGACCTAATTGCATCTAAAAACCCTGTCATGTTTTTCATAGAACATAAAACCTAATCATTGGAGTAACATTTTATTGTAATCCCAGACCCCACTCAAACTCAAGGGGATGGGATTATACAGAGTGTGAACATAAGCAGGCAAGAATCTTGTGGTTTATCTTAAAAGTCAAACTATTTCTGTGCTTTTCTGTAGTATGATGGGCAGATTAGGAGCGCCCATGTCTTCTCTTTTTTGCTGACTTTAGTTATTATGTCTCCCTTCTGCAATAAAACCTATTTATTAGCCTATTCATTGTAGAATTGAAACAGCATCCTGATTTATGCATGTCAAATAGAGAGCTGTATGGCCTCCATATTGTATGGCAAGTTGACAACTTGACCAGCTGGATGATTTACAGTATCTTCCTATTTTGTTTAAAGAGGGGTGTGTGTGTGCGTGCGTGTGTGTGTGTGTGTGTGTGCGTGCACGTGTTTGTACTGAGAAAAATGTTTACAATATTTTTCTCAACTCAACTCCATCTGCCTTATAGATTGAAAAGGTATTAAGGTATAGCACAATAGATTGTAATCATTTGAATCTGACTACTTGCAAGGGCACTCCGCTACTTATTAGTGGGTGATATAGGACAATTTGCTTACCTTCTCTGTGTGTTTTATTTTCTATGAAAAATGGAGATACAGAGTACATTGCTCATATGGTGGTAGTGATACAAAATTGAGTTAATATTAGTGTAAATGTGAATGCTGATATACTTCCATGTTTCCTGAAATAGCATTCAAAAAATTGGGAGAGAATACCTCCATGGCTAATGAGATCATTTCAAACAAAAACTTGGAAGTTAAATGAAAATAATAAACATGGCATCCTTAAACAAAACTGAAAAAATGTTTTTAGACCTCCAATTAGATGGATTTCTATTCTGATCACAAATAAACATGAACCTAAGATATACCTGAAGCAGAACCAAATTTTAAGATTCAGCTCACAGATATTAAAAAAAAATGCCACACACTTTCAATAAATTCATCAAGAAACATTTATTTTAACTTAGACAGTATCTAAGTGTTTACAATTGGTTATAAGGGACATAAAAAAAATCTCAACCATGCTCTAATGAGAATTGAAGTCAAAAGTACCTACTCTGTGTAGGGTGTTACCTAGGATCTGGCAATTAAAGATGTAATTAACACCTTTTTGGAGTAACATCCTACTACTAATAGGACATATTTGATGGTTACTTTATGATCTATATTGTGTTTTTTACATATAGCTCTGATTTAATCATACTCCAAAATATTTGAGTCATATAATACTGTGTCACTTTTTCAAATGAGATTCAACCTCAGTCATTTTCCAAAATATTCAAAAGGAAAACTTCCAAACTCATTTTATGAGGCCACTATTACCTTGATCCCAAAATCAGACAAAGACCCAATCAAAAAGGAGAATTACAGACCAATATTCCTGATGAACAGGGATGCAAAAATTCTAACCAAAATACTAGCCAATAGGATCCAACAGTACATTAAAAGGATTATTCACCACGACCATGTGGGATTTATTCCTGGGCTGCAAGGTTAGTTCAACATCTGCAAATCAATCAATGTGATGCAATACATTAATAAAAGAAAGAACAAGAAGCATATGACCCTCTCAATAGATGCAGAGAAAGCATTTGACAAAGTACAGCATCTTTTCTTGATGAAAACTCTTCAGAGTGTAGGGATAGAAGGTACATACCTCAATATCATAAAAGCCATCTACGAAAAACCAATAGCGAATATCATTCTCAATGGCGAAAACTGAGAGCTTTCCCCCTAAGGTCAAGAACACAGTAGGGATGTCCACTATCACCACTGCTATTCAACATAGTATTAGAAGTCCTAGCCACAGCAATCAAACAACAAAAAGAAATAAAAGGCATCTGAATCAGCAAAGAAGAAGTCAAACTCTCACTCTTTGCAGATGATATGATACTTTATGTGGAAAACCCAAATGACTTCACCCCAAAACCTCTAGAACTCATACAGGAATTCAGTAAAGTGGCAGGATATAAAATCAATGCACAGAAGTCAGTGGCATTCCTATACACCAACAACAAGACAGAAGAAAGAGAAATTAAGGAGTCGATCCCATTTACCATTGCACCCAAAACCATAAGATACCTAGGGATAAATCTAACCAAAGAGGCAAAGAATCTGTACTCAGAAAACTATAAAATACTCATGAAACAAATTGAGGAAGACACAAAAAAATGGAAAAAACATTGGAAGAACAAATATTGTGAAGATGTCAATGCTACCTAGAGCAATCTACACATTTAATGCAATCCCTATCAAAATACCATCCACTTTTTTCAAAGAAATGGAGCAAATAATCCTAAAATTTGTAAAATGCACTATTGGGACTTCATCAAGATTAAAAGGTTTTGCACAGCAAAAGAAACAGTCAACAAA
>NC_138371.1:157670516-157717498 GCF_054177405.1 Leptonychotes weddellii
ATCATATGTTTTCCTGTCACTCCATTTTTAGCTTAATTTTACTGCATTTAAATTATTATATTTAAATTATTTTGTAGATTATTTACTTAATTTATTCAAATTCCTGCATGCAATACAGTACAAGTTTTACTATATGCAAATTGCTGTATACAATATGGTTTGAATTTTTACTGCATTTAAAACAATGAACATAAAGCCATTTTGGTCAATTGTCATTAAAGTAGTTAAACAGGATCTGGGTATAAATACAAAGTTTTATTGTTAGGCTCCTGTTCTGTGTGTTTGTTATTTTTGATATTATCAAATGTAGTAAGTAATCATATATTATAAACAACACTCTAATAACTAGAAGAAAATGTCATTTTTTATCTGGATTGTTCTTTTATGACAACCTTAAAATATAAATGAGAAGGATATAAATGATGAAAATGGCATAATTTACAATATGTAATTCAAAATGTCTGAGATCAAAGCACTCAATAAACCAAAATTGAAGAAAATGGAAAAAATAAAAATAATTGCAACATGCATTAAGTTGATATTAATATTCTATGGTTCAAATATTGTTCTTTTGTAGGTATAAACTGTCATCACTTTTTTGGAGGGCACTTTTATAATTTAATTTTTTTGGATAAAACAATCCCACTTAAATGAATTTAATCTGAAGAAATAATTTACAATCCTGCAATTCCACCGCTGTAAATTTATTCTGGGGAAATATCTGAAATGGATATCATTTGCAATTCTTATATATTATTTAAAATTGCAACAAATTAGAAGCAAGGAAACTAAATGTCCAATAAAATGGGATAGGTAAATAAGTTTGTCTCATACAGCATAATGTAGTAATATGCATGAATTAATACAATTTAGGAGAACATGTAATAAAGAGGGATCATAGATGTTGAACTGTAGCAAAAATACCATTTCTGTTCTGTTGGGCTTTCTGAGCAAATTTTATTAAAATTTGGGACCTGGGCTAAAAGTTGAGCCTGGCAGTTAAATTATGACTGTAACTAGTGAGACCTGCAGGGAGATTTACCTCCCTTGAAAGTATGTGATTACATTTCCAGGAGGAATAAGAGCTGGAACTCTTGAAACCATTCTTGAGTTGTAAAACTGAAGAAAAGGGTTTCACTTCCTGGAGGAGGAATTTATTTACATTTTAAAGAGTAAAGGGTCTGGACCTTTCTCTTTTGTATTTCCAAGGAGAAATTGTTTGCTCTAGGGAGTGAAAGACCTCCTACTCAAGAGAGGAGAAGAAATAGCTCTCTTTCTTCTATATAACCATACAGCTTCATTTTCCGTGGGCTCCTCACCTGCGATAGACTCAGTTATGTGTAAGATGTCACCTACCTCTCATCAATTTAGACCAGGGGCTAGAACTGGGGAAACGGGGTACCAGTGTGGTGATTACTATACGTAAGTAAGAATAATCTGTTCCACTCCAGAAACTTCATGTTGATATTTAGGATAATATTTGTAAGTGTAACTACTAAAAATCAGAATATACTAGTAAATGAAAGCCTACGTCTTTTTTTTTTTTTTAAAGATTTTATTTATTTATTTGAGACAGAGAGAATGAGAGAGAGAGAGCACATGAGAGGGGGGAGGGTCAGAGGGAGAAGCATGCTCCCTGTCGAGCAGGGAGCCCGATGCCGGACTCGATCCAGGGACTCGATCCCGGGACTCCAGGATCATGACCTGAGCCGAAAGCAGTTGCTTAACCAACTGAGCCACCCAGGCGCCCTGAAAGGCTACGTCTTATAGACAGTGTGATCCTAGTTCCAGAGCTTTTGCTTATTACCCATGCTTGTCTATCCACAATTCATTTACTTAGCATATACCAACATAATAATACAGATAAAAAGCTAAAATATTTAAGAATATAGCAATATGCAGTGGTAGTTTAAGTAAAACATGCTCTAGTAACTATTTTTTAATATTTAAGTAAAATTTAACAAGATTTATATACAAAAAATGCATCCATTTAATTCTAAAATATGATATAATGCAATTATACAATAGAAAGTCTCTTGTGTCTGGCTTTTTTACTTTGCAGAACACTTTTAAAAGTCATCCCTGGTTTTTTGTTTGGTCCGTTTTTGTATATCAGTAATTCGAACTCTTACGTTGCTGAGAGGTATCACAATGTATGAATATACCACGAATAGGTGATCCATTCATTTGTTGATTCACGTTTGGCTTCTTTCCAATTTTGGCTTTTGAAGAAATAAATATGAGCATGCTTTGCAGAAGTCTTTACGTGAACGTATGTCTGTTTTCTCTTCGGTAAATACACAGGAGTGGAATTGCTGGGTCATCAGTCAAATTTATTTTTCACGTTATTAGAAACTGACAAATTATTTTCCAAAGGTCATGAAGATGTTTTACTATGTTTTCCCTAAGAAGTTATATAATTTCTATGTATGTATATATTTCTAGGTAGCTTTCTTGTATAGTTTGAGTAAGGTTAGAGATTCACATTTTTTTTCTAATTGTTTCAGCATTATTTCCTGAAAACATTGTTTTTTCTGCATTGAGTTACCTTGTCATCTTTGCCAAATATCATTTGGCCATAAATGTGTAGGTCCATTTGGAATCCTCCATTCTATTCTATCATTCTAACTATCAGTTTGTACTAAGTCCTGACACCAGGTAGCATAATCCTCTAATGTTTTTCTTTTTCAGAGCCTTTGTATTTTTAAATACATTTTATTATCAGCCAATCAATTGGATTAAAAAATTAATAGGATTGTTGATAAACTTAAAGTTATTTGAAACTAAATGTCATCTACAAGCATATATATGCAAAAGTATGTTCACAATTGTCTTTTCCAATTTTGAGAGTAGTTCTTAGAGTACAGATTTTGGTTTTCAAACACTGTATTTAATAATACATGGCTTAAGCAATATAACCTTAGACACCTCATTTTTATCTGCCTATGTATTAATTAAAAAACATGCTTACACTAATTGCAATTGAATATATTTTACATTTAAAATTTTTTTAGAGAACTTTTATCCAAAATTTTTCATTTCTTTTTTGGGGATTCTGAAAGCAGATAAATTGACTCTATTTCCCTAACAGCTAAAATGTGAAATATATTGAAAAGTTTATATCTTTAAAATAAGATTTTGAACAAAAAATTCTTTTAATCTCTTTTTTTGGTGGAGGAATAAAAAATAAGGGAGAGAATATATTCTACCTGTTCATCATCTTGCAAAGTAGGAAGCATTTGTAATTATGCATTTTTGTACTAAAAAAATGTATTCTTATGCACAGAAATCTCAGATTTACTTCGTTTGTTTATGAAACTGAAAATATACCCTCACAATTTCATGTAATTATTTTTATAAAAATTATGCTTTTACATTATTAGTATCTACTAGAAATTTTACAGATGTCTGAATCTGTCACCACCCAGTATAAAAATAAATTTAAATGATTAATAACAGTGTTTCCTTTTTTAAGAAAGACTTGTGCATATCCTTATAATTCTCTACTTGTAATATTTCTAATTTCTTGTAACTCATCTCCCTTAGTTCTTTTGTAACTCGTAATCATTATTAATAAAAATTATGTGTGAAATCTTTGGATGTGTTAGATTTAAAGGGTATTTGTACAAACAATTGCTAGTAGTTAGTTTACTCATTTAATTTGTAATAAAATTAATAAAATGCGTTCTTGATTTTTCTGAGTGCCACTGAACTCCAGGTTTATTTAAACACAGATTTATTTATTTATTTATTTATTTATTTATTTATTTTTATTTATTTATTTTTTTAGTGAGAGAGAGAGAGCAAGAGTGAGTGGGGGCAGGGGCAGAGGGACAGAATCTTAAGTAGGCTCCACGTTCTGTGCATCCCAACTCAGGGCTTGATCTGACGACCCTGAGATCATGCGTAAGCCAATTTCAAGAGACTGTGGTTTAACAGGCTGAGCCACCCAGGCGCCCCTAATCACACTTTTAAGTGATGATATAAAAACAGCATATGCAACTGAATGCCACATTAATGTTAAACAAAATGATTAATGTTTATTAATGAGATCGCTGTTAATTGGAATTAGTTGATAATGATTTTTGAGAAAGGTCTGTTGGTTGACACTTGGATAAATAGATGATAAAGAGGTAAAGAAGAATGAGGACAAACCTGATTACTAGACATTTGAACCAAAGTACTGGGAAACAAACTCTTTCCAGCAATGATTCACCTAATGATATTCACCAAGTACATACTGGCATTTGTTGTGTGTTTTGATGCTATGGAACAAAAATAAGGAACAAAAAAGATCTTCCTGACTTCATGGAGCTTATAGTCTAGAATCAGGGCTCAGCTAATGTTTTCAATAAAGGGCCAGTTAGTAAACGGTGTGAACTTGTGGACCAAAAGGCAGTGCCAGGGATGTCATAAATGTGCTCAACTAACAAGACAGAAAATAAATATCCATAACGTTTTATAGATGACATATAAAATATGATAATAGAAAGTAAGTAAATGAGTATAATAAATGAATGTAGTTGGGATGGTGTAGGAAGGAGTCGGAGGGCAGGTAGTGAGGGTGTGGCTGGCAGAGAACACCACAGTCAAGATGGCCTTTTGGGAGAGAAGAGAATGCATTCATGTCTCCAGTGGAAGGGAATTCTTAAGTGTTCAATTATGCTTAGAGACCAAGGGGGGATTGAAAATGCCTGTGCTCAGTGGGTGTGGAATGTAAGGGTGTCTACATAAGAGGTAAAACACATAAATTAGAGAGCAAGGGGTGAAGCGTGTGAAGACATGTTCTGATCTCTGATGCAATCACTCTGCAGTTTGTAGGTTGAGGGTAGCTATAGACAATACGCAAGTGAATAGGCGTGGCTGTGTCCCCATGAAGCCTTATTTAATGGGCACTGATATTTGAATTTGAATCTTATATCATTTTGAAATGTGACAAAATCTTATTTATTTACCCATTTAAAAATGCAAACAAATATTCTTAGCTCATACACAAATGGGCAGTGGACCACAACGGTCTCACAGTCCATAATCTGTAGACCCTTGGTTGGAAGTGATTTATGAAGTAATAAAGAAAGATACGTAGTTTGCCTTTGTTTTTCAAACTAGCTAGCTAACCACACACACACACACACACACACACACACACGGCTAATTAAGAAGCCAATTAAGATGTATTTTATACACATGCTTTCCACCAATTTTAAAATAAAACTTTAGGGTCGCCTAGGTGGCTCAGTCGGTTAAGTGTTTGAATCTTGGTTTCAGCTCAGGTCATAATCTCAAGGTCCTGAGATAGAGCCCCACTTTAGGCTCTGTGCTGAACATGGAGTCTGCTTCGGATGCTCTCCCTTTCCCTCTCCCTCTCTTTCCGCCCCTCCCTCTGGCTCACTCTCTCTTTTTCTCTCTCTCTAAAAAAAAAATAAATAAAATCTTTAAAAATAAAAAAAAAACTTTATGAAAGCCCATAAACCCATAAAAATAAATAAATCCATAATAACATAAAGCTAAAATCTTTAAGAATCAATAAATACTAATAACATCATATAATAGAAAAGAAATATATTGATTGTAATCAAGGTAATCTATGCCTAACTGAATGAAGTAAAACTCAAAAACTTTGTTTCACATCCATTTTTAAAAATTTGTTCATTATTCATACTAAATTAATAATCCCAGGTCACATTATTAGTGTTCCAGCTGACCATCTGGGAAATCAATGACCACATCACACTAAATAACTGCAAGATTGAATGCATCAGTCTGGGAGATACTAGTGAGCAGATTACAATTCTATTCTCAAGTATAAGGCATGAAGTTCTCAGCACAACAAACAGTGTACAGATATGAGAGGGAAGTTCCTGAAACCTGGAGTATGTACAGGGTGGGGAGGAACATTTCATTTACTATAACAAGTAGTTTGCTCCGCATGCCATTGCTTGGAAAGAGGGATGGGGTTCTGTGCTAAGAGGGTACCAGATGAAGGCTTCGGTGAGGGCACTGCTCCATAATAAACTGAAGTTGCTTTGAGTACCTTCCACATTCTGTTTTATTCACATAGAATTCTTGCAGTAAATAATATACCAGTGATTTTTATATGGAAACATGAAAAATAATACATGCTATGTTCTGATTCACATATCCCAGCATTAAACTTTGTAACTACAGCACAGCTGATTATAGGCTCAGATTTTTATGACTTATTTTTTAAAACCAATCTTACTCCATCTCTTCAATGACACCCTCAGGATCACAGACTTAAGATTCTCATTACATCATTCTTTTTCATTCCTGTATATACAGACATATACCCTGCTAAAGCAGAAATGTGAATTTAATCAGATGCAATACAGCATCTTTAAAAAGATAGCACATATCTAACACCTGTGAGCTCATCAATGTGTGGTCTACTACTCTACATATTACTACATATATCATTCCTGACACCTAAACTGATGTAGAGTATAAAACACAACTAATAAATTTTGTAAGACACACAAGCAAGACATATGCAGCAGAGTATATATTCTCAAGCTTGGTCTTAGACACTTAAAAAGTAATGACAACCTAAAACCATTTTTGTTTATCTGGGATGTGTTACGCATATGCATAACAATTCAATCGAAATTGCAAAATTTAAAAATACACAGAGAGGCAGGGCATGAAAGACAGTCATATAAGCAGGGAACAATAGATTAGCCAATTAAATAAGACAGTTGTCTAGGGCAAATGTGTTAAAAATGTAGCCTAGAGCTTCTGTGCTTCTCAGTGTAGAGGCCAAGGAAATCTGAAGGCACTTAAAAGACCAGAGACACAAACAGAACACCCCAGATACCCAAAAAAGGTTTTGTGATGGCAGCAGTGATTTTTGTTATGGTTGTTCTATTGTATTTTAAGATGTTGGATTGTGTCATTTGAGAATCTTTTGGAACTTCATTGATGACATCTTGAAAATTTGACCATAAACTATTTTAAATGTTTGAAATTTGTCAGCTCTATAAATGAGGACATCTAATAGTTCTCCAATTAGTTGTCAGATGCTATCTGTCCCAAATATTTGTCCCCCCATCCTTGAATATTTGTATATTTTACTTGGTTCTATTTTATGTAAATCTCAAACATTTAAATACCAGGTTGCGTAAGTTAAAATGTTATTTTAAAGCAACATTAATTGAATTTCAATATCAAAATTTATTTCTAATATTCTTTTTCAGATCATTCATTAAATTAAAATAAAAATATAAATCTCTAGAAGGTGACATATGAAATAAACCAAAATATATCTATGTGATTCTATTTAACCAAAGTATTAAAAATGGGCAACTCTTTTGGTGATGAAATAAATGAGAATGAAATCAAACACCATTAGAACACTATTTTAAAAATTTAGATTGTTGTAAATACTGGCTGATCATTCAATGAGTACATTCTTATTCTCTTTAAGAATGGTTAATAAAGGGAGCCTGGGTGGCTCAGTTGGTTAAGCGACTGCCTTTGGCTCGGGTCATGATCCCGGAGTCCTGGGATGGAGTCCCGCATCGGGCTCCCTGCTCTGCGGGGAGCCTGCTTCTCCCTCTCCCACTCCCCCTGCTTGTGTTCCCTCTCTCGCTGTGTCTCTCTCTGTCAAATAAATAAATAAAATCTTTAAAAAAAAAAAGAATGGTTAATAAATACAGCTTGGTTCATTGAAAATACACATCAAACATTCAGAATCATTTTATAGAGATTTGAATCAAAATTTAAATTATAAGGTAACAAATTTTCTTATTCAATGTGAAAATGAAAATATTAGTTATATTTATTTTTAATATTTACCTGAAAGGAGAATATGATTTATGAAAAGTGTATATGAATGCTTATTTAAACAACATTTAACAGTATTATTTCCTGGCATATTTGATAGTCTGTTTATAACTCTATCATTTAATAAAATCAATAATAATTGCTTGGCTAGTTTTCTGCTTTATGGAACAGGATAACATATTTTTCAATACCTATATATAGAAAATTATAACAAATGACTTAGTAGAGTTCACTATGTCCTAGCAGGAAGAGCAAAGAAATCCTGGAAGCCACAGACTTAAGAAGAATTTATTGCTAGTCATAGAGGGGTAGAACATTTTTCTCACAATGTACTTCCTTCTTTTCACGAAAGAGGCAAATTTGGAAGTAATTTTTTTCAGTTAGAAATCATATTCTATAAGGTTAGAATTTCACACATCTAATTCATTTAGCTAAAATAGTAACATCAAGCAGTTGAAAATAGAAGGGAGTGTCAGTGAAAAGTTTCTACTGCTCTGCATATGGTAACACTATATGAGGGAATTTATGGACCTTCTATTCCAAAAGCATCTTTAAAAGCAGTTTTCTGGTTAGTTTCCTGTCTCTTCTAATATAACTCCATTAGCATTGCTGTTTTATTATGCATTTATTACAATAGATTGCTGGTATAATATATTTTATATTGGGCTTTGTTTTTTTACATGGATTGATTTTTCCATGAAACCCACTCCTGTTCCATCTCCTATGGAAGTACCAAATAGCCTTCTTGTTTGTTCAGTCAAGTAAGAATTACATGCATTGTAGTTCAATTATACAGTTATTTGCCAGATTAATTCTTGCTTCATTAGTTAATTTTAGAAAGTAATAAATGTTGTGAAGACAGCAAACTGGGGTAATATGACACAGAGATTGCATGGGGAAAGTAGTTATTTTAGATACCATGGGTTTAAATCCTATTTACAGAGGTGCCTGGGTGGCTCAGTCAGTTGGGTGTCTGCCTTCCGCACAGGTCATGATCCCAGGGTCCTGGGATCAAGCCCCACATCAGGCTCCTTTCTCAGCAGGAAGCCTGCTTCTCCCTCTCTGTCTGCCCCCCCCCCCCGTTCATGGTCTCTCTCTCAAAATAAATAAAATCTAAAAAAATTAAATCCCATTTACATTAAGATATGTATTATACAGAGATGAAGACATTTTTTGTGCAAAGATGAAGAAAATATTTGAGAGAGAAGGCAGAGCCAGTGTAATGACCCTGAATTACAAACACATTTGCTGTCTTAGTGCGAAGAAAATGCCTGACATGAGGTCAGGGAAGCAGTAGAATGGCAGATTATGTAGAATCTTAAAGGCCATGGTAAAAAATTGCCATGGGAGGGCGCCTGGGTGGCTCAGTTGGTTAAGCGACTGCCTTCGGCTCAGGTCATGATCCTGAAGTCCCAGGATCGAGTCCCGCATCGGGGTCCCTGCTCGGCGGGGAGTCTGCTTCTCCCTCTCCCACTCCCCGTTTGTGTTCCCTCTCTCGCTGTATCTTCCTCTGTCAAATAAATAAATAAAATCTTAAAAAAAAAAATTGCCATGGGAATTTACCCACCTGTCTTCAAACAATGGAATTAACTATGGAGGCAGCCTCTATTCGATTATAGATTGAATTACCTCTGCAGATGTCCATGCCCTAATTCTCTGAACATGTTATATTCCATGAAAAAGAACTTTGCAAATGGAATTTGGTTTTAGATTTTACAATAGGGAGATTTTTCTGGATTAACTGGATGGGACCAGGTAATCACATGGGCCCGTAGAAATGGAAGAAAGCAGAAAGATAGGTCAAAGAAATGTGTAATTTCATTTATATCACATTCTGGAAAAGACAAAACTATACTGACAGAAAATAAATCATTGGTTACAAGATGATGGGAGTTTGGGGAAGAGTTGACAATAACAGTGTAAAGGAAAATTGGGGAGAACTGAAAATATTCTATATCTTGATTTGTAGTTGTTGCATGACTGTATGCATTTGTCAAAATTCATAGAACTCTTACCAAAAAAAGTAAATTTTACTATTGGTAAATTATACCTCAATAAAACTTTGTTATAGAAAGTTGCAAATATTTTACTCAAGTGTTTAGAAGAAGATTAAAATAGCACATAAAAAATAAAATAAAATAGCATACAAAACAAATGAAAACGGGAAGTAAGATAGACAATAATATAAATTAACTAACTGAAAAATACAATAAGAATTGAAACATAAATGTTACATTTTAAATTTGGCTTCTTTTACTTAGCATAATGTGATGAAAATTCATCCTTATAGTTTCATGCATCAGTGATTTTCCCTTCCATTTCTTTTTTTTTTTTTTAAGATTTTATTTATTTATTTGACAGAGAGAGACACAGCGAGAGAGGGAACACAAGCAGGGGGAGGGGGAGAGGGAGAAGCAGGCTTCCCGCGGAGCAGGGAGCCCGATGCGGGGCTCCATCCCAGGACCCTGAGATCATGACCTGAGCGGAAGGCAGACGCTTAACAACTGAGCCACCCAGGCGCCCCTCCATTTCTTTTTTTAAGATTTTATTTTTTTATTTGAGAAAGAGAGAGAGAGAGCATGCATGGAAGAGGGGCAGAGGGAGAAGCAGTCTTTCCCCTGAGCAGGGAACCCCAACACAGGGCTCAATCCCAGAACCCTGAGATCATGACCTGAGCCAAGGCAGATGCTTAACCAACTGAGCCACCCAGGTGCCCCTCGCTTCTATTTCTAAGTAATATTCTATTGTATAGATATATTATATTTGTTTTTCCATTTCCCAGCTGAAGGACATTTGAATTGTTTCAAATTTGGGATGATTATGAATTAAAGTGTTATAAGCATTTTTGTCTGAACACAAGTTTTAATTTCTCTTGAGCAAATACCCAAGATTAGAATTACTAAGTCATACTTGAGGTTTTGAATAAGTTTATAAGAATCTGGAAAACTATTTTCCAAGTAGTTCTAACAATTTTTGATCCCACCTGAGATGGAGGAGACTGGCCACCACTACAAGAAAGTCACAGAAAGCAATTTTAACCAAACTACACAGCAAATGCTCTGATACCTCCAGGGCACAGGTAAAGACCCATTGAGTTGAGTTTGGAAGAAGGGGAAAAAAACAAAAAAACAAAACCCCCTCCACTTTCAAAGGAGTGCAAGCAATCTATTGTGTGTCCACAGTATTAGAAGTCTCCTATTTTGAGGGATCAACACAACATTGTACTGCATAACATCCACCAGATAATAGAGGGCAGAAGTAGGTGGCCATGAAAAGGAGAGGCAGGGTACGGGCAGCTTTATGGCTTCTATTTTCCTTTTTGCAATTTTCTTTATTATTTTCAGTATACATATTATATATGTGCTTAGATTATCCAATTAATTAAATAATTAAATAATTAAATAATTCCAGTGCTAGTTTTCCTTTCATATTGTATCTGTTGACCTACATTCATGATAGATTGTAACTTCATGTTTGGTAGTTTTGTTTGTGTGATCATTTTCAGGAAACTTGTTTACTATAGGTAATCTCAAGTAGGCTTTGCTTTTCAAAGTGACCCTCCTGAGCAATTTTTATACTCACTTCTGCTATCTGCCTCAAAAGTATCATCAGCTTTTAAAATGCTGAACCATTTGTTTAATTAGAAAAGTTATAGAATCACTGTATTATAGAATTTTTATATTTTAAATGTATAATTTTTATTTGTTATTGAATCAGAGTTACATTTTCTTCTTTTTCTAAATTACAAAGCAGCTGTTTCAACCCTTTATAAAGATCAAAGATTTTTTTCATTGGAAAAATTTAAGTAGCAAATTCATGATTAATTTTCCTTTATTTTGAAATCAATCATATTTTAGCTGTTATAAGAGCTTTTTTTCCCCATGTTTCAAGTTTTTATTTAAATTCTAATTAATGAACATATAGTTTAATATTTGTTTCAGGAGTATAATTTAGTGATTCATCACTTACATATAACACCCAGTGCTCATCACAACAAGTGCCCTCCTTAATACCCAACATTCATTTTGCCCATCCTCCCACCCATCACCCATCTCCCCTCTAGTAACCCTCAATTTGTGCTAAGAGTTTCTTATGGTTTGCCTCACTTTTTTTTTTCCTTCCCCTATGTTCATCTGTTTTGTTTCTTAAATTCCACATATGAGTGAAATTATATGGCATTTGTCTATCTCAGACTACTTATTTTGCTTAGAGTAATACACTATAGCTCCATCCACGTTGTTGCAAATGACAAGATGTCCACTCTGACCATTGTTATTTAACATAGCACTGGAAGTCCTAGCCTCAGCAATCAGACAACAAAAAGAAATAAAAGGCATCTAAATCAGCAAGGAAGAAGTCAAACTTTCACTATTCACAGACATAATACTCAATGTAGAAAACTCCAAAGACTCCACCAAGAAATTGCTAGAGCTGATACACAAATTCAGTAAAATCACAGGTACAAAATCAATGTACAGAAATCTGTTGGCATTTTTATACACCAGTAATGAAGCAGCAGAAAGAGAAATCAAGGAATCAATCCCACTTACAGTTGCACCAAAAACCATAAGATATCTAGGACTAAACCTAACCAAAGAGGTAAAAGATCTGTATTCTGAAAAATATAGAATACTGATGAAAGAAATTGAAGATGATATGAAGAAATGGAAAAACATTCCATGCTAATGGCTTAGAAGAACAAACACTGTTAAAATGTCTATACTACCCAAAGCAGTCTATATGTTTAATGCAGTCCTTATCAAAATACCAACAGCATTTTGGAATAAACAATCCTAAAATTTGTATGGAACCACAAAAGACCCCAAATAGCTAAAGCGATCTTGAAAAAGAAAAGCAAAGATGGAGGCATCCCAATTCCAGACTTCAAGTTATACTACAAAGCTATAGTGATCAAGACAATGTGGTACTGGTACAAAAACAGATACATGGATCAATGGAACAAAACAGAAGACCTAGAAATAGACTCACAACTATATGGTCAACTAATCTTCAACAAAGCAGGAAAGAATATCCAATGGAAAAAAGACAGTATCTTCAACAAATGGTGTTGGGAAAACTGGACAGCAACATGCAGAAGAATGAAACAGGACCACTTTCTTACACCATACACAAAAATAAATTCAAAATGAATGAAAAACCTAAATGTGACATAAGAAACCATCAAAATCCTAGGGGAAAAGACAGGCAGCAACCTCTTTGACCTCAGCCATAGCCACTTCTTACTACAAACATCTCTGGAGGTAAAGGAAACAAAAGCAAAAATGAACAATTGGGACTTCATCAAGATAAAAAGCTTCTGCACAGAGAAGGAAACAATCAACAGAACTAAAGGCAACCTACAGAATGGGAGAAGATATTTACAAATGACATATCTAATAAAGGGTTAGTATCCAAAATCTATAAAGAATTTATCAAACTCAACACCCAAAAGCACATAATCCAATTAAGAAATGGGCAGAAAACATGAATAGATATTTTTCCAAAGAAGACATCCAGGTGGTTAACAGACACATGAAAAGATGCTCAATATCACTCATCATCAGGGAAATACAAATCAAAACTATGATGAGATAACACCTCACACCTGTCAGAATGGCTAAAATTAACAACACAGGAAACAACCAGTGTTGGCAAGGATACGGGGAAAAAGGAACCCTCTTAACACTATTGGTAGGAATGCTAAGTGGTGCAGCCATTCTGAAAACAGTATGGAGGCTCCTCAAAAAGTTAAAAATTGAACTACCTATGACCCAGCAATTGTACTATGAGGTATTTACTCTATAACGTAAATTAATTTCCATATCTAGGCATGTGTGTATATATACATAGTCACTTCTGTGAAAATGTTTCCTATACAAAAGACTACCTTTTTTAGGTAGACTGTCCATTTTATCCCTCTCTCTGCTATATTCTATAATCTTATAAAAAGATAAACTTAATTGAAAATAATGCTGATGAAGGCATATTCTTAATAAACTCTTCCATCCAAAAGAAATACTCTAGAATTTTCTATACATTCTCCATTTCCTTAGGTCTGAGGATGTTATCTTAAAGGCAATACTAATTAGTAGACAAACAAACAAAAGAAGAAATTAATAAAAACCCAGATGTTAAAAAAAAACCCAGATGTTAACCTTTAAAATTCTCTCATTTATTTTAGTTTAGTAAGAAAATTTCAAACTTTAGAATCCATTAGGACTGTTTTAGCATTTGTATACATAATGCCCTGTATGTGAAGTATTATTCAAAATTGCATATTCTTTAATTTAGGGCCTTACATAGTATCTCTGAATCTAACAGGTGTAATATACACATATGTATGTATGTATATATATATATATATATATATATAAACAAACCTGCCTATTCAGTCTTCAAGACCATGTAGATTAAATGTGAATAGGGAAGTTTATAATGGGATATCACACTGACAGTAATGAAAAATAACATCTAACACACTGATAGCAGAGAGAGAGAATGACAACACCCTCAAAAACGCACAAAGCTAAGAAGTCAAGAAAATTTAGCAGAGTGAGCTATCCATATACTTACTTGGGTTCTGAGGATATATTGTAATACAAGAGGATGTAAAATTGACATTCTCAAGGGTCACCTGAAATCATTGAGATAACTTGAATCTATTTTGAATATTTGTCTTACATCAGGGGGAATTTCGCCCCTGCCTATTTCATCCTTGGGTTAGCTCTTGCAAATGACCAGTTGTAATAAAATTGTAGTCACTGTATTAAAAGACTGTGACTTTTGTCACTTATGTATTCAATTAAATAATAACAATAATAGGAGAGTATGCATTCAATAAATTTCAATTACCTTCTTTTCTTTAGTTCTTCGGGGGAGCTCTCCCCAAATTTTCAGGGTTATTTAGACCTCCTCTCTAATACAAGAAGTCTGGAACACAGCCCACTAAGTTCATATTTATCATTTACATAATTAGGTAAATTAGAGGACTGATAATTTCCAAGTGTATTAGATAACATATTTTAAGTATCACATTCATAATATTTAAAAAAATTAATGTGGCTTCTGGTAAATGTTATTAGACATTAATTTAAAATATAAAGTGTTGGGTGCCTGGGTGGCTCAGTTGGTTAAGCGACTGCCTTCGGCTCAGGTCACGATCCTGGAGTCCCGGGATCTAGTCCCGCATCAGGCTACCTGCTCAGCAGGGAGTCTGCTTCTCCCTCTCCCGCTCCCCGCTCTTGTGCTCTTTCTCTCTCTCACTCTCTCTCTCAAATAAATAAATAAAATCTTAAAAAAATATATATAAAGTGTTTATGTCCAGCAGATCCAATATACTTGAAAATATATTTTTCAGCCAAGTCCAAAATGGTGGTAATATTATTCAAAACTCTATAATATAAGTTGGAGTGTTTAATGGTGAAGACTATAGTTGGTATTATCATTATTTACTCCTTCCAGATCAAATTTAATCTCAAATTTCAAATGAGTATTATTTCTTCAGCAGATACACATATTTTTATTGTTTTTTAAAGAAATATTTGTTTATATCCCAGAGAAGATATGTTGAGTGTTCATCTAAACAAAGATGTCAGCATTCTTAGCTTTCAGTAAGAGTATAACCTTGAGCTTTGATCATTTATTTTTTAAGCCTCCAGTAAAGAATATTTATACTTCAGACACATTTCTGTTTAACGTATCTTCTTAAATATAATCTAGTGTAGGAAGATATCTCCCATATATTTTTATGATTGGTCAAATGATATATTTGAAAACAATATAATTGCTTTATCCTTAGAAATACTAAAGAACCTTAGGAGCTCTTAAGATCAAATCTATAAGAAAACAAGAAGGTAAGAGATGAGTAAGATTATTGTATAAGAAATGGAATTATTAGCAACTAGCATATTATTCTTGATTTGCTCATTTCCTATGAATAAATTGGCCTATTTTATTTCCTGGTGAGACACTGAAAGAGGGAATCATAAGAGTTAGTTAATGATTTAATAACAGTAACAAACTATGCATACATTGGCACATGCTTCCATTCTAAAAGTGACGTGAATGGTACATAAAAATATGAGGGCCTGTGGCTTGGGATAGGAAAGGAAGGAGCCAGAACTATAGTAAATACCTATTTTTGCTTCTAATTTTCTCCATACTCATATAAAAGTGACATGATAAACATAATTAGCCTATGCAAATACATTAGGAAGACTTAAAATTGCATTGTTACAACTCTTAAATCTACTTAAAAGCTACCTTCAAGACATAAGAGATTATACAAGGGACATTTTTTAATGTTTTTAACTATTATATTTCTATCAAGTTAAATCTCCTAAAACTCTATATTTGGTTTAAAACTCTCTAGCTTCCTATAGCTATCTGTTGGCATGGTTACAATTCCATATACTATGCATTTGAATTGATGAAATTCATTATAAAGCATGTCTATTTTACTCATGCACTACAGAAATAAAGTTGAGGAGATTGTTCATTATGTTACTTTATGATTTTTATAAAATGACCCATGTGCTACATTTTTATAAGAGTTCAATGCTAGGGAAAATTTTGTCTTTACAAAAATACAAAACGAATCACTACAAGTAGAACACTAAACAAGTAAATACAAGTAAAACACTAAAACGCTTTTATCTATTACCCAATGAGAACTAAACATCTTTTCAAGTCTTTTCTTAATGTCTTGACTTCCAGAAAGCTAACAACATAAATCTTCTAACTTGATTAGCTTTGTCAAATTTTACCTGTTAAAATAGTTATGTTTGTAATCATGATGCTGTGTTTTATATTTCTTAAATATGTACACACATTTGTGTATTTTATATTACTTTACCCAATGTTCTATATGCCAGAGAAATATAATTTATAAAGATATAATCTATATTTCAAAAAAGTATGGGTCTTTTTTGTCAAACAACAAAACACTTAGTAGCTATTAAAGCCATATTGGTGTATTCTTGGATAGTATATGGCCTTGATAGCTTATGTAATGATACAAAAGTATTTGCTAATATTTTATTTTCCTCTTGGCGAGTCCATCTTTTTTTTTTAACACTTTATTGTTTCTAGGAATACAGTTTGAAGATCTCTACTGCATACTAAAATTTTAATATTTTGAAAATATATTAATACATTTAAAGAAATATTTAAATATTATTATCATTGTAGGTTTCTAATAAAATACAATCGTAACAAGTTCCTAAACTGAGGTCAAAGAGATTATTGATCTGTAGTAATCATTTCCATACTTGCCAGAAAATTCATATACATCAAGTTTAATTTCCAAAGTTACATTGCTTTTGTTCAACATATGCCACCATATATATTGATGAGCAAGATGAAGAAAAAGAAAAATGCTAAAATTCATTAATTCATTCACAAATATTTCATTAACACAGTAACAGTTATTAATCCTTCCATTATAAGCAGGGAGGTAATTGGACACCAAACATTTCAAACAAAAAATGATTTGTTTATTTGTTTAGCAAATATTCAGGGCAAGTGCAAATTGTTATTATAAGACCAGAATCTATTATTTAACTCTGTGCCCTGTAAATGGTTTTATACCCAGAGTCTACACTGAGATCTCCCAAATGCTGAAGATTATCATTTTTTTTCAATAGTCCTTGGCCTCATAATCTCATACTATCACCATACGTGTTCTCATAATTAAGTGATGCAAAGTCCACTCAAGTTTTTGGAAACTATAAAAAGTCCTGATGAAATAATTAATCTTTTTTCTGCTTGTATCATTTACCACACTCCTGTATTGTGACTCTGGTTGACATTAACACATGATAAATGTTCAATAAATATGGAAATAGGCTTCAGACTATGACTACTCTTCTATAATTGCTAGAAGTAGACCATGAATACACACACACACAAATTGCTGCATCAAGAAACTGTTTTCCGCATCTAGATTTTTGTAAAATCTGATTTATTATGATCACGTGGGACCATTATTGTGCTTTGCTCTGTAATTTGCGGCATGTTCGCAACTCAAGAAAGTGATGTCCCTTCTATGTTCAGAATCTTTATCAAAGAAAAGTCACCTTGACCGCAGCCTTCTGCTGTGGTGTGACATTTAATTTCTTCCATCTCAAGCCCAGCTGACTCTAACCTGGCACAAAATTATTTCTAAGTGAAAAATTTCTACTTGTACCTTAGCCCCTATTGCCTCCTACAAGGTGCCTCTGCTGGGGAAAAGTGCCTACCATGATGTGAGAATCCAGGTGGGGAAAGCCCCTGCCATACCTGGAAATTTTGCATGGTGCAGTTGAGTTGGATCTCTTAGGTCCAGTATCACAGTAATGAATGCTATTGACACGTAGTACTGTAACTGGATCCAATTTAAAATATCCTATCTTCCCAAAAGTCTTATCCTTAACCCTTAGGAGACCAAATTATAGAAGTTTATTCTGCTTTTTCAAGATTTCCTAAAATTATTTTTATAATATTGTGTTAATTTTTATGATGGGAAATGAGTCAGGCATCGATGCTTTCTGTCAGTATGATTCTACACCTAGATTAAAACCAAATCCTTCCCAAGGCTTAAAGATGCCATATAATCTGTCCCGTTGGTATGTCACTGGCATCATTTCCTAGTGCCCATTAGCACTCTCATCCACTTGAGCCATACGGGCCATCCATTACACCAAGCATATTCCCACCTCAGGGCATTTTCACTTACTGTTCTCTCAGGTAAATTCATCCATCAGTTGTTCCCAAAGGTTACTCACTCACTTTAGTCAAATCTTAGCAAGCCTTCTCCTTACATTATTTTATGTTTTCTTCATAATCACTGAACACTATCCAACATTTCATATATGCATATGTGTATATGAATACATTTGTGTGCCTGGGTATTTTTTTTTCCAATAGAATGTAATATTCATCCATGTGGGATTGTCTTTCAGTTTTATTGGTCTTGTCTACCGCTTTATGCTCACTGCTCAGAATAGTAACTGGGCTATTATAATAAGACTTCAATAAATATTATTTGAGGGCACCTGGGTGGCTCAGTCGTTAAGTGTCTGCCTTTGGCTCAGGTCATGATCCCAGGGTCCTGGGATCAAGTCCCACATCGGGCTTCTTGCTCAGCAGGAAGCCTGCTTCTCCCTCTCCCACTCCCCTGCTTGTATCCCTGCTCTCGCTCTCTCTCTGTCAAATAAATAAATAAAATCTTTAAAAAAATATTATTTGAATAAATGAAATAAATAATTGAGTGGATCTGAATCTAAGGAATATTATTGAAGAGTTATAAACTGTGGTTGAATATGAATATGAATATAACTCAGTGACTCCAGTACCAGCCTAGTAAGTGAAGGAGCTGCACTCTTACCCAAGTTTATCATACTTGGAAGCATAAGTTTTTCACAAACACACTGTACTTTTCTAAGCAATAGATTTTATTTCAATTATAATATACATTCTGATAAACAGTGGTTGAATTTTGCAACACAGCCTAAATTGATACAATAATAAGATCTTCCAATTAGTTTTAATTCTTCCAATGTGTTCTATTTATAAATTACTTTATCACCACGGTTGTTTCTTTCAATTGTTTGTATGTTCCTAGTTGAGTATTTTAGGTAGTTTTCGGTATACATTCATTCTTGGTGTTATACTTTGTTTTATATTTCTTTTACTTGTTTTTAAGTCCTTTAAATTTTCCTGCCATGTTGTAGCTGAGACTAAATATGTTTTGTCTTAATATCTAGATTTAACAACATGCTAATAGATCTTGCAGCTTTTTCCAGACTTGCCTCTATCTGCCCAGAAATCCTGAGATATCAATGTACTTTCTAAGAAATAACCATCATCTTGTTTTCTACCATTTACAATTTGTTAGATATTTCTTCTCTATGTCCCAGGACCTTTCCCTTTTTGCTTCAGACACCAATGTTGCCAGTTCCTTCAAAAACCATCTTTTGCAGAAGTTTTGTCTTGCAGGGCTATGAACAAATGAGTAGGGTGGGGATGCACTCAGGCAGGTGCTGCAGAAATCCTGCCTTGGTTGTCTCTACTGGCGATTTTTATCCTTGGTCATAATAATTTTAACCTTACTTCTGCCTTTTCAGGACATCTCTGAAGCTGACAAAACATGATTCCAGCCAACAATATACTATCCTCTTCCTCAGTCTTTCCAGAGGTAAGTTTGCTCATAATGCTCCATTTGGGTACAGAATTAAAATTGAAAAGAGTCAGAGATCACTATTAGTTATACAGAAGGGAGTAACACACCTGAACTATCTAATTGTTCACAGGTTAAATGTAGAAAACAGTAACCATGTGATTCTTTATGATATATCTTCTGAGTTATGGATAGCTTTATATTTAGGCAAGGCACTAAGTGAGAAAACCAACACAAGGAAAGTAAGATTGACTTCATATATCATACTCTAAATAGGTGTGGTATACATCTCAGCACTGTCTCTCCATCACCATCTTCTGATACTCCGGAGATTAGTAACATGAAAACCAAGGTACTTTCTTTTCTCATAGATGTAAACTGATGCTTCGAGATGTGCTGTTCAAGGTGATTATTTGCTTTGCTTGAAGGCATCTGGAGGCTTTTTAACAAGTATCATAATTCAAGATGAAGGCAATATAGTTAAAGCTGCAAAAAATATCTGTCACATATAAATGCATAAAATAAAATAGGTGTTTAGGCAGATAGCTATATATGTGTTATTTTAGAGGAATATAAAATAGGAAGTCTTTAAAAAATTTAAGCCCTGGACCATATTAACATGATTCACAAGTATGTAGTGTAAGACAGTAATAAGTGTAATGTACTGGTCTAGTGGGCAAAGTGGACATGACATAATATCAGGAAGCAGTCTATAATTCCAAGTAATGACTTATTTCGTATGTATACCTTCTGTTGCATCTATTTTATCTATTAAGTTAACAAATTGCATAGTTCAAGTGATTGACATATAGCATAAATACAGTGCTTTTACATCTAATGTAGGATACTGGTTACTATATCTTATGGTGTGTTTCCTTTCTAATTTTCTGAATATAGTATAGAAATGCTTTAACCACTTTTTTTAAGTTTTAAATACAAAAAAAAAATTTTCTTTTCACTAGAATAACCAGTTGTTATTAGTAAAGTCAAACATTATGAGAGTTACAAGTTCTTAAAGCACAGATACTACCCCAAGAAAAAAAATATAATATTTATATATATATATGCCTTCAAAATAATCACTTCTGGGTTTACTGATGTTCACTTTATTTTTCCCTACATATTAAATTTATGATATAAATATAACTTTTATATGTGCAAAATATTAAATAAAAAAGTAAAAACAAAGATGAGTTCGTTCTAAGATAATCTTGCAAAAAGAAGTTTTGGAATTATAGGCATATTTGCAGATCCAATGTAATATATCTTTTTTCATAAGGTGAATGAGGAAAACTTTCAGCTGTGTATTATGGTATGTATTATTTAAAATTAGCTGGTTCCTACATAACTATTTCTCCCAGAAACATTGGAAAGGAAGAGGGAAAGCACATTTTTATTTCAGAACGGCTATGTGCCAGGCTCTGTTTTAAATTCTTTAAATATTGTTAAAAAACTCACCCCAGATTTTTAGAGATTAAAAAAACAGATATTTATTCAAAAATCCTTTTTTTTCATTGACTGAACCACTTTTTCCCACTTTCCATCATTAACCACTGAGAAATAGGCTTTATCTGTGTAAAACTATTGCTTCACTATTTTTATCTCTATAAAAGGTGTAAACATGTGTTCTACACTTTCACAGGTATATATGCTTGTTTTCCAAAACTGGAGATTACCTAGTTCTGCAACTACATTTTGTCACCATTTCATTACCCTGACATTTTAACCTTTATATGGACAGAAAATAAAATATGTTGATATTTAGAATGTGAGTTATCATGGATATCATAGAGTGCTTTGTAATTTATTAGCACTTATTCTAGATCATGACACATTTTTTCTTACTAAAATCTTTATCAATTCAAATGAAAATCATGAAATATACTATTAGAAGAGTAAAGCAATCATCTAAATATCTTACATCTTTATGCTGTGCCTTATAATTTTAGTTCTATACTTTTGATATGTGAGAAAAAGATAAAATTTTCTTTCTTTGAATATTATCTTATATATTGTCATTGTGGTCTTAAAAATGGTACTTCTATATTTAAAATTAAAATATGTTTAAAAAGTAAGTACATTACCAGTTCAAAAAACTAGTTTGGAACAAGTTAGATTATAAATGAACATATTAAAATGAACATATGTAAGTGCATATCCAGTTATGGATACAATAGAAGTCTTAATTTCAGTTTCACAATTTCCTGTAATAACATCATGTGTTCCTTTGTTAATTCATTTGTTCCTTCCTTCCTCCCTCCTTTGCTTCCTCCCTCCCTCCTGTTTTTTCTTTTTTTCTTTCTTTCTTTCTTTCTTTCTTTCTTTCTTTCTTTCTTTCTTTCTTTCTTCTTATTTGAGTATATTGGACAAAATGTTACATTAGTTTCAGGTGGACAACATAGTGATTCAAAAGTTTATGCATTACAATCTGCTCAGGACAAGAGCAACATACAGACACTTCGAGTGTTCGAGAAAGGTTTTGATATTTTGCGTCCAAAAATATTGTATTAAGTATTTGTAATATTGGCATTTCTTCTACAAAATGAGTTTTCTTGAGAGAATTTGGAAGTTCAAAAAAATTAATTAAGGAACACCTTTGCACTTGCCTAGTTTGACAGTAGTTAACAATAAATTTTCAGTCTTTAACTAAAAAAAGTCAGGATTCTTGCAGCAAGTAGATAAAGGAGCTATTACCCTCTAAAGACAGCAGATTTGGTTGAATGGTTTAGTGCTTCGTTTATCATAACAATGGGTGATAAGGCTAATAAGAAGTTGTGTGCTGTTAATGGTTGTGATAAGAATAGACAGGACATTACTCTTGGGTAAATCTAGATAGGATCAAATTCTGGATTGGCTTGGTGTTGCTGGGTAAACTGTCCACTTTCAGCCCAACAGCGAAAGAAAAAAGAAAAACAAACCTTTAATATAGATAGGGAAAATAACTTGGGAGTCTGGTATTATGTACTTCCTCATCTACTTTTCTACATTGAGCCATGATTATTGTCATAATATAGTTTTTGATAATTTAAGTGTTTCTTGTGAACATGACAGCATCTATTGAACATTTTGTGTTTATGTGAGGATATAAATAACTTAGCCTAGAAGGATAAGCATTTGAAATTATAGAGCACTATAAAGAAAGTTTTGTTTGAATGCAAAGAATCACTATTCATCTTCATAAAGCAGGTGACATTTGAGTTGGTATTGAAGACTGAGTGGGTTCACTAGATAGGTAAAGTAAGAATATTCTGGGGGCACCTGGGCGACTCAGTCAACTGACTGACAGGCGTCTGGCTCTTGATTTCGGCTCAGGTGATGATCTCAGGGTCCTAGGATGGAGTCCTGCTTCAGGCTCCATCCTCAGCAGGGAGTCTACTTGAGGATTCTCTCTCCCTCTCCCTCTGGTCCTCGCCCCTGCTCAGGAGTGCATGCATGCATGTGCACACTCTCTCTTTTTCTCCCTCAAATAAATAAATAAATCTTAAAAAAAATAAAAAGAATATTCCAGTAAAGGGAACATCAAGTTCAAAGGCAGATGTGAGAAAGAATGGCTGTGAGTGAACTGCAGATAATAGGTTACAAAAGGGAAAGCCTGGAAATGAGGCCAGAAATGGTAACTTGTTGACAGATGGCATTGAACTCGAGGGGATGGCTTTAATCTCAGAACGTGATGTTCTGTAGTCTATAGACTCTAGCAAAGCCACCAGAGGGGCTTGTTAAACTTTAACAAACCCCTTCATCTTATGCCCAATAAACTTTAAGCTTCATTTTCCAAAGTGAAATGTGCATACCTGGTGCATTGCCCAAGATGATACAGTGATAAAGGAGATAAGAAGACAATATTATAATTCTATTTAGTTTTTGAGAGGAGAGAGAGAAAGTGTGTTTATGTGTGTGTGTGTATGTGAGAGAGAGAGAGAGAGAGAACGAAGAAGAGAAACAGAGATGGAAGGAGGGAGAGACAGAAAGAGGGAGAGAGTGAGAAAGATGTTTTATTATTATGTTCCATGTGCAGGTAGATAAAGTATCTTTCATTTGGCTCATATATCACAGGATAGTGTATAATATAACCTTAGAGAAGAGATTGCCTTCCCATATCCATTTCCTTTCAGTATGTTGGGATGTATTGTGGTTTAGATATGAGGGATTAAATTGTTTTATGTATTATTTTATCTCCCTTTAACTGAACTTGTGCTAAAGCCTACAGTTAAATCTGCCATTTGAAACCACATATTTTGTGAGCTGTTTCATCCATGAAAACCATTAAAATAAATATCAAACAAACTGACTTTAGCACTTCTTCAAATTGCAAAAAAAATAATTTTGAGAAGGTAAGTATATTTATACTATTAATACACATGTAGAAATTAAACTCACGGAACTACATCTTACTATTAAGCCAGAAGATATTTTGGATTGATAGATCTTTCTTTTATAAAAAAAATGTTGTGGTGAACAAAAATGACAGCATAGGAAAGACTGTGTAATTGGAAAATTCTAAAATACAAATTATTATCTTGCTTAAGAATTTTAATATCTCCCGGGCGCCTGGGTGGCTCAGTTGGTTAAGCGACTGCCTTCGGCTCAGGTCATGATCCTGGAGTCCCGGGATCGAGTCCCGCATCGGGCTCCCTGCTCGGCAGGGAGTCTGCTTCTGCCTCTGACCCTCCTCCCTCTCATGTTCTCTGTCTCTCATTCTCTCTCTCGCAAATAAATAAAATCTTAAAAAAAAAAAGAAAGAATTTTAATATCTCCCATTGCCTGTGACAGTGACCTTCAAACATTTTTTTTCTTCTGATCACAGAACCATCATGAATAATTGTGAGCACAAACACCACGGTTGTCTGTTTGTATTTCTATACTGTTCCATCCTATATTGTCCTATAATAAATATTACAAAAATATTTCAGAAATAGAAATAAAAGGAAGAAAAAACAGTAAAAAATCAATATTTAAAAACTAAACACTGATAGTACCAATTTCTTAAGTTTAAATATTAGATAGAAATGTGGAAAATCAGGGCAATGAGTTGCATACAGTAAGTACTTAATACAGGTTAGGTCATATTATCATTGCTGCTATTGGTGTTCATGTCCTTACTGGCTTGAATGTCCCTTTCTTATAATTGCATGGCTCAGCATTTCCTTTTTCATTCTCATCATTTTTTAACCTTGGGCTTCTGATTTTATGAACAAATATGTGCTATTACAAAATAATTTCACACTTCAAGTAGTATATTTAGCTTTTTTCCTCCCTGGCTGCTTGAAGCTTGGCCGCCATCATGAACTATCTGGACAGTGACTATCTGGACTGGGAAGTTCATGACCAACAGACTATTTCAGCGGGAGCAATAGTCATTGATGTCCTTCACCCTGGGAAGGTGACTACCCAAGACAGAAATTCAGGGAAAACTAGCCAAAATGCACAAGAACACACCAGATGTCATCTTTTATTTGGATTCAGAACTCATTTTGGTGGTGGCAAGAAAACTGGTTTTGGCATGATTTATGATTCTTTTGATGATACAAAGAAAAATGAACCCCGACATAGATTTGCAAGACATAGTCTGTATGAGAAGAAAAAGACCTCAAGAAGAGAGCGAAAGGAAAGCAGGAACAGCATGAAGAAAGTCAGGGGGACTGCAAAAGCCAATGTTGGTGCTGGCAACAAGTTAGCTGGAGAATGGACAACAGGAATAAAGATTCTGCAGTGACTTCATCTATGGTGATTGGGCACATTTGTCATGAGAGAATTAATAAGCTAAGAACTTGTAAGTGGAAAAAATAGTATATTTAATGTGTATTCTAAATGGATTTATTTCATGTAAGTCAGTGGTACAGATGAATAGGCATAAGATGGCTTTAGATATTCTGGGTTCATTTTGTTATCCTACACTTTGTATCAGAAGGCAGTTTTCCATACCTCAGCACTTCATTTCAAAATATAAAAGAAAGCTCTGATTCTGTCAAGTTCACTATACATGAGTTCAGGGCTTATAGCCACAAAGTAGTTTAAGCTGCACTTGTCATTTTTTCTGCACTTAATGAAAAAAAAGGTGTGTTTTGCTTTTTTTCCCCAGAGGTTGCATTTAATGTCACTGATATTCAAAAAGTTTTTCTTTCAAAAAAATGCAGAGATAGTTTTCTGTTTTCTTTGATAGTATTAAAACATCTCTTTGAATGGATAGTGAAGAATAATGGTGAGACAAACATACTTTTTACAATAAAATATACATGTGACATGTCTGTCTAATATACTGGATAGGTATACAGTATTTTAAAAATAGCAATTAATTAATGAAAAATAACTACGACAATTCATTCCCAGTATCATATTCCAAAGTTTGCTCTTGTTAACATTTTTAATTTACATTTTAGACCTCATTTTATTACAAAACAATACCTGGTGACGGTCATATCATACATAAATTTTATACCGTATGTTTTGTTTTAAAATGATACTGATTTTACACCCAAAAGTCATTGAAAATTCTTTATTAACAAGAATTTCAAAGGATGTATCATATTCTGTTATATGTATGTTAGGTTCAAGCCAAACACCTTGGAGTCATCAATTATTCCTTTCTTCTTCCTACCCCACAACCAATCTATTGGCAAATTCTGTTTAAGATAATCCTTCAAAATATAATCAAACTCAGAACACCTCAACCCTGTTTATTGTAAATAAAATAAATTCCTAAATTAGACAAGGTCTCATCCTCACTTGAAACCCAGTGGTTTCATGTTGTGCAAAGATTATGCTGTACAAGTACACATAAACCAGCAGAAAGTGACACTGAAGTAATGTAGAGGCATCAGGTATTAATTTGGCACACAAAAAAATTAAAGTTCTGTCACAAAAGATACTAAAAAATACAAATTAATTAGTTAATTGTATAACTATAAAAATATATTATTCAAGAAGACATTAAGAAGAGTTATATAACAGAATATTGAGAAAAAATGTTCAAGCCAACATAAAAATCAAATACAATAATAGAAATAATTGTTTTAAATAAAATTCTACATAAAATTAAATTTTGTGATAAAGGAAATTTCTAATTGAAAATAGTGGCTTCCAACAGTAAGTGTTTAGGTTACACTTACGGGTTTATTTACAGGTTGGCTGAGATTTGGACAATCTCATTTTGGGCTCCCATGGATTAAACTGGACCCAGGACTCAGTTTAGGTCTGCTCTAGTGGACCAAGGCTGAAGGAACACCTGATATCTAGGGATCAGTGTTTCTGTTTGTTTGGTTTTGTGTTTGTGTTTGTTTTTATCATGAAAGATAAGAGTTGAGGTGGACTGGAAGTTACCAACGTTGCCTCTTATAAGCCTCAGCTTGGATATGGTATACTATCATATGCTAATATGATATTAGTAAAGCAAATCATTTGGCCATGTTGAAAGTCAATGGAGAAGAAACAGATACAGGATTTAAACTACTAGGGGGCACTGCAAAATCCCGTTTTCAAAGGAAATAGTTAGCTTTATTGTATAGATAAGTAGGGAAAAGTTAGAAACAAAAAATATACTCTACTGCTGGGTTATCTCCAACCTTTGACTATTGCTTACTATGAATAATGCTACTGAGAGCATTCTTGTACAGGTATTTTGATACAAACCCCCAATGCGTTTCTGTTCAATATGTAAATAGGAGTTGAATTGTTGCATAGTAATTTACTCAGAGATGCACTATAATTTGTAATGTGAAACAGTTTTCTAAAGAAGTCATACCAATTTATACCCACAATTAGAGTTGCTAATTTTTTTTTTTTTTTAAAGATTTTATTTATTTATTTGACAGAGAGAGAGACAGCGAGAGAGGGAACACAAGCAGGGGGAGAGGGAGAGGGAGAAGCAGGCTTCCCGCCGAGCAGGGAGCCAGATGCGGGGCTCGATTCCGGGACCCCGGGATCACGACCTGAGCCGAAGGCAGACGCTCAATGACTGAGCCACCCAGGCGCCCCAGAGTTGCTAATATTTTTAAAATATTTTTGCTTAAGGCTCAGAAATGAGATCAGTCTATACTTTTCTTGTAAGATAAATCTTTTTTTTAAATAAAGGATATGTTCAGCTCATTAAAATAATGGAGAAGGTATCCTCTGGAAGTTTCTGTAATATTAGTCATATTTCCAATGACCTATCTTGTCTAACTACTCCATTAGCTGGATAATGTGTGGATCTCTACCTGTTGTTTGTTTCTTTTGATTTTCAGTTTTCGGGTCCTTGTATGCCTGGTAATTGCTAAATGAATGCTATATATTACTTATGAAAAGATCTAAATTATTGGCATTTTATTTTCTTCGGGGAGGATCTGGCTTCTCTATGGCTAGCAGTTAGAGAACATTCAAGCATCTTGATTCTGTCAAGGATTGTCATGTTTCAAGAGTAGAATTCAAGCTTTCTGAAAGCTAATCATTTCTAGTTTGCCTTTGACCCAAACCTGGGATACTTTCCTGAAGTCGTCCTCCTTGGTATGTATATATCTGATATTATATATATATATATATATATTTTGTCTTTTTAGAATTGTGAAATTCCTAAAAAATGTTCAAGCCAACATAAAAATCAAATACAATAATAAAAATAATTGTTTTAAATAAAATTCTACATAAAATTAAATTTTGTGATAAAGGAAATTTCTAATTGAAAATAGTGGCTTCCAACAGTAAATGTGTATATATATATATATACACATTTTGTCTTTTTAGAATTGTGAAATTCCTAAAAATTCTGTTGAGCTTTTTAGCATCTTAGCCGCTGCTGTGAGTTTTTATTCTTCTTGCCATGTGCATGCACAGCTCAGGAATTGGTGAAATCCTCAAAGGAAAGGGGCACACAAAGCTTCAGGTTCACGTCTCTCAGGTTCCCTCTTCTCCTGGATCTTGGCCTCTCCATCCCAGATGCCATGCAATCCAGAGTTGCTGCTGAGGCTCCTGCAGCCAAGAGAGATGGCTACGAACACTGAGCTAAGGTTTTACGCTTGGCTGTTATGCCCAATGCTGAGGATGTGTGCCTGGCCCAGGAGGAAAAGCTTCACAAGCAGGACTTCCTCAACACATCTCTCTTCATTTTCTCTTCTCTCTGGTAGATTGGCTCAGAAAGGCTTGGTTGTCTTAGTTGCACTCCAAAGACTTCAAACACCTTTTTCCCCAGGGACTTTATAGTTGTTTTTAGCAGAAGAATTATTATTTTTTACAAGCTATTCAGACAACTGCGAAAGTGGAAATTAAAGAATACATTAAAGTTTAAATTAAGAATATTTATATTTGAAAATATAAATTCCCTGATACTTATATGTGAAAAAACAAACCAAAAAAGGTAATTCAAATGAACGTTTACAATGAAAAATTTTTATTAACTTATTATTTATTCTCTAAGGCAGAATAAGAATATTTTACTTTTAGCTTCAATAATTTTTATTCTCACAACTTTATTTATGATTTATTATAGGGCCAAGGGGTGAAGTGTGTATATAACATGTATGTATATATATGTATGTTATAATGCATTGTGTCAAGTTTTCAATATATTTAATGAAGACTAAATACTTGGCAGAGTTATCAACTTTGAAAAATATATTCTCCTTTCTAAGCTAATGGTATTTTAAACATTTCAATTATCTCTTCTAACCTATTATAAGTATCTCCAGAATATATGTTGTTTCTAATGCAAAAGAAGAGCTGAATTTGTATATACAATGTGATACATGCAAACAAAACCTACAGCTTTAAAATCTTTAAATAATCAATTACTTCACCACTAATATTTCAAATCCTTGCATAAATCACACAGAATACATTGGACACTTAGAATAATTTTTGTTTTAAAATTTTTTTCTGTGAATAAGAAATTATTATATTCTGTAGACATGATGAGGTGTATATTGCAAATAATAGTAATTAATAAGAATCATTACCATTTATTGTTCATTCGGTGGCATCTGCTATGAAAACTCCTTTATACACCTGATAGAATTTTGTTCCCCAATTTTCAATTGAAAAATTGCAAACCTAGCAAGCCATCTTGTCTTCTAAATTCCATTCTCCATTATGTTGAACTAGGACTCATTGGAGAAATGGTTGATTTCAAAGCCAACGTCCTGAAGAAAAAAAGTAAAAGTCAGCCTGAAACAACTTGCGCCAGAAAGAACTGTAGTGTTTAAAAATATGATTTTATTTTACTCACAGATCAACTCTATAAAAATGATTATTCCCCTTAATGAAACTGAGGCTCAAGTGCCTTTCCTAATGACTGATTTAATCCCTGGTCTGATTTAAAATCTAGCTTTTTCCCTCCATCCATTTACTCATCCATTTATTCGATGAAATTTATTGAGTATATTCTCTGTGCCAGGAATGACATTATACCTTGAAAATGTAGAAGGTTAGGCTACTCTGGAGATATTCAGAGGCAATTTGTTCATTTTGGGATTTTTTAACAATATGTTACTGTGGAGACTTCTGTGTCTGGACAAGACAAAAGCCATCCATAACATCAGGTAGTTCGATATTTGCTGGAGTGTTATGGGGCTATTTTAGCTTGGGTTTTTATTGTGTAGGAGGGCATTCTACTAGAGAATATATGCTTTATCAAGCAACTCTGATACATCTGACGTGGGTACCAAATCACGACACTTGATGGCCCCGCCCCCTTGTAGCCTCGCCCTGGGGTAGGGGCCAGAGTTCCTGCTCAGGTCCCAGTCTGGTTGGTGCCAGCCTCCTGTTTGCCACCTTGTGATCCTCTTGCCCTTTGGTGGCAGGAGTTCCCGTGCCCACCCAAGCCCTGCACCTGAGGCACCTGAGTGTCTTGCCCTGCTCACCTCCAATTAGGATATTTAAAATAAACAGAGAAATAAAACATCACCACAAAACTAGGGATATTGGGACTGTCTTATTTATTATTTATTTATTTATTTATTTGAGATATATCTTAGGTGTGTCTTAGTGGCTTATGGTGCCGGATTAGTAAGTACTTTGATTAATTGGTGATTTTAAAACATTGTTCAGTAGCCAAAAGACTTGATGAATTCTGTTGGAGGTTAAAAGGTGTGCTTATATCTATCTAGAAATAAGAGATAAACCGGCAAGTCTTTAAGAATTAGTATATATTCTAGCAGCTGTAGGAATACATTAAACATTTAAAAATATAGTGTTGAATTTAGGCTCCATTCAAAAGAATTCTCGCCTCCACCAGAAAAGATTCCAGCTATATATTGTTATGAGCATTTAAATATGTTAAGTATAAATCACTAAAATTGTATCATTATTTTATACTATTTAAATTTTATGGGGCGCCTGGGTGGCTCAGTTGGTTGAGCAACTGCCTTCGGCTCGGGTCATGGTCCTGGGGTCCTGGAATCGAGTCCCGTATCGGTCTCCCCCTTCTCTGTGGGGGGCCTCTTCTCCCTCTCCCTCTGCCGCTCCCTCTGCTTGTGCTCTCTCTTTCTGTCAAATAAATAAATAAAATCTTTAAAAAAAATTTTATAGTGCCAACTCAACATTGATGAAGAATTAAGTCTAATAAGCATAAATGTTTTCCCAGTTTCACTTACGAGAGATAGTTAATTCTCTCCATGTTGTTTATACCTTCTGAGCATTTCTGTGACTTCTGCTTTCCTGATCTTATACTTGCTTAAACAGGACTGGATATTGACTCATCCATTTATATTATGGGCTCTAAACCCCAGACCATAGTTAACTGTACCAGAAGGACACTGATCCAGGTCAGGACAATCAGATTCTTTTTGCCAGAATTCGGAATTGGGAAAAATAATTCATTTTAATCATTTTTATTTACTTGACAACTTGGAATTCTGGAATGGTGAAGTTGTCATGTTTTCAACAGGAATTTTAAAGAGGTAAAAATTCAGTTTACAGAGAGAGGAGAATGAATTAGAGACACAAAAAAGCAGAGATGTGAGTCCATGTAAGTTAAACATAAGCAAGTCAGACAAAGAATAAATGTCTCTCAAATTCCTGAAAATTCCCCTGTTCCTAAGTGCCAACTCATAAGAATCCTGGTGCCATTTCTTGGTTCCCTAAGATACTCTTGATCCCCTGTGCTCAATTTCATTTTCTACTTCTGCTCTTTAAAAATGATTTGCTATTCCTTGGAACAAAGTTTCTTAACTATCCAGAGACTAGTAAAGGATATGGGAGGAATTGTTATCTAATAAAGAATCCTAAAACTAATTAGTGTATTATTAACATACATAATAATGGATTAAAATAGCTGTAGATAATTTTTATTTGAATCAAATTATGTTGTTTGAAGTCAAATATTAAACTTTATTACTAAATTTAAAAATTATTAAATAATTTTGATCATATCAACTCTTATCAGTTACAGATAACATTTTTTTCTAAATAAATTTATCCAGATGAATTCTTAATGCAGTGATACATTTATAATGAAAATCTGTATCCAAGTAAGTAAAATTATGAAAGAAATTTCAGAGGTACAAACAAATTTGCCAAGTATCATAGAAAATGCACTTTGATTTTTCTGTAAAATCAATAAACTCCAATTAAATAGCAAGATGAATTAGATAACCTCCAGGATATTAAAGTAAAATAGAATATATATTTAGAAGGTAACAATACATATCAATCCTCATGGAAAACATTATAATGACTAAATGCAGTGTATGATTTGTACATTTCCTTTTAACATTTTAAATAAAGCTTCCGTCCACTTTTCTTGTTTTAATAAAATCATTGCTTGAATAATTTCTTCAGACTTTGGCTGTTTCTCAAACCTTCCATTTTAATTGTAGTTCTATAACCATTAATGCTATATCCTAATTAAGAAATCCATTAAGTCTCTATAATAGTTGCTTTAGAGATAATATTAAATTTACTGGAGTTTTAAATAATAAATTCATGTGATGGGATTTTAATGTGCAATAAAGAAGTTATTAATATTTGAAAGAAGCAGTCATTGCTTCTGTGTTCAATCAATACTAAGTTTTTGTCATATACTTAGATATCAATTTTATCATTTCTAGTATTTCATGAATACTTTTAAGTGTTCATGGAAAGGGGTATCTTACTTAAGTGAAATTCTTGGCTGAAATACTTATACTCATTTATCTCAAAAAAAAAAAAAATGTGCCTGATATAGATTAGTCCTACCCCTTTGTGAACCATGACCTACTAAGACTTTTACTCTGTCAATACTTTTTCATTCCTGATCCCCTGAATGCAAAATTTGTATACTGTGTAATTTATACTTATAAAGAAGTTGATATATAAAAGAAGCTGGGGGAATTTGTCAATCGTAAACTAGCTTGACAATCTAGGGAGCTAAATGTAAGCCCTGGGACTCTTGCAAATTGCCACAAACTCTGTTTTGGGCATCTGTTTCTTCGTCTGTAAAATAAAGAGCCCCCAGTAGACTGAGCTACGTTTTATCCATTTAAAAAAAATCTATTTTAAATCATATAGTTGAGTAGATGTTTTAGGATGTTACAAAAGACACATACAATCAATTCAGTTGTGTTCTGAAATGGTTTTATAAGTCATCATCACACAGACACTTTTGACATTAAATGTGAAAACTATATTTTAATTAAATTGATTATATCCTAAGTTTTTTTTGTGCAAATGACAAATTAGGAGGAGTAATTTAATATCAAGATAATAAAAAATCCAACTGATTTTTAAAATTCAGCTGGCTCATTATGTCATTTTATCGCTTAAAAAAGATTTGAAACAAAGCTGAAAGATAGAGAAGGAATACATTGATGTTATCTGAAGGCAAGGTACTCAGCAGATAATTTATATTCAAGAACCGGTATTTTCAAAGCCTTAAGATAGGAACAAAGAGCAAAGAAGGTGCTTGCAACGAGTATGCAGGAGTAAAGAAAGGAAGGTGGTAAATTTCACTGCACAAGGGCTAGAAACAAGGCTATGTAGGCCAAGATAGTGAGATTAGAAGTCATTGTGAATGCGGCAGGCTGCTGTGGCAGAGTGTTAGCAGGAAGCATTGTAAATATTACTAATGTTATTTTAACTTTTTAAATTTGAAATAATATTTGAGGTACTGAAAACCCATAAAGATAGTTCAGGGACTTCCCATACGTCCTTCATTTAATTTCTCCTACGAACACCGTATGTAACCATGCTACATTGAACAAAATTAAGAAATAAACAATATCACAATACTATTAAATGATTATTTGGGATTCAACAGTTTTTCCACTTATGTCCTTTTCTGTTCAAGTAGCTAATTCGGGATGTCATGCCATCATGTCTCCTAACCCTTCCTTGGCCGTGACAATTTCTTCCCTCGATATTCATGACTGCTCAGGTATCATGAAAAAAATATTTCTTGATTTGGGCTTGTGTGATGTTTATTATGATTGGACTGCGTTTATGGATTTGGGGGAAGAATGGATACCAGAGGAACGAAATGTCCCTCCCATGATATCATCTGGGGAAGGATGGCATGATATCAACATGACTTAGTACTGGTGATGTTAACCTTGATCCCATGCAGAAGCTGGCGTCAGGTTTCTGTATGATATTTCTTCCGCTTTCTGTACTCTAGTTATTAGACCTGAGTAACTAAATCCACTCCTTGCCAAAAGGAAGTAACATTGAGCTCCACTTCTCTAGAGGGAGTATCAAAGAATTTCTAGATATTTTTAAACCACCACAGTGTTTAGTAAATGTTTTGGGGGTGATACTTCAAGGCTATGCCAAGATGCTGTTTGTCCTTCAAGTTTTGTCCATCAATATTAGCACATACCTGCAGATGTTGCCTGTAGAAATTATGCTACTATGTTACTCTAATGATGATCTTCTATTTCTTCATTTCTTCTAAATTTATTATTTAGAATTCATTAAGGAAAATCTGTGCCTTCTCCTGCATTTATTTATCTATTAAATCATTTATTTATCTAGATGAGTTCATAGATATGTATTTTATTCTTTGGGTTATAGTCCAATGCTATTATTATTTACATCGTTGCTCAGATTATTCCAGACTTAGCTACCAGGAGAGTTTTCCACTTGGATCCTGTGTCCCTTCAATGTGGCCCTGTCCCTTTTACTTTCCTGCCACTACAGCATGCTACAGGCTCATCTTCTATTTCTCCTACCACAGCCTTAGAATCAGCCATTTCTCCAGCGATTCCAGGTTCCTTTTCCTGAAGAATTGGGTTTAGACATTGGTATAAGAATGCTAGGTGTGCTCACTGCTGCTGGACTCGCTCTGTTTCTAGGCCATCTTGGTACACCGAGCTAAGAAATATATGTACACACACCACCCATGTCTACACACGTGGTTATAGTTACTTCTCCTTCTGTCTATGTCTATAGGAAAAGAAACATAAATTCCCACCGATACTTCCAAGCTTAATCCAGTACCACAGGGTTCATGCACTTGCATTTATCTAGCCTCCTCTAATATTTATAACTTCTTTCCTGGACAGAGAAAAATGGGGCTCCTAGTGTCAACAATTTAGTCCTTCAACTCCAATATTCATGTAAAGTAGTTGCAGAATTGTTAATCCCTACACCTATAGAAACAAATCAACTGATTGAAGTATAGTCTTTATGTTCTTTGTTTTTAACTGTACATTATTCAAAATGCTCTTTTCCAAAGTTGCTTAAATTAGCTCCCTTTTTCCTCGTTCCCCCTCTCCTTTGGTGCATTTATGCCATACATTTGTAACACAGCTAGATTCAGTTGTCACAGTCTGCATTTCTTCCTGGGGTCCTCTGATATCTGGGTTGATTTTTAAAAAAACTTGTGTGAGTATATTTCACTCTTTATAATGTACAGGTTCTATGGGTTTTAACAAATGCATAGAGATTATTATTTTCTGTATCATTGTAGTTCTCCTTGAAAATCAGCTGGAGCAAGGGAGAAGCATTATGGGCAAAACTGATAACAATGAGAATAGTTTTAAAAAGTTATTTCTGTAGTCTGTGGGAGAAATGATGGCAATTTTAACAAGATGGATTATTTCTGGATTTCCAGTGTGCTTAATATTATATGCTCTTCCAGACAATCACAATGTTCTTATTTTTATAAGGTAGATTTTTAAAAAACTCAATATAAAAGAGATTTAGTTTTCTAGTTTGAATGTAAAAAAATCTTAAACTAATATGCCAGATATAACTTCACGTCACCTCTTTCTTATGATATGTGATAAGATGTGTGTTTGAAAGTAGAGCTAATATGCTTCACTGATAAACTAGGTGGGGGGCTTGACGTAAAGAGAAAATTTAAGAATAACTCCAAAGTTTTTATCTTTAGTAAATGGTGGCATCATTTAAAAGAGCTAGTGAATACCTTTACAAATTGGGTGAACACATTTTGTTTCCTAAAACAACAAAAACAAAAATTATATAGATTAAATGAATGATGCAAAATTTAAATGCTAAAGGTTTATTCTTCTAACTAGATATAAAAACATTGTGGTTAATTTTGTCTTCTCAAGAAGTTTCTTCTGTTTTCTAAATGTTTAGTGTAGGAGAATGAGCTTGCATGCGGTACATTTCCATTAATACATTTGTACCAGTGGAAGGTTCTCTGACATACATTCTTTACAAATCTTGCTCTTGTAAATCTCATAAAATAGAAGTAATTTTGTTAATTCTATTCCTTTATCAGACACTATAAAAGGTACCAGTAATAGTAATTTTGAAAATATAAGATTTTCTTAACGTTCTTTCCTCCAAAGACTACACAAATATTATCCTGATTTAAACCAAGACTGAATCTGACATGCGTGAGTTAGTAATTTCTCCTTTCAAGTAATAACCACAAAGCCATCAGACGTAAATGGAACATCAGAGGTCTGTTTACTATCTGGTACTACCATTCCCAGGCCCCTCTAGTATGCTACTGCCTATTTTTTCATTCACTTATCATCTGTAACTATTTATCTTGCATACCTGATAGCAAACTTCAAAATGAGAAATAAAATGTCATATTTCAGCGTGCCTTGTTCTTTTAATTATCCAGTATCATTTCTATTACTGTTCACTTTGATTACATCATAAAGGCTTCCAAAGTTTGTTTGTTTTTTTTTTTCATTCCGTCTTTTATTGAAATAGTTTTAATCTAACCAGGAGAAAAAACCAAAAGGGGCCTATTCCTTTAAAAAATATTAAAAACATATTTAAAAATAAATTAACAAGTCTCTGGCTTTACTAAGCTTTTGAACTATTTAAACTGCTTGATTTTCATTTTAAAAAAAAGGTATTTGGCTGTTAAACAAAGTGAGTTATATCAGCCAGTAAAAGATAAACAGAAGAGAGAGAGAATTTAAAATATAAATGACTATATTTTGAACATTTTTTGAGGTCTGAGAAAATGGTTTGATGTTAGGACTTTAAATGAATAGCTAAAGATTATCATTCTGTTTATGTAACTAAAGTCTGCACAGAGCCTTTAGAAATCAAAACCATGTGAGAATATACATTCATGATAAACCTTTATCTCTGGATCAGCGTGGAGATCACTTGTCATCATAATCAGGCAATGGAGTAACAGAGTTTGAGGAAAAAAAAGAAAGAAAGAAAGAAAGAAAGAAAGAAAGAAAGAAAGAAAGAAAGAAAGAAAGAAAGAAAGAAAGAAAGAAAAAGAAAGAAGAAAGAAAGAAAGAAAGAAAGAAAGAAAGAAAGAAAGAAAGAAAGAAAGAAAGAAAGAAAGAAAGAAAAGAAAAGAAAGTCTTTGACAGGGAGTTGAAACTAAGAAAATTCTGTAGAACAGGCTTCGTTAAAATATTTAATTTTCATTGGCCTCCCATATATTTGAGTTACTTTCCCACAAATGCTTCTTTTTGTTCAACCTAGTATAAAAGCCACCAGTTTTGCTGCTTCATTGGGTCTTCATTCCTTATAGAGGCTCTCATTTCATGTAGAACTTAAATGCATTTGCATGCCTTTCTCTTGTTTATCTGTTTTATATCAGTTTAATTCTCAGGCTAGGCAGAAAAACTATAAGAGGGTCGAGGGAAATTTTGCCTCCTCTACAAAAGAATGTGCTTAAGACTAATATAACGGTTGTTAACATATTGGGGACCTTTGTAATTTAATGTCTATCTAATACCTGCATAAATCTGCTGAAGTTTTATTAAAACTTTGAATAGTATAAAAATATACAATCATTTTCAAACAGTCCTAGGTCACATTTGGCCATAAAATAGATTTATTGCACCCAAATAGGAAAGGAGAAGCTTGTTTGTTTGCTTTCTATCTTTTGCTAATTTTGTTACTCTGTCTCTGGGGTTCTGCTCCAGACTCAAAATATATTTAAGTTGTTTCCTGCCTAATGGCTCATCTCTCTTTTATACATGAAAGAGACATGTATTTTCCAGTGTAAGATGTATTGCAAAGTGCAAAAACAAAACAAAACAAAACAAAACAAAAACATATAACTTAACATCTTTTCACTCTTCACTTATTTATTCAACATTTACATAAACACCAGACTTGATGCTTCACACTCTGGGTAATATATTGAGAAGGACAAACAGAATGTCTGCTGTAATAGAATTATACTTTAGTGTAGGAAACAGAAAATAATACAACAAGTGACTCAAATAAATATAGATTATTTAAGTGCTATGAAGGAAATGCTATGATTCTGTGATAGAGAAAAACAAAGAGGATGACTTCCAGGAAGGATAACATTTCAGCTGAGACCTTCAGGATGCTAGGCTCCAGGAACGCCAGGTAACAGGGGGAAATAGTGAATAATGAATGCAACAGCTTTGCAATAGGGGGAATGTGGCATGTTTGTTCTTGTAATTGCCAAAAGCTATTGGGATCATAATAAGAGGGTGAAGGAGTTAGGGGGTTCTCAGAGATGAAGTCAGCTAAGTGGGCTAGTAAGGATTTATAGGTCCTGGGAAAAGGCTTCGAGTACTTTTTTAAGCATAATGAAAAATCATTGACTTTAAGCTGGGAATAGCATATTTTCATTTGTAAAAAAGATTTTTCTCTCTGCTAATTGGAGAGGTGGGAGAAAGAAAGGAGGGAAGCCAGATAGGAAGCCTGTGCTCACCTAAACAAGCAATGATAGAGACTTTACTAAAATTGTGGAGAGAGAAAAATGAAGATGCATCAGACATACAATTTGGAGGTGACCTGAACAAAATTTGAGGATTGACGGAACTTGAGTGTCTATGGATTTAAGGATGAGTTCCTAGTCAAATTATACTGATTTTGAAGACAGATTCTTCTTTTTCCTAAATTGTATAATTAATTTTACTAAATCCACACTGCAGGTTTTTCTGGGAAGGACCGCACTAAACAGCATAAGGAAAAGATTTCACATTCACCACCATTTATTAATAAACACAAAAGACCAATGATAACCAAAACCACTTTAGTTAAAAGTTGGAATCAGAGCAAAATATATCCTCCAAGGATTTCAAATAATTTGGCTGGCTGTAAAATAAATGAATGAATCAGGAAAGGTTAGCAAGAGTTAAATATAATTTTCTTACCTGAAATAACAGTGACCTATCTCAGGAAGAAAGTAGAGGGAATTCTGACAAACCTTATTGATATCCCATAAAACTTCAAAATGGACCATGTGGGCCAGTCATGGAGAATGGGAATCTCTTTTCTGGGAACCTCATTCCCCATTGCAGAACAGCAGATTACAGTGATTCATGGAAGGCTTTCAGTTTTATGCTGAAAATAATTTTTGTAATATTAGCATGGGATCCATTCAATTAAAAGAAGAGCCCCGTTTTTCTCCCATGTCTATTCTCTGACTTTTGTTTTCTTATTTTCTTCTAAAACCATCTGAATCAATTTTTCTCCTTTCCCTACGTTTGCTTTGTTGTAACTTTTAGCTTTTTGAGTGAAATGATTAGTGTATTTTTATGGTTTAAGTAATTGAATTACAAAGCAATGTGCTATCCTCCAAGTATAGATTGTGTCAATTCATAAAGATTTTTCTGTGTACTTTTCTCATGATAGGTATTTTCCAAATATCTTGTTGAAGCCACTTTTATGGGGACACCTGGGTGGCTCAGTTGGTTAAGCGTCTGACTTCGGCTCAGGTCATGATTTCGGTGTCCTAAGATTGAGCCCTGCGTTGGCTAGCTCCCTGCTCACCGGGGAGCCTGCTTCCCCCTCTTACTCTCCCTCTGTGCTCTCTTTCCCTCTCTCAAATAAATAAATAAAATCTTAAAAAAAAAAAAAACACTTTTATTTTCCCACTGAATCAAAAGCTATCTCTAAGAAAGTGTTTTATTTCTAACTTTTTGTGAGAAGGTAATTTTATTTGTTCATTTTATTTAAATATTTGTAAGATTTCTTTTTTTTTTGTATTTTGATTTTTTTCAGTATTGTCTGTTTCCTTAGATAAGTCTTACTCTGAAAAAATTTGAAGCTGTACAATCTATTTGATACTACTTCAATTCTTTAAATATTCTAGAATCTCAAATTGTCAATATTGGAAATGATAAGCTATCATTTAAAATATATTTTAAAAGTAGTACAGTTATATTTTTTTTCTACTTCCTCTGTCATTTATCTCAATCATTCTGGTATACTTTGGTATACTCTTTGATTTTTCTTCTCTGTCTAAGAGAGTGAACATTTTAAAAATATTTTAGTGTGATTATTACTACACAGCTTATCATTTAAGAAAAACATAATTGCCTTCTGAGTTTTACTAATGCTTTCAAATCTAATAGCAATATCTTCAAGTAAGATTAAAATCTTAAGTACAGAATATTTAGACAAATACCAGTAATGAGATCATAGTTTATGGCAAAAGACAGCTTATTTTTAAATTTTACTTTTGGGACACCTGGGTGGCTCAGATGGTTAACCATCTGCCAATGGCTCAGGTCATGATCCCAGGGTCCTGGGATCGAGTCCCACATTGGGCTCCTTGCTCGGCAGGGAGCCTGCCTCCCCTTCTGCCTGCCTTGTGTTCTCTCTCTCTCTCTCTCTGTGTGTGTCAAATAAATAAATAAATCAATCTTTAAAAAAATTTTACTTTTTACATCCAAATTATTAGATGATAGGAATACTAGAAGTTTTAGCAAATATTTTTTCAATATTCAATTAGGTAATTGGTTTATATCTTCAGAAATGAATAAAATAGAAGACAAGATAATAGTAGTATTTAAACAAAGTAGAAAAATTAAAGCCAGAGTTTTTTCTCTGTAAACATATGCTATCTGTTCATATACAATAAATTTTAAGATACATGTAAATCATTGATTTCTTAAAAATAGAAATCCATTATATACTTAAAATGTTTAATTAAAATAATAACTTTTGTAAAGTAGGGCATTTTTAATAAAAAATGTATATTTAAGGAGTACACATGATGATTTGATGTACATATACAGTGAAAGTACATACATACACAAATGATGATTTGCTGTACATATATGTAGTGAATTAATATTTCCATCACTTCACGTAGTTACCCTTTTTTAAATTGTTATTGTGGTGAGAGCACCTAAAATCTATTCTCTTAACAAATTTCCAGTATTCAAATCAGAATTATTGACAACAGTCATTATGCTGTACTAAATTTCTAGACTTATTCATTCTACATAAATAAAACTTTGTGCTGTTTGATCAGCATCTCCCTATTTCCCCACCTCTCTGCCCCTGGTAACTACTGTTCTATTCTCCACATCTGCATATTTGACATTTTTAGATTTTACATATATGTGAGATCATGCAGTTTTTTTCTTTCTGTGTCTGGTTTATTTCACTTAGCACAATGTCCTAAGGGCTCGTCAATGTTATTATAAATAAATGGTAAGTTCTTTTTTATGGATGAATAACATTCTATTATACATGTACACTATGTTTTCTTTATCCCTTCATATGTTGATGGAAACTTAGGTTGTTTCCATATCTTAGCTACTGTGAATAAAGCTGCAGTGAACACGGGGTTACAGATATCATTTCAAGGTTCTGATTTCATGTCCTTTGAGTATATGCCACAAGAAGGATTACTGGATCATGTGGTAGTTCGATTTTTAAACTTTTGAGGAATCTCCTCACTGTTTTCCAAAGCAGCTGCACAATATTACAATCCCAAGACTGTGTAAGAGTTCCCTTTTCTCTACATTCTTGCCAACACTTGTTATCCTTTGTCTTTTTGACAATAACCCTAACAGGTGTGAGGTGATATCTCATTGTGGTTTTGATTTGCATTTCCTTGATGATTAGTGATGTTGAGGGCTGTGAGAGTTTCCACTCTTTCATTGTAGTTGCAGCCCTAAGAAATATTTTAACAGAAATATTAGTTCCTGGTTCTGTAGTTGAACCAATGAATGTAGATGATAAGCTATATTCTCTACTTATTGTCAACTTTGGGTAAATTAATGAAACATCATGAGATCTGCTGAAGTGATAAAGGGATTAATTAGTTCATGGACAAAAAGTCACTTTTTTTTTTTTAAAGATTTTATTTATTTATTTGAGACAGAGAGAATGAGAGAGAGAGAGCACATGAGATGGGGGAGGGTCAGAGGCAGAAGCAGGCTCCCTGCCGAGCAGGGAGCCCGATGCGGGACTCGATCCAGGGAATCCAGGATCATGACCTGAGCCGAAGGCAGTCGCTTAACCAACTGAGCCACCCAGGCGCCCCAAAAAGTCACTTTTTTAATGCCTTAAAACAAGCTGCCTCTGCAAAGCTTTGAAAATGATCATCAGTATAATTGGAAAAATTTCACTAAGAAACATATGCTTAAATTCTAGAAAATGTAAGTTCATTAACTAACCTAATGGGAAGTATGCAGATAATTTCACAACTAAAATAATAAGGCTATGCATAGCAAACTACAAAATGACAGTAATTAAAATAGACAGAATATTTAATAACTGAATAAAAGCATTGTCAACAGTTTTTAAACAATCAAAATTAATGTCTAGAGCATTTAAAACAGTTTCCTTCATTTTATAAAGCCAAAATTAACAACCTTTGTCAAATTATGAGTTTTTACAGTCCTTATAATATCCATAGAACTTTAATTGGAAAATACATGGAACCTTTGGGGAAAAAAATAAAAGAATAATTTATTTCTGAAGACAATGCAATTAGAACTATTTAACATCAGGAAGATTTGGAGGGAATATAATTAGATGCCCTATACTTACCCCTTACTAATCATAATTATTATATAACATAAACGATTCTCATTTTATCTACATATGTGCTCATATTTTAATATATACATATAATTATTACATGTATATAATGGATCATAACTTATGTCATTATATCTCTTAATGGATACATCATATTTGAAATGTGATATGATAGGTTGAATAATGTCTCTCTTACTCCAAGGCATACATATCCTAATCCCCAGACCTGTAAATTTGTTACCTTATATGGGAAAAGGACTTTGCAGATGTGATTAAGTTAAGGATCTTGAGATGGGGAGATAAACCATATAATCCACGTGGGTATCATGTAATCATAAGTGGCCTTATAAGAATGAGACAGTTGAGTTAAAGGCAAAGAAAGAGGACACTGTGGTGATGGAAGGAAGGAGAGGGAACAAAGGCTGTGAGATTCCCGAAATTCTACTGGCAGGAGACAGATTGATAAAACCACTCAACTGCAAACACATGTTACCCTTCATGAAAAAAGAAGCCTGACTCATAAGGTAGAACTGAGGGTCCAGACACAGAGCTGAGGGATCAGAGGGTAGAGCCTAAAGCCAAATGGACTATTCCCAATCTTTGAAACTTATGGAGTGTGTACAGTTAAATTTTGAATTTGCTTGGAACTGGTGACTCTCAATTTCTTCCTTTTGAAAGGAACTATACCTGGTGTCCTATGCCTATCACTCTTGCATTTTGGGAGTAGATCTATTGATTTTTTCGTTTCCCAGGTATACATTTGGCAAAGAATTTTGACCAGCATAGATCACACCCAGCATCTCACCCATATTTGATTTAGATGATTTAGATGATGGAATTTGGAACTTTCAAGCTGGTAAGACTTATATGAAATTTGGAATTGAGTTATTCTGTAATTGGTTTAGACTTCTGGGGACCTTGGGGTAAATGTATTTTGTATATGAGATGAACGTGGGTATTTAAGGGCAAGTGAGCACACAGCAGTAGGCTGCATAATGCCCTTCCAAAAACGTATGCACCTAAACCCTGAAACCTGTGAATGTTACCTTACACTGCAAAAGGAACTTGTAGATATGATTAAATTAATGCTATTGATGTGGGGAGATTATCCTGGATTATGTGGATGGGCCTAATGTTGCAGAACAATAGTAAATTTATATATGTACCAATCTTTTCTCCCAGTGCCCATCGTGATCACCATCAACAATTATTATTGAATATTTACCAAACATGTTGAGTAACAGAGATTTTATTAACATATTCTTATGTCCTAGTAAATCGTTAACATTATTTTATTTAAATTACTGTTTAAGATGGATTTCATCATCCATAGAGAGGAAGCCAGGAGCTCTCAATTACACATAGGTCTATACAAGAGATCAAGTTTAGAATGGTTGTTATATTTATATAAATCAATGAGATCACACAGTATTAAAGGAAAAACTGGAGAACAGGCAAACAAAAGGCCAAATATAAATTTTAAAGATTATAAATATTAATTAAATATTGGGGAATAAGGATAAAATCCAAAAGTGACTGAGTTACCGGAACAGTTGGTAGGATGAAAAAAATAGTGTTGTTTAAAAAATTCAAGAAAGGAGAAAGTTTTAAAGGAATTACCATCTAAAGTAACAAATATATGGATAATAATTCTTTGAATTTGACAATTAGAAATTATGGATCACATTTTTCAAGAGAAATGTATTAAACTTGCCATCAGATGCCTAACTATAAAGGTGGGAAAGGATTTGTATTGGTTTGTATATATAAATTAAAGTCTCAGAAATTATTTGCCCCAGCTACTCTATTTCCAAATAGTATAATTTTGTCTAAAGAAATTACGTAATAAGGTCTAGAGAAAAAGACAATCTTAAAAACAAGTTGCAAAATAAAACGGAGAATGTGTAATGTTCTCTTTTGCCCTGATTTACTCTTTTGTATTGTTTATTTTCTGACCAATATGTGGTTGACTTCTAATCTGTTTCTAGGAAAAGGTAGAGGGACAGTCTAACACTAACTGTCACATTTCACAACATTTTCATAAAATATCTTGAGTCCACAGATGACTTATTTGACAAAGTTTATTGAGCTGCTACTAAGCAAAGAACAGTTAACAGAAAATATCATATTGAGCCTTTAGAAAGAAGGGGCGCCTGGGTGGCTCAGTTGGTTGAGCGACTGCCTTCGGCTCAGGTCATGATCCTGGAGTCCCGGGATCGAGTCCCACATCGGGCTCCCTGCTTGGCAGGGAGTCTGCTTCTCCCTCTGACCCTCCTCCCTCTCATGCTCTCTGTATCTCATTCTCTCTGTCTCAAATAAATAATATAAAATAAAAATCTTTAAAAAGAAAAAAAAAGAAAGCTTTCTTAAGATGTTAGATGTTAATTGTGGAGGTTCATCAAATAAATATAAAATTACCACTCAAATAACTTGCAATAAAATAAACATCTAAGTTCCCACAAGACCATTTGATGTATCATTCCTTTTCTCATTAACAAAGCTACGAGAGCTAGGAGGTAGAGAAAAGAGTTCTTTAGAATGCATCTAATTTATAGATATGGTCATGTGTCATTTGAAAAGGGTATTATGTTCTTTTGTTAAAACATATTCAGAATATTTTGTCAAACATAAATCTTTGCATTCATTGTTTGATTTAATTTTAGTACATAAGTAATATTTCCTTAAAATTCATTTATCTCCTGAAATTTTCTAAAACAAACACATATTTACTTTTATAATCAAATGTAATGGGAAGATAATTTCATCATATATAATTTTGCAACATAGAGAACAATTGAGCATTGCCTTTTAAAACTCAAAAAATCGGGCGCCTGGGTGGCTCAGTCAGTTAAGCGTCTGCCTTCGGCTCAGGTCATGATCCTGGAGTCCCTGGATCGAGTCCCGCATCAGGTTCCCTGCTCGGCAGGGAGTCTGCTTCTCCCTCTGACCCTATCCCCTCTCATGTGTTCTCTCTCTCTCATTCTCTCTCTCTCAAATAAATAAATAAAATCTTTAAAAAAAAAAAAAATAAATAAAACTCAAAAAACCTACACTGTTATCTGAAATATGATAAATATTGTTACTGTTACAAACCATAATAATACCCAAAAAGGATTCCCATTTGCCAAACACTGTTCTTTGCCTGTATTTAATAATCTAATTAAGTAATTAAGACAAAGGTTTGTTTTGTTTTGTTTTGTTTTGTTTTGTTTTAATTATGTTAGGGTCCACATCGAGATATTGTGAAATAAACTCACTAGTTGTTTCTTGAGAATCATTTCTCAAAATACGAAGCAGCAAGATAATCCCTTGAAAAGTGGAATCAAGCATATCTGGAACCTTATTTCATTATTAATTGTTCTTATGGAAAGGCAAGTTGCATTGGAGAATGAGGCTTTCTTGTCATTCAAAAGGGCAAGAAATTTTAACTGACATTTTAAAATGAAAAGGATTATTCACCACGACCAAGTGGGATTTATCCCTGGGCTGCAAGGTTGGTTCAACATCCGCAAATCAATCAATGTGATACAATACATTAACAAAAGAAAGAACAAGAACCATATGATCCTCTCAATAGATGCAGAAAAAGCATTTGACAAAGTACAGCATCCTTTCTTGATCAAAACTCTTCAGAGTATAGGCATAGAGGGTACATACCTCAATATAATAAAAGCCATCTATGAAAAACCCACAGCAAATAGCATTCTCAATGGGGAAAAACTGAGAGCTTTCCCCTTAAGGTCAGGAACGCGGCAGGGATGTCCACTATCACCACTGCTATTCAACATAGTATTGGAAGTCCTAGCCACAGCAATCAGACAACAAAAAGAAATCAAAGGCATCCAAATTGGTAAAGAAGAAGTCAAACTTTCACTCTTTGCAGATGATATGATACTTTATGTGGAAAACCCCAAAGACT
>NC_138371.1:157717998-157750419 GCF_054177405.1 Leptonychotes weddellii
TTGTCTTCTTTTATCCTGTGTAGTAAAGCAGTTTTTCAAAAAGGAGTAAAATACATTATTTATTCATGTGGTCATTAATTTAACAACATACAAGGGGGGAGGTACTAAGAATCTATGAACTATGTATTAAATTTAACCATCCTTTTTATAATTAATAATCTCTGGAATGCATATTAAGCCTAAATACCTGAATAACTTTAAATTGAGGGTCACGATGTTAAATCTCCATGATAAATCTCAGTGAATTTATAACAAGCTAACGACTTTCTATGTAGTACAATTATCTCCTAAATTATTATGACTGATAAATGTCCTATTTCCAATACATAACACCATGAATTGTAGTTCAAATGAAATTGTGATTGTTTAAGCTGTTTTTATTTATGTCTTGATTCTATTATAGTATTTTTTAATGATTCAAAATACAAAGAATTTAAAAAGACAGTTCTAAAACAGCTTGACATTTTGTGAAATTTTAGTACTCTGAACTCAGGCTCAAATTATTTCTAAGATTATGTTTGAACTCATGTATAAGTTTTTACTGTCCTCGGGAGACAGCTGCTTGCCCTTATATTCCATAGGACCGAGTAACACTATAAAGACCTCTTATGAAAGGCCTTAATTAAGAATAAAATGGAGAATTACTCAGTTTTCTATCTACCATTGTCAAATATATGTAATTTCTGTCATATGTTTAACTCTAAACTACACAACTCTAATATTCACTGACATATTGTATACTGAAATGAATTTATTTTGAACAATTATGCACATACTGTCTTATAAATACAAGAAAAAATAAAAGTGCTTTTTTAATCTCACTAACCAGAGAATAATATTGTTGACACAATGCTATATTTCCATTTACTGTTTTTTAATGAACATATCAATATATGTATATCCAATTTAAAAATAAATGTTTGTCTATTTTTTAACTAAATACTTTCTCATGCTATAAAATAATTGCCATAATAATGTTATTAGTTTCATAATATGCTGGTGTGCAAAATTACCGTATAATTCTGATGTGCAAGAATGCAGTAAGTGATCTATGATTGTAAATTTCGGTTGTTATCTTTGAAAAAAATGTTGCTTTGCTTTTCTCAATCCTAATTATATATTTTAAGTATTAATGTATCTATCTTTTCTCCAGTGCATGACACAGAGACTCAGTAAATATTTGTTGGAAGCATGTTTTCATTGTTCTCTGCTACAACTTCTTTTTATGGAGTTCAAATATACATAATTTGTGTTTTTATTAATAATTAAAAAAACAAATAATTGAATGGTAAGTATATGATAACTAAATTTATCATGTGTTTCAATATTCACTTCAACATAATGAATCTCTCTCAGGACTAGAACTGGCTTAGATGTTATTTTTGAAAAGAGTCACTACGTCTGAAAACAGTTTCAGGCTTCCACAAGGGAGAGACCCAGTAATAAGGATCACCACACTTAGAGAAACTCAAAGCTGTGGCTATCAGGTATTTGCAGTTCTCCCAGGCCAGATGCAATTTCCCCATCAAGTGTCTTTTTACATAAACAATGCTGCTTTCTTAGATCACATTGCACCTTATTGGGTTATCAGAGGAACAGAGCTAAGTAGTTAACCAAAGATCAGTTGTGCATGTAGAAGAGGAAAGAACTGTGTTAACTCTCTGCCCATGTGTAATTATCTTGCCTTATATAGATTTTGGTTTCTACACCTTTCTTGACAAATGTCTTTATACCATTTATGCATAAATTATACCATTTATATGTAAATGATATAATATATACAAACAATATAAAAATTATATATTTGTATACATAAATGGTATAAAGAAATTTGTATATAAATATATAACTTATTTAAATCTTTTATATATGTATTATATATATAGTGACTTCTTTGAATGTGAGCAGAGCTTCATTTTCTTTTTTCCCCCTAGATTTATTGAAGTATGATTGACAATTAAAAATTACATAAATTTAATGTGTACAAGTTGATGATCTGTGATCATCACAGAAATATGCACTGCAATCAAGGTAATTAACATATTTATCACCTCGCATAGTTACCTTTTTCTTTACTTTTTTTGTGTGATGATAAATAATACTGAAGTTCTATTCTCTTAACAAATTTCAAATATACAATATTATGTTGTTAACTATAGTCACATTCTTATACATTAGATCTCCAGAATTTGTTCATCTTCTATAACTGAAACTTTTTACCCCTTGACCAAAATCTCCCCATTTCCCACTCCTCCAGCCCTTGGTAACCACTAGTCTACTCTCTATTTCTATGAGTTTGACTGTTTAAGATTTTACATATAAGTGAGATCATTGCAGTTTTTGTCTTTCTGTGTCTGACTTATTTCACTTAGTACAATGTCCTCCAACTTCACCCATGTTGATACATATGGCAGATCTTCCATCTTTTTCATGGTTGAATGATATTGCATTGTATATATATGGGTGGTATGTATATACTAAGGCTAATTCCATAGCTTGGCTACTGTGAATGATGCTGGAAAGAACGTGGGAGTACAGATCACTTCAAGAACCTTACTCACTTCTTTTGGCTATATATCCAAAATTGAGATTCCTAGATGATAAGATAGTTTTATTTTTAATTTTTTCCCATATTCTTTGCCATAATGGCTGTGGCTTAATTTTCTTTTAGTATTTTTTTAAGAAATAATCTACTCACATTTCTTTTATTTTTGATAAATTTTTCCAGCATGGAAACATAAATTCAGTTATAAAATTCATAGGATCATGAGAGATTATGTCTTTTATACCTTTCATTACTATTTCATTGTTTTAATACATCTGGAATGTCTATTTCTAAATATCAGTTGTTTGTAGTTATTTATATACAACATACTTTTTCTCACTTCTAGGTCTTTGCAACATTTTGTTCCTGTGTTTCCAAAATAATGTATTATTATTATAATTCCTAGTTGTCCTTCATAGGCCACTTTACCCTTTACTTCTATAAGAAATTTTGGCTTCTCATTTTTATAATGAAGGACAGGTTTAAGTAAACCCCTTGTTTCACATTTAACATTATTTTTAATTATTTTGACTTCTCATTACTTATTCTTTTTTTTTTTAAAGATTTTATTTATTTATTTGACAAGGAGAGACAGCAAGAGAGGGAACACAAGCAGGGGGAGGGGGAGAGGGAGAAGCAGGCTCCCCGCTGAACAGTGAGCCCAATGTGGGGCTTGATCCAAGGACCCTAGGATCATGACCCCAGCCGAAGGCAGACGCTTAACGACTGAGCCACCCAGGCGCCCTGGAAACAGGATTTTCGATCAGTTTTATGTGGATCTCAGTAGACTGATATCAGGTTTACCAGATTTAGCAAGTTTTTTCTTTGTTTTGTTTTTTATTCTGTTTTATTTAAATAGGAGATGAATATATTGGAATAGAAAGAAAAATGAGGGCGCCTGGGTGGCTCAGTTGGTTGGGCGACTGCCTTCGGCTCAGGTCATGATCCTGGAGTCCCGGGATCGAGTCCCACATCAGGCTCCCTGCTTGGCAGGGAGTCTGCTTCTCCCTCTGACCTTCCCCCCTCTCATGCTCTCTCTCTATCTCATTGTCTCTCAAATGAATAAATAAAATCTTTAAAAAAAAAGAAAGAAAGAAAAATGAAAAATAAGACTGTGTGGAAAGAATGAAATAGTATTAGAAAAGGAAAAAGTGTCCAAATGGGAAATTCTCTGCAGGTAGAGGAATTCAAATTCTAATAAAATTTTGAAGAAGTAAAGTTATTTAGAGACTGTGTAGTTGCTATGGTCTTAGTTTATCCCCAACTAACTAGGATAAAGGAAATCTAGAACCAACTTATAAAAATGCTTTATGGAGCCCTTAAAGAAAATGAGTACACGTGTGTCTGTTCCGTTGTATAATCTGATAGAATGGGGAACATATAAGTTAAAAAGAGAGGTCCATCTATTTATAGGGTAGGTTATGGTGAACTGGGCATTCCCTAGAGTACTTTTGGAGGGGAGAAAATGTGTGAACATTGCACTGTTTTATGACTCAATCCTACAAGTCTACCAAGAGTAACAAGATTTAATGGACTAGCAACAGCCCATTCAAAGTTTTGGTCCACTATTATGTGCTATAAGCCAGTAACTACTTCAGATTGAACTGCACATTTAGTGCATGCTGGGAAACCAAGAGATAGAGGGCTGCAGGGCAGGAAGAGGACATTTCTCTCTTACACCAGCTAAGTGTAAGAGAGGCCTTACAGGCAAAAGAAAAATGGACTGATTTGAACTGCTTTAACTCTTACGTTTTACAGTGCCTACCAAATTTTAGCTGAGGGCCATTTTTATTCTTTATTATTACAATATTAGATAGACTGTGCTAAAGTGGTAGTTACATCTAATATTTGTGAGGCCCCAGAATTGTTGGACAGTTGTTCTGTAGTAATTATTTTTGTCAAGGAAAGTCAATTATTTGAAGAACTTGATTAAAGAATTACTAATTAATAGCATTATCTCAAAGTACCAAGCCCATGTTAATTGTGAATTGTTGTAGGGCAGAAGAAATTAGAGAAAATTAATATGTGTGCAGATTATCACAAAAGATTGATTTATTTAAATTCTGTGTACAGAATGTCCTAGATTGCCTAGTAGCAAGCTAGTTTCGTTTCAGACTAGCAGATACTTTCAGTTTAAGAAAGTAGATAAACATATTCATCTGACAATAAGATACTTTTTTTTAAATTCAGAGATGCCTTAGAAAAATCTCTGAAACCCAAGCCTCCTTGCAAACACTGATGTTTCAGGATGTTCCACTATATTCAGGAATATGAATTACTTACAGGTAAATTACCAGCCTATATTTTGATAACAATTGAATTTGAAGAGGTCTGGAAAAGCATGATCAAAGAATTTGGGGGAAAAGAAGATTCAAATTTAGCACATAATAATTTTCAATTTTGTTATATCTCAGTGAAGTATTTTGGATCCATAATAGCCAAACAAGCCATAAAGAACATTAAAAAAATAGGCCTCCCCATGTTTTTTAACCCTACCAATGAATGTAAAGGAATTAAAAGTGTTTAGGGGTTAGTGGTTATTTTAGGCAGTATGTCAAAGAATTTCCCAAGATAAAAAGAAAAGAAAATCTCTTCTAAAGTTGGTGCTGGAAAACCATAGGAGAGTAGATGCAATCAGTGCAGGCCCAGAAAAGATATTCTGTGCCCTTCTCCCCCACCAACAACACAGCATTGTGGAAGAGTTTATCCTTAACTTTTGTCACTCATCACTATATTTACTTTTGTTAGTTCTATTATGTGTTTATATTAAAAGCTGATGCTATATCTGGGTTTAGGGTGTAGTATATTTCTGTGAGAAAGACATACCACATTTTCTCATGGATATCTGACTGTAAAATTGTATTTCTCAACATTCTTAATTGATAGCTATAGAAAATAACTCTGGCTAATTCAAAACAAAAAAATGAGTTTTGTTTAATGCTTCTAGTATATGAAGTTATTTTCATGCAGCCTATATTTAGAATATAAGGAAACTGAATATTGTATTTTTTTCAAAAGTGAAATTGCTACCAAAGCTAGCATATTTTTATCTATATATTGAGAGGAAGTTTAAAAATTTTATTAGAGTGGATTAAGGCTAGAATGATAAAATGATAGAAGCAAATCTATTCACAGAGAGGCTCAATCACAATTCGGGCTGTAAGAAGTCATGAGCTTAGGGGGCGTCTGGGTGGCTCAGTGGGTTAAGTGTCTGCCTTTGGCTCAACTCATGATCCCAGGGTTCTGGGATCGAGCCCCGCATCGGGCTCCCTGCTCAGCAGGGGATCTGCTTCTCCTTCTCCTTTTGTTGCTCCTCCTGCTTGTGCTCTCTCTCCCTCTCTCAAATAAATAAATAAAATCTTATAAAAAGAAAGTGGTGAGCTTAGCAAATTTACAAGAAATGTAGAGGAGACAGTCCCAGTGTTTTCACTGCTGTCACTGTATGCTTGATTTGTATTTGGTGATGAAGAAGGAGCCTCATGTGCTGAAATTTTCTACTTCAATGTGGATGTCTCTGGCTGTACGTTTGAATATAAAGAACCTTTTAATAGTGAGAATGTACATATCAAATATAAGACATCTCTTCTGGCACCCAGGCATAAATGATGTTAGTGGTATTTGGTTCACTGATGATGCTGAGCATGTTAAAACTAGTGATGGTTTTTACATCTTTAGAATTGGAGCTGGGAGGGTGCCTGGGTGGCTCAGTTGCCTTCAGCTCGGGTCATGATCCTGGAGTCCCAGGATCGAGCCCCACATTGGGCTCCCCACTCAGGGGGGAGTGTGCTTCTCCCTCTGACCCTCTCCCCTCTCATGCTCTCTCTCACTCTCTCTCTCTCAAATGAATAAATAAAATCTTAAAAAAAAAAAGAATTGGAGCTGGGAGTCATTAAAGAAAGCTGGTATGATGATGACTGCATCTGTAAGTGTTTTCCCAAGATAGGCTTTTGTACTCCCTTTCATTTTTGTCAGAACCACAGTATGCCTCCCATGTAGAGCAAACAGCTCACAGTTCTGCCCTGGTACTCCACCTAAGCCTTTCAACATTAGTCACCACCATGAATGACCAGTGCCCCAGGTCTAACTGGGCAACTACATTGTCAGATCTGCAGTTACTCAAATGTTGAGCACCGAAAACTAGTTTGGTGAGGTTCACTGATCTCCAGTCAATAATTTTGTCAGAAAAGGCAACATCACTTCCAGTGGTCCCGATTCTCTATCCCTTTTATTGTGCTGGGACATATCTTTGCAGAAAGATATGGTTCCAAGGTCAGGGGCGACAGCAACTCTATTCAACATGTTTGCTGGAAAAGATAGATCTTTAGTCTTTGGAGAAATATTTAGATATTAGTGTTGAATAAAATAATTACCAAAGAACAAAAGATGACAGATTTGTCCCTTAGTATCACTCTTGTTTTGGGTAGTATATCTTATTTTATTTATTTTTTCCAAGCTTTTGTTTAAATTCCAGTTAGTTAACATTCAGTGCAATTTTAGTTTCAGGTGTAGAATTTAGTGATTCATCACTTATATACAGTATTGGGTGGTACATTTTTAAAAAATGGGATCCTACTCTTGTAAACCTAAAACTCCTTCCAGACATATTTTATAGTACTTCTCAATGACTTCTGTAACCCATGATAGTATACTTAGCTACATCAAAGATAAGACTGACTTAAATACTATCTTGTTGTAAGTATCTCATTTTAAAATACTAAATGTCTGGGGCGCCTGGGTGGCTCAGTCGTTGGGTGTCCGCCTTTGGCTCAGGTCATGCTCCCAGGGTCCTGGGATCGAGCCCCGCATCGGGCTCCCTGTTCAGCGGGAAGCCTGCTTCTCCCTCTTCCACTCCCCCTGCTTGTGTTCCCTCTCTTGCTGTGTCTCCCTCTGTCAAATAAATAAATAAAATCTTAAAAAAAAAATACTAAATGTCTGCTATATGCAAGGCATTGTACTTGATATTTTGTAAAGCAGGTTAATGTTTAAAATTATTCTAATATTATAGATGAAGAAAACATAAAGTTAGTAACTGGTGGAGCCAAATTTAGATTTAGATCCACGTAATGCCAAATACTGTTGTTGTCTTTTTCTTCTGTAAACTTTTAGCTCTCTGTATGGTATTTTTGTCTATATCTAGGCACCAAGCTTAGTGTACTGACTTAGTTAATACATACCCTCTGTGCTCCCTAAAATCTTATGGAGTTTGTGTTCAAAGGAATATGAAGTTGTTCAGACTGAGAAGAAAGTCCATAAAGGAGGTCATGGAGATAAAGAAAAGAGGTCTTATATGTGCAAGTCAAACTGTGTGCTGTTGGTTTTTTATCAAATACACAGAATTTCAGATAATATTCTTCAACATAGTTATATATATGCTATTCATGTGTGCTTAATTCCAATATGTCATAAATCCTATTCTCATTCTGTTGTATCTACAGTATATCATGTTGGAGATTATCCCTGAATTTTATTTAGCTCTCTTCCTTACTAGGCCATATAGCTCTGTTTCAAGCAATTTGACACATTGACACGTGTTCAATATTTTCTCACTTCTTAGCTCACTTTCTATAATTAACCCAAAATGTGGAAGATGATATGATATGTTATGACATTATATGATATGGTATTACATATTGCATTTCATTATATATGCTATATTGTAGCATTTCACATCATATCATATTATATTATACCACTGATCTCTTAATGATTTCAACTCTGGCCTTAAATAGACAGGTGTAACTAGTTCTATATTATCAAATCTCAATACTTTTATGCTATAAGTTTCACACCAGGTAATGAAGTGATAGAATCAATCATGTAGGCACTATATACTAGAGATACTACTTTTCTTCACTTAAAAATGAGAGGACATTATCATAACTTCATTCGAAAGAACAGTATTACTTCTTATTTACTTGATTAATTTTCCTTTATTTCCTGTTTTGTTCAGCTATGTAAAAATCAGTCTCATAATATGTAGAGATATATCTTTGCCTTAAATTGCATTTGGAAATAAAAAATTCCAACAATCCAAAATCTTAACCTCATGGGAAACATGCTGAATTTTCTAAACATTTCCCCAGACACTCATTTGAGTCTTTGTGCACAAACCACAACAACAGATAATGTGTTCATTTTCCTCCTTAGTTCAAAAGAAAACATAAGCCACAGAAGACATTAGATGACTGAATCCTTCTAGTTCTCGCAGGCTTCAAATACACTTTTAAGTTGGCTCTCTATCATAAAGGCGAACTTCAAGCTTCATACAAGTATTTATTTAACCTGCAAAAATATATCAAAAGAAATATAATTTAACCATTGACGAACACGTCACTCCCTTTTCCAAACAGGTTTGTTTTCTTGCTAATATCAATGTTTGGAAGACTTGTTTTAAGATTAAAAAAAAGTTTTTCTCCTTTTCTTGAAGCAAAGAAAAAGTAAAAATTTTATGATTCTTCCTTATCTGGAGAATTCCATTCAGTTAGCATCCAACTTTTATGTTCTTATATTAATAAACCAGCCCTTTCTTTATTTCATCAAATGCAGTTCACCTCTGGCTTTGGTGATTGTTAATCCATGCTGTCGTGAGCAAGGCCACTTATGGACAGAAGAAATACTGCCACCAGGAGCTTTTGTTTGAGATCTTTATTCCTTTCTTCTGTTTGTTATGAAAAGACACATACAGGGCATTTTTGATTCTACAAAAACAGGTTGTAGATAAACCCTTATTCCTACTCAGACATTATCAGCTTTTAACAGAAATGAATTCTTGACACAATGTTTTGTAGGTAATTAGGCAATTCAGTAATCTGCGGAAGCAGAAAGTAAATCTGTACCTAAGGGTGAGTGGCCAATATTTGAGATACTAAGCATTTCCTTTTTGAAATATACAGTCTATATTTAACATGGGAATCAAAATTAATCACCACCAATAGAACTGGCAGGAAAGACAAGAACTCATTAAGAATTAGAGAAATTTAATCCTTTTATAAAGCCTTCATTGTTAGTATCATTCTTATATATAGTCTTAAAGGCATACAGATGCAAGCAACTATTTTATGTGATTCTTCTTATTAAGCATTTCAGATATTAACCACTACAATCAAAATTATTATATTATACTAAGACATGATTATTCTTTTTACAGAAGTGTGTAAAGACAGAATATGGTTTCCTGTGCTTCATTATTACTGACATTCTTTCTGGAGTATCCAAAGACAGAACACAGTTTGAAGAGAGGAAGGTCTAAGGGGGAACCTAATGCAGAAATATTTTATGGGTAAACAAAGGCAAAAATGGCCTATTGGACAATGAGATGGTATAGCCACATTATACAAAGAAGACTCAGAGAGAGACTGGCTTCATAAAAAAAAAAAAAAAAGCCTTTCCAAAAAGATATATATATATTTTAATAAAGATTCCAAGCAATTGAACCACATAAAGGATGAATTGTGACCTCTGGATATAAAGATCAGAGTTAGGTAGATTTTACATGTAGTTTTGTGAGTACAAAAGAACTAGAGTTGGGGAGAGTTTGTTTCTCTTTCCATGAAGTCTGGCATGGTCAAAGGAAGTGGGGCATCCCTTACCTGAAGAATAAAAGTAAACAGTAGTATTTATTGTTGGTGATGTAGTTTTTGTCATTTACAATCAAAGAGACTTTAGTCTAAGGCCTCTACATTGCAAGTTCTCCATAAATGCTAGTGAACCAAAATTTATGTTCTGACAGAGGCAGCTACAGGAAAAGGGGATTTTGAAGTATGTCAGTGGAGGGAAGGAGAGACAATACAGCAAGTTCTTAGAAGAGTCTGAAAGGAATGGTTGAGAGGACTATGAAAGCGTAGGGAAAGCCCAGCAATATGAGAGGAAAGTATTGAGTCTACAGTGAGATTATAGAAAGTTATGGAATTCCAGAGGTGCCTGGGTGACTCAGTCTTTAAGCGTCTGCCTTTGGCTCAGGTCATGATCCCAGGGTCTTGGGATTGAGCTCCCGCATCAGGCTCCCTGCTAGGCGGGAAGCCTGCTTCTCCCTCTCCCACTCTCCCTGCTTGTGTTCCGTCTCTCACCATGTCTGTCAAATAAATAAATAAAGTTATGGAATTCCAGGTGTAAGAACATGTACGGTAAGAGGGGATGTGTCTGCCATGAGAGGTTCCCTATTTAGGTTTGAGAAGAAGTTTGTAGAACAAAATGAGGCAAAGTCCAAGGCAAGTTTATTTTCTTAATTTGTTTTGATAGAAGTGAACTGAACTTTTCATTGGTAAAAGGAAAGTGGGCAGGAAAGAAGGAAATTTACAAAATTGTGAGAGAGGAGATTTGAGTTTCCATTATGTCACATCCTTGTCCTTTCTCCTATGAGTCCTACTCAGAAGGTTCAACCATCTGATGGCTTGCATAGATTACAATTATGTTTCTAGTGAGAAATCATTTCTTGAACACATCTGCCTTCTGTTTCACTTTGTTCCTTTTTAGAGAGCTTATATTTTAGGCCATAAGTGCTTCCTTATATCCTAAAAGGACATTCAGTAAATGAGACCAGATTGTTCTCACATCTCAGAGGTACTAACACCAAGAGAAACAGTGAGTTTTCTTGCAGTTGGGAAGGGAAGTCCCAGGAATGCATACATAGAATTTGAATGAGGGTAGAAAGTTTGATCTGACAAATGAATATATTTCGCAGTCCAGGGAATTCCCTAACATTATTGTTAGCTTTTACTTTTGGATTATACCTAGAGTTAGACAGAGAGTGAGGTCTCTGAGGATAAATGAATGCTGTGCTATGGTGGGTAGGTGGGGATGCTTCAAGCAGGATGGTTATGCACATTTATGCGTCAGAGATTCCTGACCAAGGGAGATAAAAAAGGTAGAATCAAGCTTATGCCCTGCATACAAGTCATGCCCCTCCTACCACTTCCCTGTACACAAAGTACTGTCTTTTCACCAAGTTATCCAGATGCAGGGCTGAACCCATCCAGAAGGAGAACTTTTTTTTTTTTTTTTTCTAATTTACAGAAAGGTGACTTATGGGCTAGAAACAGTCCTTGAGCAGGAGCAATTTCTACCTCTTTCATATAGAATATGAACTATTTTCTTAATCATAGCTTTTTCCTTCATATTTGATAAGTCATTATGAATTGAGTTAATTTTAGGACTTCATTAAGTTAGATGTTAAATATGTATTTAAATTAAGTATGTAATATGAATCCACCATAAATGTATGTAAAAGACCAATAAAAGACGAATAAATGAGTGAAGGGGAATGAGAGGTACAGGCTTCAGGTTATAAAATGAATAAATCATGAGGATAAAAGATTCAGATTTAGTCATAGGGAATACAGTCAAGGGTATCTTAAAAGTGTTGTGACAGTTGATACCTGTGGTGAGCATAGCATTTTGTATAGACTTGTCAAATCACTGTGTTGTACACTTGAAACTAAGGTAACATTGTGTGTTCACCACATTGCAAAGAAAAAAAATAAAAGAATAAAGGAAGTTAAAAGCTGAACCAGAAGAACAAGATTACTAGAAAATATTAGCTATATGAATATATAAAAAGAAGAGAGTAAGGTGTAATACATTACCGACAGTTATGTTTATATATTTAAAAATCAGATCAAGGGCGCCTGGGTGGCTCAGTTGGTTAAGCGACTGCCTTTGGCTCAGGTCATGATCCTGGAGTCCCTGGATCGAGTCCCGCATCGGGCTCCCTGCTCGGCAGGGAGTCTGCTTCTCCCTCTGACCCTCCCCCCTCTCATGTACTCGCTATCTCTCATTCTCTCTCTCTCAAATAAATAAATAAAATCTTTAAAAAAATAAAAAATAAAAAAAATAAAAAATAAAAATCAGATCAAGTAAAATGAGTTCTATGATGAATGGAGTGACACGTAGGGACAGAAGCACCATTCCGTACTGCTTTCTGGCGGCAGTGAACACGTTTCTGCCCAGGAAATATGGTCACTCCCTTCTTTATTTTTTCCCCAGCTGATCAAAAATAGTCCCTTAACATATGAAGTCCTCACTTTGGAGGTCCTCAGGGGAAAGTTCTTTATGTTCCATCCCTTAGTCTTTGTGCGTTTCCAATCTGCATCTGTGTATTTAGAATTATAAGAAATTGCTTGGGATGGGCTGGGGTGGGGGTGAAGAGGAGGTGGGGGAAGAGGAGTTAATTAATCCTTTCCAGGACATTTAGGCTGATCAGCCTGCCAACCCAGGCACTTCTTAACGCTGATACCCAGGCTAAAATTAAATGCGAGTTTAACACCATCTCATTTTAAATAAATCTTTAATAAACTAAAAAAATTACAATATAATGATTTTAAGGTATCTTTCAATCATTCTAGAATAACTTAACTGCACATAGTTTAGCTCTCAGAGACCAGTGTCTGGGTATCAAAAATACATTTGCAAAAAAGATTAGTTGACAAAAGTTTATCGGTACTGCGGTGTCAAAAAGCCGAGGAAAAATATTTGTAAATATTCATTGTATAAAATGTCGGATGCTAGCTTGGATAGGAAATTAGTTGTTTTGAAAAATCACTTGTCTGTTTCTCTAATTGCTAAAGATCATTTTGTATGCTTATTCAAAAAGAGCAAATTACTAATAATTTCAATATTAATATTTTTGGAATTGTCAAGTATTTTATGTACATATGATTTCTAAAATGCTAAAAAATATTTTGTATAGAGTTATTCTGCTGTTATTAGGCTCAGAAATTGAAACTGAGCCATGGCTTATCGTTTCATCAACAATAATTTCTACCCGAATCTCTTTGCAATTTTTGTAGGATTATCGGCACTATTCTTTTTAATTACAATGTTCATATGCATTACTCTGTGGCTATTTTACTTCTAATTAGGTTTATTTGAAAAAGCTAATTACATGCTATTCATTTCCTTTCACTTACCATTTAATCACAACAGATTCTCTAGGAACCAAGTGGCAGATATTCTGTTAATAAATATATCATAAAACATAAAAGTTAGGCTTTGGCAATGTATTTTTCAGTGTACTATCAGATTTATGTATTATTCTGTTATTTTTTAACCCCTGTATATAATTTATAAATATTTTTGCTCATATTCTATAAAATATAATGAACATTCATGTTGAGCAAGCATGTATATTCCATATGGTTTCCTGTTAGATTCATTTTGTTGCATTGAGAGATTAACGCACTAAGAGATGATTATTGCTATATAGATAATAAAAAGGATATCAGCCATCATCATAATATCCATCAACACAATAGCACATTGAGCTTCTATAAATATGTGGTGCCCTGCTGGCATTCCATAAACCAAATTATATAGCCTAGTCCCCAGTACTCTAGAAACATGATCACTGACAAAAACATGCCCTTACAACCAACCAACAAACATGAGAAAAGATAAACCTTTAGAACATACAGAAATACCAATAATGATCACCACTAAAAAAAAAGTTCAGTATGGTAGAATTATGTATTACAGCAGAATTTAAAAGAAATAAAATCAAAAGCTAACGCCAATCTATTTTTATGAATTCCTTAATTAACTTTATGAAATCCTTAATTAACTTGACTGGCCATTTCAGGATGAGGAAGGCAAGAATATTCTGGTTGCATAAATAATATAAAGTGCTTTACATTTTTTTTCTATTCAGCTAAGATGCTGTCTGATTATCAAACAAAACCTGCACCTCAACACAGCTTTCAAGAATTCTTCCTTTTTTCCATTTATCTCTTGCAATTGAGAGAACAAAAGCCATGTTTGCATACTCTCCTGCATGAGGAATGGCTGCCTTATTTGGCTTGTCAGGCACTTTCAAAGAAGCTGAATACTTAGAAATGTAAATAATGAACACTTCTTGCAAACCTAAGGGTGTCTTGATCAGTGGATGCCTTTGTTGACTAATGCAGTTCTGCATATGAAAATGAGTGTTCAAAGCTCATCAAACAATCCAGCATTGTTGTTTTAAGAAGATGACTTTGCATATTCTATAGATTTATCAGTAGGCTTCATTTATGAAGATTTATGAGCTATACCTAATGTCAAAAAGAATATAAGCGTTCATGTTTTATATTTATAAATTATATGTAAGTATATATATATATATTATATTTGACTTGTCAAAGAAACCAGGCAATATGTTTATAAGACTATGTTTTTAGCTGACACACCCATGAGATAGCAGAGAGCTAAGTGGCTTTCCTCCCTTCTCTCCACCCCAAATCTACCTGATCTTTGACATAAGCTTATGTTTGGAAACTAAATTCCCTTAACAGATTATTATTTACAAAATATGATATTTTTATAAACTATACACAGAAATTCCTACCTTCAGAGATTTGGGGGGAAAATTAATTGAGCACATACATGTACTTGATCATCTAGCCCATGCTTGTACTTCATAGATCCTCAAAAAATATTAGTCTTTTTGCTTTCTCATACTCTTTTCTCAAACAAATTAGTTCAATCATATTAATAATCAAGTTCTTTAGAACTCAGAAAAAAAGCAGAATAATGTTAGGAATGATCTACATATTATTACATTATTACACAAAAGTCAATTATATTAAAAAGTATTCTTCCTAATAAATTTTTTGAGTTTTCACTGTTTTCTAGAAAAGAACCACTATAACTCACATTATTCAAGTAAAATTCACATAAAATAAAATTTTAAGGAGAAATTAAATGGTATATAGTTTTATGTTATTACAGATATATGTTCCCAACTGGGACCCAAACCAGAAGATCCTCTGCCCAAAAAAGATATAATAAAGTCCTCCCCATGATCTTATTCAGATGCAAAATAAGTAATAAGAGCAAAACACAGAGACCACAGGCAACAAAACAATAATCAACCATACCAAGAAAATAGAGGGAGATGAGATCCACAGGTTGTAAAGAGCTAGAATTCTATCTTGGAGGAAAACAAACCTCCTCAGGAATTTGGTCCACAAAAGAAATTTTAGAGAAAATGAACTTTGACTTGATTTTATGCATAGATTAAGATTTTTGTTTTCAATTTTTAGCAAGCATTTAGTCTAAGGAAGTGACACAAGTGAATGGCTTGGGATAAAGGCAGCACAACTTCTATTGAAGAAGACCCTTAGAATCAGAATGAGCAAAAGGAGGCCAAAGCGGAATACAAAAGGCACCTTTAGCTAAGTGTTCTTAGATATCTAAGATAAAGAAATTTGGGTATTTATGTAATAATTTTATTTGGATCCTCTCTGCTTTTTTATATTTTTACCTAAAAAAGATTCATATAGATAGGATTTGTCATTTTCATTTATTTATTTATTTAGAAATATTTATGTTAGGTTATTATTCTAGGCATAATTAAATATGGAGTAAGAAATTATTACAGCCCATACTATGGCTCACAGAACAAAGGTAAACAACTTCAATTAAAGTAACCTATATAGGGGCGCCTGGGTGGCTCAGTTGGTTAAGCGACTGAACTTTGGCTCAGGTCATGATCCTGGGGTCCTGGGATGGAGCCCCGCATCAGGCTCCCTGCTCAGCTGGAAGCCTGCTTCTCCTTTTCCCACTCCCTCTACTTGTGTTCCCCCTCATGCTGCCTCTCTCTCTCTCTCTGTCAATTAAATAAATAAATAAAATCTTAAAAAAAAAATAAAGTAACCTATATAGTTACCTAAAAGTCTAAAGGCCATGGGAAATACAATTATGAATGATAAATTATCCTCTAGGTATATATAGTCTACCAGGGGAAATGAAGTATGCGCTTAAGAAATATAATAGGAGTTTAAAATGATGATTCTGAGTGCAAAGTTCAGCTATAACGCTTGTTTTGAAAGCATGGGCTTGTTCCAACATGACTGATATATTAGGGATGATTTGAGCATAATGCAAATTTCATGTTTGCATATGTGTGATTCTGTTCATGAGAAACACCAGGTGAATGCAGAAAACTACACCTAGCTACATGAATCAAGACATGTGGGAATATACAAAATGCACAGAATACACACACACACACACACACGCCCCCCTCAGACACCTGCTACAATCTACTTCAGTTCTCAGCCTGTTTCATAAAACTCTCCTTCTACCACTTCACACCCATCCAATGCCCAGTCCATACTGGGTCTTTTTCAAGATAAAGTGCCATTCTAGTATTTATCTAACACTTTGTAATCATCTAACATTGGTAAAACTGTGCTACCATGTTTATTACACTCTAATCTTCCATTGTGTTTGTATCACTGAGGAAGTTTTTGAGTATTTTGTCCCAACCTTTCTTTCCCCGTAAGTCCTGGGGATTTATTAGACAGTTCTGCATAAGTGCAGTGCTATTTAGCAATGCATATGGCATCTTATAATAGGTCAGAAGAAATAGTATCGTCATACACGGAGTCAGAGAAGTTTACAATATTATATTTTTGCAAAACTTGAAGAATTGTAGAAAAATTAAAAAAGGGAGGGGCTTTTCATCACTTTCAGTGATAGAAAGCAGGAAAACAAAAGGCACAGAAAAGGAAAGAGAGCACAGAGCATTCAGGTTGAAAAACAAGGAAATAAGCTGGTTTGGGCTAAAGGTTATGTCAACTGAAAAAGAAATAAGGATTTATCCTTAGTGAAAATATCTTGAGAAGAAGATGTACGATATCTTAATTACCACATTAAAATGCACTTAATTTTTTTTTCTCAAAACGTATAAAGCAAGAAAGATGAAAGCATTTCCTTTCCGTGTCACAGTGAATTATTTAAATAAAACTAAGGATTATTTCATCCTTTAGGATCCCAGACATTATAAAGTTTAACGTAGAATATCGTTTGCTAGAGACTTAAATATGCAGTAGTAAAATAATCTAAGATTGTATTTCCCTAAAGGACTATTTTACAATTCTTGATGGAACTGAATCATTCTTAGGTTGTTTAATGTAGAGTTAGTATGATGAAACTTTTTTTACATTAGGGTAGCCTTTCATTCTCAAATTCAGATAGTCCCTTTACTTCTGTAGGTTTCTATTTCTGCCCGGGGCCTCTTGAACAGTAACATTAGTGGATGCCACATTTTAATCATGTCTGACAGATGCTGGAGCTACTTTAGGTTAGTTTCCTGGCTTTAGTTAATGGTATTTCTTTTGAAAATTAGCTGTAATTTGTTCATTCCTGTTCCATCTTTTCTTCATTCCTTGGAAGGAGGCTCACTTCAAATGCAAGAACAGGATGCTAAAACAGGTTGGACTGGCAATCAATGAGGGTTCATATTACATTCCACCTGAGACCTTTAGGAAATTAATGAATTTAATTTGACAAATATGAAATGAGTATCTGCAGTGTGATGGGAAATGTGATTAGGGTGGTAGTTTTCACATTGAGTATAACATACTTTTCCATTTTCAAGGATGGTATCTGTAAAACGATAGGACTGGATCCTTCCTTAGCTTCCTTTAAGTTTGTCTGATTGACACGGCATTTATAACAAGCTCACTCATCTGACTGCTATTTAGCCTAATGACCATTTAGTGCCTAGTTTAATAATGATAATAAATTCTAGTTTAATTTTTTGACAAATTATAGACCTAGAACATAGATTATATAGTGAGACTATTTTAGTTAATACAATTCTAGAAATAATAGATTCTTTTTCTTATTTTTTTTTAGAAATAATAGATTCTTAAGAAGGTATTGTATAACCTGTGTTTAAAGGAATCTATATTAGATCGAAGGTATGACATTATAATTGCATAAAAATAAATATTTTTATTTATTTATTTTAATATTTCTACTATTTAGGAAGATGTATGGGGAATACTCATGATTTGCATCTTAATTTAAAATGATTTATATTAAGGAAATAAAAAATCCATGTTAAATATATCAGCGTTCAATTATATTTTAAAAACAGTCAAGTGTAGCCCATTTTTGCTTCAAACATTCCATTTTACATCACTGTTTTGTACACGCAAAGTACTATACAATATATTGAATTACTAATTACATTTATTCTGTCAAATCTATAAAAGGCTTCTTATCACTATTTCTATCAGTTTAAAACATATGCTAAGATATAATGCTTTTAATTTATGTTATTTGATTAACAGATTTTTCAAAAGCACCAACTATGTATTAAACATTCTTCTTGACTTTGGGACTATCTTGGTGAACAAGAAACCAGTGACAAGAATCTAGTGATTGATCAGAAAAATTGATACTATTCAATCAAATGACTGTTCTGATATGTGCTAGTACAGATTCCTTAAAGGAATACATAGGAGTGACAACTAACCTAATCTTGGGAAGGTCTTTGAAGTTGTCACAGAAAAATTCCTTTTAAGCTATAGCTTAAGAAAGCCATCTAAGGAACAAAAGAAACTCCCAAGGAGATAAAAGAAACCCAGAGGTATGCATATTCAATGGACTCCTGCAAAGCTTATTTCATTTATTTATTATTTTATCTTATTTTAAATTTCTATCAGTTGACCAAATGTCTACATTGTCTTATTAAACCAAAATCAGACTCAGGTCAATATTATTTCCTGGTTGTCTTCTGATTTTACAAACGGTGCAGAATGACCTGTGAGAGACTGCATGATCAGGACAGTTTTGTCAATTTCATAATTTAATCTCTGATGTAAAAATAATCTAGTTTTAAAAATATTTTATCTTTTTAAAATTTAAAAAATAAAACAATATAGATGCACTCCTGGAATTTTGCATATTGACTGATGATTAATTTTGTATGTTTTGCACTGATATCTTGAAACTTTCTCTGATTGTTTCATGTCTAAATAAAATATTTAAGCAGGGCAATAGTTCATCTTTGTTTTGTGAAGGCAGTTGGGGCTCCATATTTGTGGAATTACTTAAGTATTCTGTTAAACTTTGCTGTAGTTTTTAAATAAATTGGCCTTCTGTCTGTTTTTCTTTTGCTCATCACTGAAAAAGGCCTAGGTAGATCTTTAATAAGTTTGGGCAATATGTTTTGACAGATCTCATTTAAATGTATGCTTTGAACATGTGAAAATTTTATCAGTGTTGCGGCCCAAAGGTAGAAGCAGTTCTCAACTGAGCTTAATCACGTCATAAAAAGTGATTTATAAGGAAAAATGTACATGTTAGATGATCAGGAAATTCATCATATGTATTAAGTTAGTGAACAGAAAAAAAAACAACAACATTGGTTTTATAATATGAATCTTGAATCAAAAGAAACAAGGACAAATTCTAGACTATAGATACTGATCATTTTCATAGCAGCTTCTCACATAGGCAACTCCATTATTTTCCAAGGTTCATAGTAACAGGCATTTTATATATCTACCTGTGATTAATCATTCCTTAGAGGTAATCCTACAGAAAGATCCTAGTTACTTTGCTTAAAGGAATAGAAAATAAAAGTTTTTGAATCTGTTGAAAAGAAATAGCGTATTATAAATCTAATTCAGTTGAAACAAATTTGTAAATAAAGGTAAAAAAACTTAAATTTCATCTTCAAATGAAACATTGATGGGACTTCAGCTCATCTGCTTTATATTTGAATATTAAGAAAAGACAAAAACTGGGGCGCCTGGGTGGCTCAGTCAGTTAAGCGTCTGCCTTCGTCTCAGGTCATGATCCCAGGGTCCTGGGATTGAGCCCCATGTCAGGCTCCCTGCTCAGTAGGGAGTCTGCTTTTCCCTCTCCCTCTCCCCCTGCTCATGTTCTCTCTCTCAAGTAAAGAAAATCTTTAAAAGGGAAAAAAAAGACAATATCTAAACTACTAAATTCTACAGATTAATTTTGTAATTGTGACTCACTGTGATTTAAATTCCCCTTGGATATGTACAATTTGACAAAAATTCTTTCCATTTTTTAGAATGCATTATCAGGAATATACTGTGTAAACAAGTAAAAATTTGACTCTATTTTATTGACATACATATCAAGCAGAACATTGACATGGATGAACAGAGGCACAAATAAGATGCCCAGCTTGATTTAAGCTGCTGAAATAGAGAATTTATTGGCAAGACATGGTCCACCTGCTGTCTTGAGTCAAGTGCCAAGGATACTCTGTGGCAGGATAGTTTCCATTTTAGACATTAGCTATTTCTTTAATTATAAAAGAGTGTCTGTTTTGTAACAGAATTGGTGATGAATTTATATTCCAAAAACCTGGATCTCGGGGAGGGGAATGGTGTAATTTACCAATTATTAGACATTAGGTAAATTGTATAGCTTTTTGGTTCTGCCTTCACTTGCGTAAAATGGTATGTTAATAATTGTGCTGAAAGGCTGCTAAAATAATTCAATGAAATCATTATAAAAAGGCCTGTGGGAAATAGAAAATGCTATCTCCTACCATCTCAGACTGTTTCTTTGTTTACGATTCTCCAACCACACTGACCTCCTTACTGTTATTTGACTATCCCAGGTTATAGACAGCAGGGCTTTGGCACTTGCTTTTCCTTCTGCCTCTAACAAATGTGCATCCTACAGGTCTTTACTCCAAAGTCCTTTACTCAGTGTTGCTTTTTCTGGTCTCTCTAAGATATCACCCCACCCCCAGACATAGTTCTTACCCTCTTCTCATGCTTTCTTTTTGTTTTAGAATTTACTTCTCTTTAATCTATTAATATTTTACTCACCACCTCCCCAGTTTGAATGTAAACTCTATGAAAGTAGTGAATTTTGTGTATTCGTGGACTGTCAGAAACTACTGTTCAGAGAAGCGTCAGTGACAGAGTAAAGACAACATTTCACTCAAATGAATAAATGTTATATGGATGCTAACTTTTTCTGTTTCTTTTTTAAATTAATTAATTAATTAATTTATTTATTTTAAGATTTTATTTATTTGACAGAGAGAGAGTTAACAAGAGCAGGAACACAAGCAGGGGGAGTGGGAGAGGGAGAAGCAGGCTTCCCGCGGAGCAGGGAGCCCGATGTGGGGCTCGATCCCAGGACCCTGGGATCATGACCTGAGCCAAAGACTGACACTTAATGACTGAGCCACCCAGGTACCCCAAACTTTTTCTGTTTTTAAATGGAAAAGAAAGAAATTCCATTTTTAATTGAGTAACTGCCTCTTTTTATTTTTATGTTTGTAAGGTGAAAGTGAAAGATATTAATTAAGGAAAACGAAGAATTTTCATGGCCAAGCAAAAATGACAAATGTTACTTTTGTCATGCTGTCCTCACTCTTGGAGGCAGCTTCCTGGGGCACTATGCTGAAGAAATTTGTCATCCTAGATAAGACAACAATACTTTAATCAATTAAAATGCCTGCCTTTGGGTCTGGGATTGGGGATGGGTGTCAAATGAGTGATAGTCTCTGTGGCACATTTTTGGCATGTCCATAGGACATATTTCAGGAAATTGTATCGGAAGGTATTTGGAAATATAGTATAACAGATTAACTGGTTTAATACAATCCATCCAAACCGGTCAAGTGCTGGTCACTTAGGTTCTTTAACTCAGTGACAATTCCAATCCCCCTGTAGAGAAAGATGTCCACTTACTCAAATATCAAGTAAAAGCCCAGTAGATCCTCATCATATAAAGGAAATTTAACAATGGAACTTATAAATCATAAAGTAATTGATGCAATAAAAATTGTGGGTTCTCAGAATGCATGTAAGTTTTTTTTGGAATAGTTTAAGCAGTTAGATGCTGTGGAATAAAACATATGCAATGCCCAGAGCTAGAATAAATTGTCTGCACAGTTAGAACATTAAGTTTATGGAGGTTTTTTTTCTGTTAAAAATGAAAGGCTGATAGACTGGGAGAAACTATTTGCAAAAGTCATTTCTGATAAAGGACTGCTATCCAAATACACAAAGAACTCTTAAAACTCCACAGTTAGAACTCAACTAAAACTGAGCAAGAAACCTGAAAAGAACTACCAATGAAGATATACGTATGGCCAATAAGAAAATGAAAAGATGCTCCACATAATATATTATCAGGGAAATACAAATTAAAATAATGAGATACAATTGCATACCTATAAGAATGGCAAAAATCCAAAACACTACCAAAACCAAATGCTGGTAAGAGTGTGGAGCAACAGGAACTCTCATTCACTGCTGATGGGAGTGGAAAAATGGTACAGCCATTTTGGAAGACAGTTGGAAGTTTTTTACAAACAAAACATACTCTTACCATATGGTTCGGCAATTGTGCTCCTTGCTTTTACCCAAATGAGTTGAAAATGTATGTCCCATAAAAATCTGCCCACAGATGTTTATAGAGGTTTTATTTATAACTGCCAAGACTTGAAAACAACCAAGATGTCCTTCAGTAGGTGAATGGATAAATGAATTATGGTGCATCCAGATAATGGAATAGTATTTAGTACTTAAAAGAAATGAGTTATCAAGTAATGACAAGACATAGAAGAACTTTAAATGCATATCACTAAGTGAAGGAAGCCCATCTGAAAACGCTACATACTCCATGATTCCAAGTATATGATATTCTGGAAAAGGTGAAACTGTGGAGATGGTATAAAGAGGATTGGTTGCCAGTGATTAGGGAGGAGGGAAGGAAAAATAGGCAGAACATAGAGGATTTTTAGGGCATTGAAACTATTCTGAATGATGCTGGATTGGTAGATACTTGTCATCATACTTTTGTCAAAATCCATAGAATGTACAATACCAAGAGTAACTTCTAATGTAAATTATGGACTTCAGGTGATAATGATATGCCAATGTAGGTTCATCAGTTATATATAACAAATGTCCTACTCTGGTGCAGGATGTTGATAGTAGGGCAGGCTGGGGTGGGGGAGAGTAGGGAGCAGGGGTATGTGGGAAACCTCTGTACCTTCTACCTAATTTTTCTGTGAACCTAAAATTGCTCTAAATAAAGGGTCTATTAAAAAATCATCTAGATCCCATTTTACGTGCTTATGTCAGAGAATGTATGTTAAGAAGAAAAATTGGCCTAGCAACTGTTTTTTATCCACTTTTAAATTCATAGAAAAACCTTTATATTTCACTTAGACCTCATGACCTCATTAATTCAGATCTGTTCATTTCAAATGCATGATATTCAAGCTGGACTGAAGACTACTTTTGTAGTCCTATCCTATGCCCTGCAAAGAAGGGGTTTTCTAAGGGGGAAAAAAAAAACTTGAACAGAGAATTCTTACTATTCTCAAAATATTCATCTGTTTTCAATTATTTTAAGCACTTTAAGAGACTCATTTACACATGAATGGCTGAAATGCTAGAATACAAAACTCTTATCTATATAAGAATACCTATCTGCAAGTTTCTTTGCTTTGAAATTTTTTAGTTATATAGCAATACAAATGTTTGCCTTTTAAAATTATCTCTAAAATTGATTTCTTTCGCTAAATGTTTGATTCCTGTCTCCTACAACTTTTCGAAATAAATTTTGATGCTGTTTGTGTGTAGAATTCTTATTGCTGAAGAGATTACTTTTTGTTATAATATGAATAACTTCTAGCTTTTGCCTTATTTAGTTTTAAATAATGTGTATTGGTCTACCAAGTAGGAAAAAAACACATAATATATCAGGCTTTCAGATCTGTAAATGTATTCCATACATCAAAGACCAATTTTCATTCATGAAGATGAAGTTAAAAAGAGTAACCTCCCCAAAAAAAGTAAAACCCAAATAGGTAACTTTAAAATAAACAGCAAGTCTAAAAGCAATATAAACAGGCACTGTGCATGTTCATTTTGAGTGCTTTTTCTGCATGAGATAAAGTATGAGTCCAATGAGTTTGGAATTATAATTTTTTTTCTATTATTGTCCCTTAAACAAGTATTGACATTTTTTATTTTTCTGAAAACATTTTTAAGAAGCTCAAAATTTGGATTATCTGACCTAATGTAAAATTTTTGTTCAAAAACACTTCTGAATGCCTTTATTAAATATCACAAATCTGCCCCTTCAAACTCTAGATAACTTTTCTAGAAAACTATCTAATGATTTCAGATGAAAATTAGTACCATGATCTAAAGTACCTTGTTACGTTAACCTGTATACTTCCTACGTAATACAACAGGTTTCCAGCATTCTTAATTGTAAGTTTTTTTTTTTCTTTTCATGATGTTTCAGGTTATTTTTCTGCAACACATAAAATTTTGTTTAGTTTCATTTATTTCATCTTACATTTTAACAAAAAATGCTTTTATTTTTAATCAACATTAATTGTATAGACCCAACACCAACTGGATTTTTATCTAAGTCTTCGTTCATATTTTAAAAATTGCACATGTGTGTTTGGTTATTTTTAACCAGATCTAGTTACAATGAAAAAAGAAAAGTTATTAGTTAGGATTTGCCAAAAATATAAATTATTTGTCATTGCAATTGTTGTCACTACATACAATATTTTAAGCAAAAGAAATGATCATGCAGAGCACCTCTTAAAGAAACATGACTAAGTCAGCAAAATTGCACATTTGAATTTTTCACTTCATAGTTGCATGACATTGACAAGAAAATTAATCTTTTTTCCGGATTCCATGTGATAGTATGCATTAGTACTTTAGCACATCACATGTTATAAAATATGAGCTCAATAAATTATTACCTGAAATCAAATAAATGAGGAAGATGCAGTAGATATACAGGAACATTTTCACCAAGTTTATGACCAGGAGTTAGCTACAGTCTATATTCTAAATATGTCATTATCTTTCCAAATTTCAATATGTGGACATCTTAAATCTTCAATATGTCTAAACACTAATAATAAAGCAAAAAAATATTATTAAATGCTGAAATACATTTGACAAGCTTGCACATTGGACTTTAGGAATTTTATTCATGAAAGCCCATTTTAGTCTTGTATAGACTGCTGATGTTTACTTTAAAAATAATGACAGTAAGTATGTAAAAACATAGAATGTGCACATGGAGACTACAAGTAGGGTGTGGTAGGAAATGGTAGCAAGAAAAGATAAAGAAGTAATATTAATTAAAAAAAAGAAGAAGAAATAAAAAGAGGGCACATTAACTTGAGGAAGAACAAACAGTATTCTGTAACCAAGAGAAGAAGAGATGTTTAATACAGGACTATTAAAAGTCTAGACATGATAATGAACTCACAAGACATCACCAAATAATTGTACAGTACCTCAAGTCATAAAAATAGAGAAAACAACTCCCTTCCTTGTGGACATAAGAAAGTCTGTGAAACCATTCATCTAAAGTTTTTGTCTAAGTTATTAAAGAAATACTGTGTGTGTGTATGTGTGTGTGTGCTTATGTGTCTTTGATATCAGAGAGGTAAACTACTACCAAGAAAACTTTATTAGCTAGAAATTTTCAATCTTCTGAAAGTACCAGATATGTAATATTTTAGTGCGGTTAAACATTCTTAAGTTTTGTAAGCGTTTGACTTTTGGAATGCTGTTTTTGATAAAGCCCAGGACTGCTGCAATGTCTAAATCTCACCCTACTGTGTGAAAATATGAAGTTTTACTCCCTCATTTGCAGTAGAAAAATGAGTATCCGATCATCCTTAGAATAGAGTCCATGAAATGTCTTAGCTGGCAAAAGAAACAGAAAAAGATAGACATAACTTAACTTGAGACAAATAGTAGAAAGCTTCAGTCTGCTCTGTTTTGTCAGAAAGTTCTGGCAGTCAAGTTAACAATAAAAAAAATTGCTCAGCAAAATCCCCATGAATATTAGGGGTGTGTGTGTGTGTGTGTGTGTGTGTGTGGTGTTCAGGATACACTATGACAAAATAAGGTACTTTGGCATATTGAATATTTTAAGCTGAGGGAGTTTGAGTAAACTGCAGAAAGCAGGAAAGTCAGTCTGACATTGTCCCAGCCCCCTTCCTCTAACAGAGGTCATAAAACTCTCATGTGAAAGGTGCCCTCCCTATACCTGGGACAAAGGGACACTGAGAAGAACCTCAACAAACAGTCTTGCTGTTTGCCCTGCTTTACTACACTTACCCCATCCTCCTTAGCCTATCATGTTCCTCCACAACTGCCCACTCTCCTCAGACTTAGTATCAAAATACTCTGGTCTGTTTCTTTTGGTATTCATTTCCTCATGAAAGCTCCCAAGTCACATAAAACTCACATTAAAAAGATGTGTATGCTTCTCTCCTGTTAATCTGTCTGTGTCAGTGTAATTTTCAGACCCTGCCAGGGACTGTAGAGGGTCAAGGAAACATTTTCCTCCTCTACAGTCTGTTAGCTTGGGTATATAAATTTTTAGATCAGAGCATTCTAAAAAAAAAAGGTTAGCAGATATGAAATGAGACCAAATTTTAAAATACATATAAGAAATATGTCATATATTGGTACCTAATCATTCAACTGAGAAAAAGAAGAATATTAATTTAAAAGTTATTGCATGTATTTTTTTATTTCTGAATACACAATATCAGATTTCCCATCCTTCAATATATTGGAAATTTAAGGATGAGCTGGAGACTCTAGTGAAATCATGCTAACTTTTTTAAATGTTACTACATTAAGGTGGAATTCTACAATAATGCCTGTTGTGATTCTCCTAGGCAGAATCTTTAATTACTAATCTATGCAACTAAGGTCTTCTCTTATATTCTTTCAATATGACATTTACCATGTCTTATTGCAGTTATTGACTTGCTAGTGCTTCTCTTCGTTGCCTTGTCCTTGAGGAAAAGCACTCTGTCTCTTTGTATGCATAGTCCCAGGGCTTAAAATAGCAAAAATAATGGTTAACAATTATTGAATGCTTACATTGAATCTACTAATTTATCTATCCATCTGAATATAAAACACAGTTTCTTATTCTAATTGTCGTTAGGTTCCAAAATTTCTGTCCATCTTCCTCACAATAAAGGGAATAACAGATTACTTTTATCATCTGGGACTCTCCAGTATAAACATTAAGAATAAAAAAAAGCCAGAAATAAGCAAAAAAATTTCTCTGATTTCCCCCAAATTTCTTCCTCATAGCATATAAAAATTTACATATAAATATTTCTCATAATGCTTTTTCTTAATCTTCAGAAGACTTGCGTTTTTGTTCCTAGGGTGACTTCTACCACTTTTTTTTTTTTAAGATTGTATTTTTAAGTCATCTCTACACCCAACGTGGGGCTCGAACTTTCAACCCTGAGATCAAGATTTGCATGCTCCACTTACTGAGCTATCCAGAAACCCCTCTTCTGCTCTTTTAAAGATTTAAGTATACAGATAGAAATTTACAAGATTTAAGAAAACAAAACCAAGATTAAAACCTTAGTATTAAGATGATTAAATCCACTAACATGCTAACTATTGAAAAACATTAATTCAGAGACTGATAATAAGGTCTTTAAAATTTCCTACATTTGTTTTCTGGCAATTTTTTGGAATGATGTAAAGTTTTAAAAGGTCAGCTTGGATACTCACAAACATAAGACAGCTAACATCACTGGGAGACATCACCATGGGTGGTAGATACTTTGTGAAAGCAGTTTTAAGTTAAATGAGTTGTGATGTTCAAATAAAGTTTCTGGTTTAATTTAGTTCTCTCTTTAAAATATAAGAAGACAATAACTGTCTTGATTGCCTGTTTGTTTTTTTTTTTTTGTAGTAATTACAAGACATTTCCTTTGAACAGTAACACAAGTAAGAGCAGGTACTGAGCAATTGATATGCCACACATCTTACTTTGAACAACACCCACAAAAAAGCTATATTAAGATAAATACTAAAGAGCTCCAAATTAAATAATGATGCTGCTTTTTTCCACTTGACTTAACAGTTGTAGCAAACTTACTAGAAATGCATTCAGAATTCATGTACTCCCATGTATATATGTTTTGTCATGGGTTTTTGTTGTTGTTGTTAATATTAAAATATGAAAATTTTAGAAAAGTAATATTTTAATATTGATCACACTTTTAGAAACATGTACTTTTTTGAATCAGCATTTCCAGTTTTATCTCATAGAAAATAATTTCTGATAAAATATATTTTCAAATATACTTGATATTATATAGGAAACCAAAACAAAGCAAAATCAAAACAAAATAAACAGCCACAAACACTGACCACTCATCTACCTAATAATAAAATAGTTGTTGAGTAAATTATGGACCAGTGTGTCAACGAAGAATTTCATGGACAGAGTTAGGAAGTTAGGCAAGGGAGACTTTATTCAAGACTTTTATAGTAAGAGTCAAGACTATCTCAATAAGAGAAAGAGATTGAACTCAACTCCACTGAAATAAAAGATGAGAAAGTTTTTATGTGCTAATGTGAGGTGGAAAAGTACTAGAACACATTAGGATTGATTAATGTGGTTGTGTGTGGCATTTATCAAAATTAGGTTCCTGCCCTCCTACAGAGACTAGAAGGTAGGGGCCCTACCTTCCCTGATGATTACATTTCAAAAAAGATGACTCCTGGTTCCTTGAGAAAGACAGTCCTGGTTGTAAAACTGGCAAGAGGCTGGGATAAGATTTATATATCAAAGGAGCAGAGAAAGTGTTTACAACTGCACTTTTTCTAAAGTAAACGCTCTAAGAAAGGGCAGGTGCTTGGAGTCAGGAACAAGCCTGTATAAAGTTTAGTACATGGGGCACATTAAGGCCATCCCAAGCAGTCATACAATAGCACATGATAGCTGTTGACAAGGAGGCAGCATGTAGTAGTTTTTTAATCTGCCTTAATCCCATCAGGGAGAAAAGAGAAACTAGGATGGAAAATGAAGAAGCTTCATGGAAACTAGGTAACTGAATACCACAAACCACATAACTAATGCAAGTGGGGCCAAATCACTAGTGGCAGGAGAATGGCATATATAAAAATTCAATGAGGAGTAGCCAGAGGAGGAGAGACAAGAGGCTTCCATTGGTCCTAAGAACCAGATATCCTAACAATCACCATCTAGTTCACACGATGGAAGGAGTATTGTCACATAGATAGGAGGCCCCAAGTGCTGTTCTGTGAACAACAGATAAACTGGGAAAGGTGATTCCAAGAGAGGCACAGGGGATTCAGAGGATCTAGGAGGTTGTCTGGATCCACAGACCTTTCATAAATATTAAATAAATAAATAAATAAATAAATAAATAAATAAATAAACTAAGTCCCATAATGAAGAGAATAATAGAACAAAAATACACAAATAGATCAAGGGAGGCAATTTGAGGGAAAAGGAGAGAGAGATATATGATAGTAAATGAATGAGAGGAGGAACAGAGGAGTCATATATTATAAAGTATATGACAAGAAGATATTTTTATTACTTTTTGAGAACAAGAATAGAAGGGACACTGCAGATATGAACCTTGAAGTTATTCTGCTGTATCTTGGCCCTAATAGAAAATTTTGAAAAGAGATATAAAAATTTTTGAAGGACAATTTTAGATACAGAAGACAAGCAAGAAGACCTATTCTACAGAAGATAGCAATTCTCAAAGACTACCAATCTACAGATCAGCATGGTCAATTGTACCAGGATTGGGACTCCTTTCCTTGTCTGCTAATCTCTTAGCATAAGGAGCCCAAATTGACTAAGTGGAAACCATAGCTAAAAGTTTAATTTTACTCTTCTTGTATTCTCTTATCAGTTCCTCTTTGGAAATCAGGACCTCAAACATATATAGCCCAGAGTTATAAGAAAGAAAACCAAAAATTCTCCAAAATCAAGTGGGACATAAACAGCAATCTTCTACCTTCTGGTTCCTAGACTGAGGCTTCCACCTTACCTCTTCATGACATAATGCTATATAATTGTATTTGATTTATGGTGCATAGTGCATCCTGAAAAATGATATTCTGTCCTTGAAGTGCATTGTCTCCAAACTGGTACTATAGTTGTGTCTTCAAAAGCCTAATCAATTACTCTTTCATCCTGGCATCATCTGTGTGGTTCAGTTTATAAGATCTGTTGATCCTACGGTCATGTGCCAACAGCTATACCTCCTTTGCTATGAATTAAATTCTTAGTCCATTTTAATACTCTGCGACATTCTAACTTGGCAGATCATGTGTTCTATAAATCCTTAGATAATTGTGCAGCCTATGGCAGTGTGAGCAGGAAAATAAAAAACATTTCCAGAATATGTACCATTTCCAGTTAAGATATATCGATGCTCTTACAGCATGGAAGAAGTACAACATAATCACTTATCACCAAGTTGTTGCCATTGGGTCTCCTTATGGAGCAGTGCCAAAGTGGAAACTCAGCATGGATCTCATTCTGGGAGGTTAGATGTGCAGTAGCAGCAGTAGCTTGATCAGTCTTCATGTGTAGGAGTACATGGTGTTGGGCCAGTTCATAGACTTCATCCTCCACCCCTTGCAACATGGCTACCATCCTACCAGTATTGGGTTAGCCATGGTCATTTGGCGAAGTCATTTTGCACACTTAGTTGAGTATTGCCTCTTTAACAATGTATATCCTTCAGGGGATACTAACATGCAACATAAAGCCCGTGACAATATGTGCTCACTCCCATAGGTCAACCAAATGCTGCTTCCCCAGATTGACATGCTTTCAATCTTCTAATCTTCCTGGGTTTCTGACCAAGCAGACAAGCCATTTGCCACTGCCCATGAGCCCATAGGTATTTTTATCAGCCTTTTCTCTTTCCATACGAAGTGGATCACTAGATATACATTCCAAAGCTCTGTCCACTGGAAGGAATTCTCCTCTCTTCTGCCTTTCACAGGCATCCCTGAAAGGGGGACTGTAACATAAAGCAGTCCATTTTCAGATTGTTACCCATATGCTGACCATGAAACAAGACTGCCATTTTTCTCGTCTGCCATCAGGTCAAGAAGTATCCCCATCATTTGGCTTTTGGTGTGAGTGAGAAAGTGCCAATGCAGCACCAGTGGATGACATTAGAGTCAGGGCCACTTGCTTGTTTTTTCTTTTTCTTTTTTTTGTGCCTGCTCTTGTCCAATCCTAGATGTACCACTTTCAAATTATGATGGATTATGTGGGTGAATTTGTGGACCTGACAGGATGAAGCCATTGCAGGGCATTTCTGCTCACATGATTATTGATATTCCATTTCATGTGCTCCACCTCTACCAAGGGTCTGTAGCATGACAGCAGCTGTTTGTAAAATGGTACATAATTATCTACTGCACATAACAAAACATTGCTCAAAAATCCTAGGGGCCTATGTTGTGATAGTCCAGTTGGAGCTTGTTATAAACTCCACACATTATATTTTCCAAGATACCTTTAATACCATAGGGACTGCAAATAGTTTGGACCAATTGGTGATGCCATTTGCCTACTCCTCTTAGCCACATTCAAAGCTTATAGCCTTTTGTGTGTTATCCAACAGAAGGGGAAAAGAAATGTTCTAAGATGTGAAAAATGCTACCCCCAGAAGAGGTCTACAGCTCATTATGCTTCCTTCTTAGAGGTAGGAAGTGTGAGATATAATAATTTGTCCTTTACTTTGGAGCAGATGTACTAATATGCCCCAGACTCCAACTACTCATGAAAACTACTTCTCAGACTCTGAAAGCTTCACATTTATTTCTCATCATTTGGAGAACATCTTTCTTACCAAGTCCTCCAACTTACTTGCCACTTCTTGCTTATACTGTTTAATTTCCATAGTGTTCTTTAGAATGTTCAGAGAGTCTCAAGTCCCCTTGGACTAAATTTTAACAGAGGTTAAAATAACTAACATAGTACTAGGACAAGACAATGAATGTAGACTGCTACCTGGATTATGGTGTGATTTGACTTTTTTATAGGTTTTGGCCAAGATCAGGGATAAAATTGGGGTAAGGTGTCTTCTCAAGCATTATCTTTTCTATCAAACCTAACAAAAAGGAGTGGGATACGTTGCTGCAGATTAAAAGTGTCCATGTGTTAGGAGGTTTCAAGGCTTTTCGATTGGCTTAACCCAAACATTGCCATCCCAAGTCAAAGAATCTCACTTCTTCCAATTAAGCCTTTATTTTTATGTAGGAGACTAGCTAGAGATG
>NC_138371.1:157750519-157817023 GCF_054177405.1 Leptonychotes weddellii
ATGTCTACATTGTGATGGAAGAAGAATTGTAAGCTCCCAGTGGATATCAGCTCCAAAATCCCATTTTAAAGTCTGTTTTCTTGGACCTTGTCAGGCACCAATTCTCTTAGGTAGGGTTTTCTGAGGAATAGACTCTGAGATTGGTATTTACCTGCAGGGAACTAATTGGAGAGTGCCTTGGGATCAACTACTGTGAGGGTATGAAAGCAATGACTAATCAGAGGGAGGCTTTGGCTGCAGTGCAGTCATAACCAAGGTCCTAGTTAATTCCACAGAAAACTTGGCACTCAGATGGCCCCTAGAGTTGTTCCAAATTCAGGCAAGGAGGCCAGATCACTATATATTTAATAATAACCAAACCGAACTTTTTACTGAGTAAGCTATGCTGGAAAAAAGATAGTTGAATAGTGTCAGAGCTGTTGTGAAATTACTGAGTAGAGCTAAGATCATAACACAGATTGGTCACTTGAGCCCTGACCCTGGTACAAAAAAAGTAGGAAGATGTGATAGAGTCAAATGTACATCCTTGGCTCCATTAGAACTTAAATACATTGGCATCCTTTTTTCTGTTCTTACTTCTTTGAGGGATATGGAAAAACTTTGAACCTAGGAAGCCCAATGTCAGTTTTCATAGGTGAGGTTGAAGAAAACATAGATGCTGTCACAGAAGCTGAATTAGGAGAAAGGGGAAGTAGATCCACATTTTAATTCCAGTCTTAACCTTCAAATAATGGGCAATTGGTTCTGGTGATTAAGAACTTTTCTTAGGGATTCTATACTGTTTATTCTTATCCCCTTTCTCTCAAATAGAGAAAAACATTTTAGTAATCAATACATATTATACTTAAATTTGTATACATGTGTTCTAAACATGAGTTGCATAAAATCTAACATAGTTTTCATATTGTAAATTAGATGGACATTCGTCCACAGAATTATAAAAATTAATTTTATCATTTATTAAACTTTAATTAAAAATACTATTCAGAATTATTTAGATTATTATAACTTAATTTTATTAGAATTTGTATTTAAACTTTAATGGATACTTTAAATTTTTTGAGCAAGATAATCTTTGCTCAACTATGAAATAATAAATTTTTTTATTTTGTATTTTGTATTTAATTTACATGTTTAGTAATATATTTATGAGATAACATATTGTGCATTTTATTATTTAACAGTTTTGGTGATTATTGCCAATAACTATATCTTACATCAAAATCTTGATTATAGCAACATGATACATAATTATTCAAAATGAACCCTAACACATTTATATTTTATATTTTATTACTTAAGAATGTAAAAGTTACTTAACATGTTATTATTCAATACCTACATTATTGCCCCATGCCTCTAAAGGCTCAGAGATTTTACCCTACTTGCAAACTAATTTGTTAGCTGGCCAAAATCTCATAGTTAGCTGGCCAAAGTCTCATACTAGAAGATTCCTGAGTTAGAGACCAAAAGCATTTTATTACTCATAGCAATGATGGTGGAGAATTTACATCTTCATGGTGGTTACCCAAGCCCCACTTCCCACAGGGTGACAAAAAAAAAAAAAAAAAAAAAAATCCAGTGGGTTCCTAAACCCCAGTCTTTAATGAGATAAGCATGCCTGCCCTTTGCTTTAGTGAACGATACTATTTTCCAAGGCTGTTCACTATACAAACATCCTTGAAAACAGTCTGAAATAAAGGTTAGTCAGTGACTCTGCTTACAAAATATGTAAGAGACACATGTAAGATTATCTCCCAACAATCATTACTGACAATAAAATCTGAATTATGTGAAAAGCTCGATTCTACCAACTTAAATATTTTTTTTCTGGAATAAAACTTAAAAACTTTTAGAACAAAATATTTAAAACTATGTTTTTTTAAAAAAATTGCTCATCCAAAATTCCCTGCCCATCAACAGAACATCTAGATGTTTTCAGTATTAAGTTCAACGATCTCTGATACTTGGCATGCTTTCATTCATATAAATGCCATAACTTCACATATATCTTTTGTTTTAAATTTTTCTAATTGTAAGATACATATGTCATAGTAGGGCAGCATGATATATTTTACCATCTGTGGCTTAATTTATAACTTTTTTATAATTTTTTATAATTTTATAACTTTTAAATATTTAAATATATTATACATGAGTTTCCATTTGTATTCTTGTTAAGATGTCAATAGTATTTTTATGTTAATTCAACATTTTGCACTATCATATTCCTTTGTGCAATCAAGGGTTATCAATAATATGTTTTAGAGACCTCATTTGAAATGTAATTTCATTGTCCAGTTGAATATATTGCCTGAGCTACTCTTAATTATTGCTCAAGTCACTATGATAGTTTCATTAGTCCTATGACCATTCAGCATCATTGAACTAAGGTCATTTTTTGTTTAGCAAATTACTAACTTGACATATGTCATGTGTATGTATCCACAGATCACTGTTCAAAATAATAGAAATATTCATGTTGGGCAATATTAGAAAGATATATAAGGTTCAAGACTAGCACAGATCTGTCACTAAATGTATACAAGAGCAAAAGTTTTAAGTCCCTGCATTGAACAGAAAAAATGATTATTGCTTGCTTTGCCCAGTGACTTAAAGGCAATTTTTAATTTCTCTGTATTCCCCATTTGGCAAACCATTATAAGAGACACAGAGAAAGAGAAATTGCCCAAATCTCAGCAGTCCTGAATTATTAAGAATTAGTATTTGCATACAAATGCATATCAGAGATTGTGAACAAACCATCATACTGGAGGCACTAACGTCTGCAGACCTTAGTGGTTAATAGCTCAGGGTACAATACATAAGCCTTGAGAGTTAATTTATAACTGCAAATCGTCAGGTGGGATTGAACATTGAATCAAAATCACAGTGACTTGCATGAAATTGAATTTATAATTAAGCAGAGCCTTCCTTAAAGAACAGAAATTGCTTTCAAAGAGATCATCAAAAACGAATGCACTTCAGTGCACGTATTTCTTGCAGTTTTCAGCACCACGATTTCCTAGTATATCCACTAGAAGGCTACTAAATATATACTCTTATTTTATAAAAATAATTCATTTTCTGTGCAGTGATTTTTACCTTAGTGATTTGAAATGCAAGTTAGTGTGCCCCTATGGAAAATTCAGATTTGTAATGGTGTGTTTCATGGTGTGTTTGATAAAGAAAATTATGTGTATCAAAAATTTAAAGAATGCTCTTTAAGCTGTACTCTAAAAATAAATAGTGCTAATGCCATCAATTGTTAGTTATTGTTCTTAGCTCTCTCTACAATGTATTGTTTACACTAAAATATGACCTGTAATTTAAATCAGTTACAGCTCTAAAGCTACCAAGAATTATTAGGCTAGGTATTTAGCAAGTTGCTTCACAGAAGCCATATTGCAGCATTATATAATTAATAAGAAAATTTCAATTCATAAATTATATTTTTACAAACAAGTTAAATATTAATTAATTGAGTTTTTTCATTCATGTGCACATCTAATAATAAAAATAATTGTATATAATATAGCATAGTCACTTGATTGAATATTTATTTAATTATGTAACTAATGGCATATGAAAAGACTCCTATGAATAACCAATAATAATAGCAATAATAAAGCAGTATGAGTATACAAACACTCTAAGTAAAATTATGTGAAAATATGACCAAACAAAAATAGTAGAATCTAGAAAGATACAAAAATTGTATTTGAGATGTGAGCATATGAATACATTCCTCTTTGGTAAAATATCTTTTTATGTTGCTATATTAATATTTAAATTATAATAAATGTTAAAAAGATATGTATGTAGGACAGCAGAAATTCAAGCTTGAATTATATCAAGTTCCACAGCATTAGGGAAATTAATCAGTGTAGGTAAGATTGCATATTTTTTATCATCATTATAAAAATATAAAAGAGCAGATCTTCTAAAGGAAAACTATGTTTCATTATATATATGTTCACCATTTCAGTTGCAGTTAACATATATGGTGAGCATGAATATAATATATAATTAACTCAACTTTGTTTATCCACCCTAGAGCACAGTGTTGCTTTAAGTAGTTGAGAAATAAAAATAGAGAAAGAAAGAAAGAAAGAAAGAAAGAAAGAAAGAAAGAAAGAAAGAAAGAAAGAAAGAGAAAGAGAAAATACCATTTTAGCTTATATCCCCTATGAGGTAAGTAAATTCACCCCATTTCATTGATGAAAAGACTGACATTTTACAATAGCTTGATAGGGTTGCCATAACAAAGTATTATACACTGGTGGCTTAAAAAAAAAAACGAAAAACAAATTTATTCTTTCAGAGCTCTGGAAGCTAGGAGCCCGAGGTCAAGGTGTCAGCAGGTTTTTGTTTTTTGTGTTTTTTTTCCCAAAGCTTATCTCATTAGTTTGTACATGGCCATCTTCTCTCTCCATCTTCACGTGGTCTTCCCTCTGTGCATGTCTGGGTCCAAATTTTTCTGATAAGGACACCAGTTATAATTGGATTAAGGCCTTCCCTAATGACTTCATTTTAACTTCATTACCTCTTTAACGATCCTAGATCCAACCACAGTCATAACTGAACTACTGGGGGTTAGGACTTCAACACATGAATTTTGGGGGACACGATTCAGCCCATAACTCACCTGGTAAGTTAATTAACTTTCAAAGTTCCATAGAAGAGCTTGTATTCTTGAATTCCAGAAGCCATTTTTATTCATAAAGAAAAGGCAAAACAAAATATTCTAAAATAAGGAAAATCACATAAAATGTTTTCTTTACAAAGCTCATAAGATCCATAATCACAAAATGTATCATCATACACTGGAACATATATAAAAATAAATCGATCATCTGTGCCTCAGGCTGACAGGCTGACATTATACAAAAAATTGGCTTAGACTTTTTCCTCCCAGAAGTAGTCATCTGTACACCAGTTATATGTTTATACAAATATACTGTTTGGAAGTTTCCTTTCATGAATATTTCTCTTTTGTGGCTTATTAACCCATATCCTAAAGGTTTTAACACATTCACTTCCAATTTCATCTACTTTTTAAAAAATACTCCTCTCAATATTGCCCATTTAAAAATCATATAATTGAGTATATAGATAAAAAGCACTTTAAGTGGCAGAGAGTAGAGAGTAAATATGGGTTGTAATAGTATGACACGATATGACTGCTCTTGTCTGTGTTGTGAGGGAGTTGAATTCATCTTTTCTCCTTTCTCTTGTGTCCTTTATCCACAGTGTCATGTCGCTCATTTGTCTCCTTCCTATTCTTTTTTCTTTTTCCACCTTGGGCCCCCGGGCTGCCATAGGTACCAGCCATGCCACACTCTTGCCCACAGCAAGGATCTCTTCACTCTTGCTTTCAATCCTGCCCATCCTCCTCCTTTCTCACTTCTTCCTTCTCAGTTAAGAAGTCTTCCTATTACAAATGGTCAAGTTAGGAGGCAAACCGTCTGATGAAACAAACTGACCCCCGACTGCCATCCACTGATGACTACTGGCATTTTATACATTCATATTTTTTAACAAAAACACACTTCATTTCAATTCGTAACTTTCCAGATTGATTAACAAAAGGAAATCTAATAATCTTCTCATCATTTGGATGACATAGGACATTCGTAGTTACTCTCCCGCTTCTTGGCTAAAGAACCATAGTATTTTTTAAACAGCAATGAGGCCCTCCATGGTATGACTCATGATTAATCTAAACCCAGAAGCTAAAGCAAAGTATGTGGCCCAAAAGTGATGGCTGAGACACAGGGAGACCTACTTTGTATCGGATGGGGCAAACCATCAAGGGGTCTGAGTGCCCCTGCCCATTCTTGCTAGGTACACAAAAATGCAATGATTGCTCTTTACCTGGGCCGAATTTCAGGTTGTGTTTGTAGGGATGAGTCTTGAGGACTGCGATAATGTCTCCTTCTGGGAAAAGCACAGACTTGCTTACTGTTTGCTTATTCATATAAAAGAGCAGCTTTTCCAGTCAGTGATGGTCAGTTTTCCCACAAACAGGGCATGCACAACATTCATCAGAGCCTACACTGCATCCTCCCCATGGGATCTGTGACAAATGGAACCAGTGGAAATTCTGATGGTCCTACACTTGTACTGTGAGTTACAAAAGCATATGTCTCTGGCCTAGAAATCTTGCGTCTCTGCCAAATCTGTCAAGACTTGTCAAGACAAGTTTCTAACATTTTATTGTACCCTACTAACAAGTTAATAAGTTAGTCTGTTCCTTTTTCTGGATATTACCAGAATACACTGAGTAATATTTATTTCCTGTTAGGAGAGAGGCATGTGAAAAACTTGTTTGGCTCCTCTCAACCCCGTTCCTACAATAGGCGTCTTGTTAGCTTTAAGTGCATTGTAAATGTCAAAGGAGTTAAGGGAAGGGGGTGATAATGAAAACTGGGGATGAAAAGGAAGGGGAAAACTCAGGAAAAGTTTAAAATTAATTTCAAATGTGGGGCACCTGGTGGTGCAGTCGGTTACGGGTCTGACTCTTGGTTTAGGCTGAGCTAGTGATCTTAATGTCCTAAGATGGAGCCCTTCGTTGGGATTCAGGCTCAGCACAGAGTCTGCTTGAGATCTCTCTCCCTCCCTCTCCCTCCGCTCCTCCTGCTCATGCTCTCTCTCTCTAAAATAAATAAATAATATTTTTTTTCTAAAAAAGATTAATTTCAAGTGAATTACACTTGAGTAAAATTTAAGTACCGATGTCAATAGGCGTGACAATGGCCTGGGCCACCACAGTTATTTATGTCAATGCACACAGCTGTCCTTATTTATTGTGTATTTTGAAACCCATCACCACATTACATCTGTGTGCATTAAGACCCATGTGTGTATCACTTAGTGTCTTACTTAGTGTTTTAAAGAAAGGACAGCAATATTTAGAGTCAGACCTGTGGGCACATCCTTTTCTAACACTTGTTCCTTTATCAAGTTATCATATTTCCCACATTACTATTGTTTGGCTACAGTTGATAGCGACCCCAGTTAATAGTAGGTCACATAGCAAGTCTGCAGAAGATTTCCATTTCATGCTGCAAGACCCAATTTCTTGCTCAGCTTCTCTACTGCCTATTCTAACATGCCTGCTTGTTGTCCTTAGTTTTCTTAAGTTCCAAACATCATGTCCTCCTACAAGTATTTCCAAGAGGAAAAAAGACAAGGACAGAGCATCAAAAGTCTTTTTGTCTGGCTATTTTATCAGGAAGGAAACGCTTACAACACTAACTGCAGTGGAGGCTGGGAAAAGAAAATTGCATTTCCTTAATAATGAACAATTTTAGATCCCTCTTCATTTATCAATTGATATGCATATCTCTTCTTAGACGAAATGTGGGTTCAAATTATTTTATCTATTTTTAACGGAGTCATTTCCTTTCTTATTGAATTACTAGAATTTTTTATAAATTCTGGGTGCAAGTTCTTTATCATATCTGTGTATTTCAAATGTTTTGTGTCAATTCATAGCTTATCTTCTCATTTTCCTAACAGAGCGTTTTGAAGACAGAGAATCTTAATTTGCTAAAGTTCACATTATAACTTTTCCTTTTCACATTTCACGTTTTTTGTGTCATGCATAAATAATTCTACATAACCACACATGACAAATTTCCCCCTACATTTCCCAATAATTTTATAGTTTAGTTATTACATTTAGCTCTATGATTTATTTCACATTTTTTTATGTCATGGGACTCATAGTCTAAGTCATGTGTCTTTTATGGATAGGCAATTAATCAAGTCCCATATGTTGAAAAGAATATGTTTACTCTATGGAATTTATTTTATTTATTTATTTTTTTTGAAAATCAATTGTCCCTAAGTAGGTGAGGGTATATTTTGATCGTTTTTTCCAGCGATCTATGTTTCTATCCTTTTGCCAATACCACAATGTCTTCATTGTGTAACTTTATGATAAATTTTAAAATCAGGTAAAAATAATTTTAAAATTATTTTCTTCATTTTCAGACTATATGACAATTCTAGATCTTTTGCTCTTCCATGTATGTTTTATAATCTGATTGTTGATTTCTAAAACAGAAACAGTTGAAATTTGTATTGAGATTGCATTGAATATATAGATCAATTGATATCTTAACAATATTGTGTATAGTGTCCTCTGGATAATGCACTTCATATATCTCTCTTTTCTTAGGGTTTCTTTATTTTTCCATCAATGTTTTTGAATTTCAGCATATATATCTTGTGCGTGTATTGTTAGATTTATTTCTAAGTATTTCATTTTTATTGATATTTAAATTTAATATATATACACATTTAATATATGTAATAAATTTAATATAAATATTTTCATTTTCCAAATGTTTGCTGCCAGCTTATAGAAATACAATTTAATTTTGTATATTGAATTTTATTCTTGGACCTTGTTAAAGTCACTTATTTAAAAGTAGGGATTTTTTTTTTTTTTAAAGATTTTATTTATTTATTTGACAGAGAGAGACACAGCGAGAGAGGGAACACAAGCAGGGAGAGTGGGAGAGGGAGAAGCAGGCTTCCCGCGGAGCAGGGAGCCTGATGTGGGGCTCGATCCCAGGACCCTGGGATCATGACCTGAGCTGAAGGCAGACGCTTAACGACTGAGCCACCCAGGCACCCCAAAAGTAGGGATTTTTAAGGAACTTTTAGAATTTTACATATAACCAATCATGCTGTCTGTGAATACAACAGTTTTTCTTTTCTTCCTTTTTAATCTTCTAGTACGCCTTCCAGTAAAATGTTAAACAGAATGTTATTGGCTTGTTATTAAGCTTAGAGGAAAAGCATATAGACTTTCACCATCAAATATGATTAGCTCTAAATTTTTATAGCATGAGAACAAAATTTGTTGCACTTTCTACACCCTAAATGGAAGTCCTGAGGGGCCATTTTGATTGTTAAAATGCCCTGGGAGTCCCATTGCTACTTAATATGCAAGGGCCAGAGTTGCTACAAAATGCCAGTAGTAATCCCCACTGAGCCAGTGCTGGGGCCAAGATGAAAAAAAAAAATGAGATTTTGCTGAGAAATAATGAAAAAATGAGCTTTTTTGATAGGAAAGTTTTCGTGTGTTCTGCAGCTACTTTTTCTATTCAAATAGTTGTAATTCCCACAATATTTATAACATTTTGTATTTATTTTTGAAGTAAATACCCTTGTGTATATTTACAAATAATACTTTACAAGAATATTACAAATTCATTTAGAATCTGTGTTTCACCAAGCTCTTAATATTTTTCATTCAGTGGTTGAATTACCAATGATTATACACACATACATATAATATATATTATTTATACAATTTATATGTATATATAATACATATATTATATATGTAAACAGTTCATTGTAGGCATTAAGGGGGCATACTAGAACTAAAATATATATAAATAAGACATATACATGCAATAAGATCTACAGTGCAATATTTAAAACTCAATAGGGTAAATATAAAATATGAAGGAATGCACTGAGTTCTAGTATTGCAGCACTCAAAATATTTTCAACTTTTATGCTTTTATTGTGGATTCATGTTAAATAGAGCACATGTAATGAGAAATGAAGTTCTTCCAAAAATGTTCCTTACTCAAATATAACAAGTATTTTAGACAGGGGACTACAATAAATGGGAGTTGTTCAGGATATCTTGAAAAAAATCAGAAGGAACAGAACATTAATCTTATGAGTACTTCTAAAAAACAGAAAATAAAAGATTTGTCAATACCGAAGGCCATGTTTTGGGAAACACCAGAAGCAAGAATTATGAGTTGAATTTTACAGGGTAATATACTCTACAGAATTGAGATTTGTAAGTCATTTTCTAGAAGAAATAGAAAAAGGCTTTGGCAGAATGTGTAATTACATTCAAAAAGCAAATAAGAATTGGAATTGATTGCTAAAAGAGTTAACGATAAAACAACAGCAACAAAAAAGACAGGAGAATTGCTGGTTCAGAAATTAGCTAATATTCACTTAAATTGCTGAATCTAGTATTGGTCATGCTAACTTTACAATAATATAATTGAAAAGGATTCTTCATGGACTATCAAAAATGAATGCCAAATCCCTGATTCATTCTTAAGGGAAAAATGAAATAAATTTAGCCAAAAGGAGAGCGGATTGGGGGGAAAGAGGAAGCATATTTCACTTTTTAAGATCATGGGAAATGTTATTTATTTCACTGAAAATAGACTGTTCTTATTCACTTTATTCATCATGGCTGCAATACTTTGTCTTTTGTATATGCTCTGCCATATTGAAGCAGTCACAGATGTCAGACAAAATGGGCAGTAGGAAATATGTAGCAATGAATGGTTTCTGGACTACATTGTGCCTTTACTTATCACCAGATGTGGTTATAAAGCAAATGCTAATTTCCCATTTCAGATCAGATTAAATAGCCACTAAATATTCTGTAAAACTCCTGGTAAATGGCATTAAGAAAAACATTCTTTGAACAGTTTTGATTTGTATTCCCTGTTGCTCCTGAGAGCTTCACAGACCACTGGCATTCAGCTCTGACAGATGTCCTAACCCCCAGGGAATTTCAAGAGCCTACCAAACTATTATGCACCTTGTGAAGGTTAAAATATTTTATGTTGCTAACTGACTTTCCTTCTGTTTTGATATCTGCCTCCGATCCTTTCTAGAACAGAGGGCCAGAGAGATAGACTCTATAGAGATAATGATAGATGATAGGTACATAGGTAGATAGATGATAGATAGATGATAGATAGATGATAGATGATAGATAGATAGATAGATAGATAGATAGATAGATAGATGATAGATAGATGATAGATAGATAGATTATACACCCATCCTCTCCACACAATAAACACCCATATTTAGACACATATATTTACATGTCAGCTCATTCAAAACTACTAAAAATGAATTACCTCTGAGACCAGTTAGCTTCAAGTTAGAATAAGCTTCTTGATTTGAAATAGTATCTTAATTATCTTTGAATCACCTGTATCAAGTACAGTATAGGGCCCTAATGATCAAAAGGCAAACCCAAAACAACAACAAAAATGAAATGAACTAATTAAGAAAAGCGTTGTTTCAAGTGATAAAACTATATACAAACACCCCAAAGAATACTTGATTAGTAAGTAAACTGTGAACATCCTCCAATTTCCATTGGATAGCAGGAAACTTATCCCACTTAAATAATCACAAGAACTCAGTGTACTATAAAACTCTCAGTAAAGAAAGAATTAAGCTGCCATTTAAGGGTGAGGAATAGGAACAAAGTGTGGGAGTCTAAAGTGAAAAGTGAGAAAGTTACCTTTACAAGCAGGAGAGACTGAGCTAGGAGATATCAGCAACATGGCTTGAGAGCAGTGAAGGTTCATTTAAGATGGAGATTCTCTATTTCAAGGAGGTCTTTGGTCATATTCAGCAGCATTGTGGTAGGGATCACCTCAGTGAAGAATCGGACTTAAGTAGGATGGTAGCAAAAGGGTTGATGTGTATGCAATAGAATGATTTCAGTGATTTATCATGGTACCAAAGCATGGTAGAGAAAGCATCAAGAGTTGATGGGAAGTGAAAATAGCAGGATTGGTGGATTGAAGAACCCTCTGGAAGGCAAACGATTGTTCAAGTTGAGATTAAAGGGAGGGGGTGGTGAATGGAGAGTGAGAAGTTCAAAATTTAAAGCTGTGGAGATGAAGTATTGCTGATAAGAAGGTAGTAACTATGGGAGCCAGACTGAGGAGGGGCAGATATAAAGATCATTAGAGAGAAGCAGAAGAAACTGGGAGCCTCAGACATTAAATGTTTCACCTATATGGATCTTGAAATCAATAAAAAAAAAAAATTAGAGACTTACAGTGAACTACAATCGCTCTTTTACTGATGATATATGATTACGTCTTTCATTTAACAAAATCAAAATTGAAGATCAGCTAGGGTTTGCAATTCGTCAGAGGTCATGTAATATGTAAACTGTAAAATACATGATTTTATGAAGAATAGGAATGCAGTTTCTCCAATTTTTAAATAATAATCTCGATAACATAATACAATCTACGTTTAATGGGGAGTATGGTTTTTCTTTGAGAAAAAAGTAGGAAAAAAATCTGGAACAATAACTTGTATAATAATAATACAATAAGTTAATTTTGAAAAACAGTGGTTGTTAATATCTGAGGTGTATTCTTAAATAATAACCTTGTTATAGAAACAAATATATGTTATTTAGGATTCTTTAAACTTATGAACATTTTACAAAAAGAACACAGTGAATGTGTTCAAAATCAAAATAATTTATAGACATAAGAGTTTTTATATGTGCATACCTTTAAACAATTCAAGGAAATTTAATTTTAAAATTAGTATTTTATTCTAATTTTAATTTATATTTACCTTAATAAAAAGGAGTCACTTAGGGGGCACCTGGCTGGTTCAGTGGTTAGAACACATGACTCTTGAACTTGGGATTGTGAGTTCAAGCCCTATGTTGGGCCTAGAGCTTACTTAAAAAAAAAAAAAAAAAGAGTCATTTAGTAAATATATTGGGCAAAAATGGGCCATTTGGAAAATATGTCAAGTGTGTTCACTATAATCATTTGGAGGAATACAATATATACCGATATAATGAATATGCAATTCCAATTTTCTTTTCTTTTCTTTTCTTTTTTTTAAGATTTTATTTATCTATTTGACAGAAAAAGACACACAGCGAGAGAGGGAACACAAGCAGGGGGAGTGGGAGAGGGAGAAGCAGGCTTCCCGCGGAGCAGGGAGCCCGATGTGGGACTCGATCCCAGGACCCTGGGATCATGACCTGAGCTGAAGGCAGATACTTAACAACTGAGCCACCCAGGCGCCCCTCAATTTTATTTTCAAAATGAATTCCCATCACTTACAAAAATCCATAGATCATACTGGGAAGGAATATATACATTTAAAATAGATTTCAAGTAGTACATTAGTCTTGTTTTTTAAAAAATGTTTTAAGGGGCGCCTGGTGGCTCAGTTGGTTAAGCGTCTGCCTTCGTCTCAGGGCATTATCTCAGGGTCCTGGGATCGAGCCCCACATGGAGCCTCCGCAATGGACTCAGCACTGTATGGGCTGTCTGCTTCTCCCTCTCCCTCTGTGTGCTCTCTCTCTCTTTCAAGTAAACAAATAAAATCTTAAAAAGAAAAATTTTTAAGAATGTAAGGGGAATTGGAAGATTATGAAGTTAGAGGGCTGTTATGTAGCTGCCCACAAATTTAAGTTCTAGTTAATTATATATATTAAACGTTTTCATGATATTTTATTACCTTTAAGTAATTATAACCACATTCAGCTAAAATATGTTGCTAAATAGTCTACAAGATGTGCACTCTGTTTAAAGATAAAATATGCCAGGGTTCAGTTTGTGGTTTTGATATTGATGCATTTTGTGATCTTATTCTCTCTGAGCTGAAAGTTATTCATTAATAAGATGGTAGATTGACCAAGACCATTTTATATCATTAACACCTTTCAAATTCAACATTGTATGAACGATTGAGATGTAATTGGATTTCTGCTGTGTGTGCATGTGGTTAAAAAGAGCTTCAAAGAAACATTAATTTTGATCTTTGTTAACACTATCAGCAAATCAGGTCTAAGTAATTGGTCCTGAAACTATAAGAGATTAGAAATTAGTGCAGTTTCAAAAGTGAAAAAGTTTGAAAAAGTGACTTTTCATAGAGTCACAGTGATGAAAGGCTGCAGTTATATTCAGGGAAACAAAATAGTAGACTTGATTCATATGGGTTCACTATACATGATGATCTATTTAAGGTGACATTTATTTATTTATTTATTTATTTGGAGCATAAGCTGGAAGGAGGGGGCAGAGGGAGAGGGAGAGAGAGAGAATCTTAAGCAGGCTCCAGACCCAGCACAGAGCCTGAGACGGGGCTACCTTGAGATCATGACCAGAGCTGAAATCAAGAGTCAACTGCTTAACTGACTGACTTAAGGTGATCATTTATAAGCTTGATTTTTTTCACCATCAGTTTGTTGTTTATACTTAAGAGTTTGTTTTTGGTTTGCCTCCTTCTATGTCTTTTTCCCCCTTATGTTCTTTTGTTTTGTTTCTTAAATTCCACATTTGAGTGAAATCATATGGTATTTGTCTCTCTCTGATTGACTTACTTTGTTTAGCATAATACTCTCTAGTTCCATCTATGTGGTTGCAAATGGCAAGATTTCATTCTTTTTCAACTACTGAGTAATATTCCATTATACATATATATCACATCATCTTTATCCATTCATCATTCCATGGACATTTGGGCTGTTTCCATAATTCGGCTATTATAGATATAATGCTGCTATAAACATCAGGGCGTATGTATCCCTTTGAGTTAGTATTTTTGTAAATGTAATTATTTTTAAGCAGAAATAAATATGAAGTTCTAGGAAGTCAGATTAAATAACCTTTACAAACACACAGATTATACACATACACTCATTTAACTCTGTTTATTTTACCAGTAATCATAACCTAAACACAAATTTTAGCTTTATAACAACTAACAATTACGCAACCATTTTTATTATAGTCAAAATTTTCAAAATCAATAAAAACTGTCACTAAAATAATTTAACAGAATGTTTTTAAAGTTTTAAAATTTAGAGAAATAATCCTTAGGCCTTGTTAATATTTTTCAGAATATACTGTACAACCAGCATCTATGATATGTGTTAGGCCATATAATGTCACTGCATGAAAAGACAATGAAAAAAGAATACTTTGAAAGATAATGAAGCAATGTGGGAATGATGAATTCTTCCCCATTATTTATATAAACTAGGTCCAACATTGCATTAAGAACATAGATTAGATACTAAATTTCTGCTTTTATTAAATTTTGACAAATTAAATTAAAAAGACTTTTTGTACCTTACACATTTCTGAAATTAATGATAAATTAGAACCTTCATATATTTAAAAAAATTATGGTGCAAATTGTCAAATTACTTACCCTGATAATTCTTTTACTTCATACCTCAGGTATTCAGAGATTTAAACATAATGGACCATATTTTAAACAAGTATTACAATAATTTTGTAGGCGCACTGTGTCTCTTATCTCCCTTTATCCATTAGTTTATTTTCGATAAATAAATTATCCATATCTGCTTCTTATTTCAAATTGATTATGCTATTACTCAAGGTAATGTGGTGCTCTCCAAGTTTAAACTGCAGAAAGAATATTGACAACTGGGCACAGTCTTTTTGAGAATGGTCTTTTTTGAGACTAGCGATGGTATTTTATTCTGACTGTGCTCACTGAATAGCAAAGGAGTTTATCCTATTAGGATGTGCGTAAATCAAGAACAATTTTCTTTAGGCATTATGACTTGAGCCAAGTAGAATCCTCATTGTGTAAAATGTACCTCTGATTTAAAATGTAGAAGCATAGTTTAATTAAAATGCATACTTTTTACTGAGATTAAGATCAAATTCTAAAAAACAAAAACTAAATACTTTGATCTAACATCAATTAATGGGAAGTCCTATCATTGCTTGGAACATTAAGATTTAAGAATGTGCTAACCAAAGAGTAACAGTGACAAAAACAAAATGAAACAAAGGAGCAGCAATATTATCTCTGTGTATTCATGTTTGTAGGATCCTTTAGAGAGGTAAAGTGAAGAAACACACCAGGAGATTAATTAGTCACTTCAGTGGAATGACAATGGAAAGTGTTACAGGTTTTTTTTTCCCTTAAGACAGCTTTGCTTATTTCAGGAGAACCAAATTTATCTAAAAATAATTTTAACATTATGACAAAAACTTAGTATTACATGCTGTCTAACTGAACATAATAAAAATATAAAAATAAAACAATCTTTCTTTTTCTATAAGTCAAATGTTCAGGTATTTTAGTATAACCCATTATTTTATCTACAGTTGCAACACTTCCATTTTTGTATAATAGAAAATTTATGTAAAAATCACATCAATGGAATTTTAGGTTATTTACTCTCCCTGTTTCTCTTTTGAATGTAAAATACACCTTGCAACTATATACACATCATTGTATTTGGATTGATCTCATTCTTTTTTAAGGTTGATATTTATATTCCACTACATTAATATTGTATTCTTTATGTAAAAGTATTCTGTTGGTGAGCACTTAGTTTGCTTTCAAGTTTTTTGATGTTACCCACAATGCTGCAATGAACATCTTCCCACTTACAAATGAACTTGCTTTTGTAATAATATCCCCATAATAAATTTAAGCAAAAAATGTGCACTTTAAAAGTTTACCAATCTCAGATTGCCCTCCAAAATATTGCCTTAATTATACTCCTCTGTCTCTATTTTTTACCATACTGCTATCAAACTCTAAAAAGGGTTTGCTTTTGCATATCATTAGTCACTAATAAATGCAGTATGCTTTCTGATGCTTATTTTCAATTTATTTTTCACTGTTTATAAAACTTGTTAACATTTGCATCTATAGTTTTAAAAACTGAGGGGCGCCTGGGGGTCTCAGTCATTAACTTGGTTATAAAATGCTTAGATCGTCATTCCAAAGTCCTCCATACTAACTTAAAGGTGACATATTATTTACATAGAATTGAGAAACAAAGTATCTTCATCTTTAGTCTCCATACAGAGTGTGTAAATTATATGTATATATATAATGTATAATATATTTTACATATTATATGTGTTTAAATGCATATATCAACTCTAGAGATAATATGGCAACACCACTTAACTTAACGACTGTTTTCCCTTAGAAGCCAAAGTGTTGAATGTGTCTCTTATTGGAGGAGTTAGGTCCTCCTTGAATGTTTCCCCATCAATCTTGCAATAACTAGCAACCACAACTTTCATTGTTTTTACACATTTCACCAGAAATACATCCTAAATTTTAGTTTAAAATATCTTACAGACTTTAAATAATATAGAGACTTCTGACTATATTTGTTTTTTGTTAAAATTAACATGCAAAAAGCATTAGATATTTATTGGATTTATTGTAAGAATTTCTGAATAATTGCCTTCTTTCCATAGTAATATAGAAAAAGTGACCTTTAAAAATTTCTCTACTAGGGGTGCCTGGGTGGCTCAGTCGTTAAGCATCTGCCTTCGGCTCAGGTCATGATCCCAGGGTCCTGGGATTGAGCCCCGCAAAGGGCTCCCTGTTCCACAGGAAGCCTGCTTCTCCCTCTCCCACTCCCCCTGCTTGTGTTCCCTCTCTCGTTGTGTCTCTCTCTGTCAAATAAATAAATAAAATCTTTAAAAAAAAAGAATAATTAAAAAAATTCTCTACTAGTTTTTTTTCATATACATTTAAATATTTAAATCAAGCCAGCACACTTTATTTTTAAACCCAATTTTTTCACATAAAATTATGTAAACCGTCTTGCTGCCATCTTAAGCAAATCTGTTTTTCTTGCTGTGTATTTGAATAGCAATTTATGCAAACAATGACCTTACATTTAGTTTTTCTCTTCCTAAATTTATATCATTCCGGACTTCACACCTCGGTGTCATGGATCATTTTCTTATCTGCATATTCATGTTCTATTTTTCGTGATTTTTTTAATATGATAAAAATCTTTCATTTTTGTCTGGGCAAGTAAATAACTTGAGAAAATTATGCATATTTTTTAATTAAAAAAATCTCATTTATCTTATAATTATGGCTCATTTGTGTATTTTTTTTTCTAAGTTTTCTCTCCCATTCTGTCCCAAGTTTTCTCACCCATTTTGTTCCACATATATTGTGTTATATTATGTAATATAATCTGAGTTGAGCTCTATGGTAGCAATCTTTATATTGAGTTGAAATTATTTGTTCATGGAGCTCTCTCCTTCATCAATTTAGATACCAAGTAACTCAAGAGTAAAAAAAAACATGTAATGATTTTTGTTGGATATAAGATAAGTTCTATTAGTTAATTTCTTTTTTTTATTAACATATAATGTATTATTTGTTTCAGAGGTACAGGTCTATGATTCATCAGTCTTACACAATTCACAGTGCTCACCATAGCACATACCAAAAGAGTTCTATATTGCTTTCATTAGAAGAAAAATAAGTAAATGAATAAAACTGAAACAGCAATTGCAAAGACACCAATAAATATAGTGGAAAAATCTGGGAATAACTTAAAAAATTCTAAGGCCTGATGGATGAATCAAACCTGAGAAGACCAGGAAATAGGCCTGTTCTTAGGATATCAGATAAATTCACAAAGATTCCTTTCTAAAGGCCAGTCATTAAGTGATATGAATCCAGGCTTTGAATGTCTTAGATTAATATTCTACTTTAACGCAGAGGAAAAAAACAATGATAGTCATGGTGCAGTGTAAATTTCTCCTTTTAAATTGTCTATATCTCTATTTTATCCATATAGTTGAGAAACAGTGGCTAGAGGCACTTTCTGGTATATTAAGAGTGATTCCCAGAGAAGATGAATTTGGAATTAAATAAGCAGCCAAACCAAGACGTGTTTAACACATTTGGATTCCAGGGGATTCCAGTGTTTGCTTTGAGGATTATTAATTATAATACTAATCATAATATATTGAGACCATAGTCTGTGCCAGATGATAGGTTGGATACAATATCCTCCTAAGTCCTCAAAGCCACCCTGCAAGGTAGGTAAGATTATAACAATCCCCACTTTATAGGTAATGAATCTAAGGCTTAGATGATTTCATTAGCAGTGTTCTAATATTTTCCCGTGTGCATATTTTCCCCTCTGTTGTCACAATTATATTAAAAAATTTCACATTTATTATGATGTATTGGATTCGGTCATCTTTCAATAATATCATTGTGTGGTGAATGATTAAATAACTGACAAATTTATTGAAAATAAGTACGTGAAAAAATGTAAAGGCTATGCTTATTCCTAATAATGGAAAAATGTACGAACTTGCTTTGGCAATAATTTTAATGAAGAAATAAGAGAATATATATTATTACATATATTCAGTAAGAATCAATGTATCATTATTTGTATGTATACCTAGTTAGGGGAGGCAGATTTTTCTCTCTACTCTCTTAGGGTTTTTCAAGTGTGCTTGAGAATTAAATTGACATAAGTTGGATTAACAGGAGAAAAGCATACAAATTTATGTAAGTTTTACATGACATGGGAGCCTTCATAAGAGATGAAGTTCCAAAGAAATGGTTCTTCGATAGTAGGTCAAACAAAGAGAGGCAATTGGTTTCTTTGAATGGAATTCTCTGTCTTTACTTCTTATCCTTTATGGTAAGAATGTTAACTTTCCTTCTGGTACAGGGAGGACATCTTTCCCATGGGAATTTCATCCCCTGCTTTTAAGAAAAAGAAGGAAGGTCAGAGTGCTTTTTATGCAATTGCTATTTTTGAACTGCCTTTAACTCAGAATAATCTTTATGCCAAAGTGGCATTATTTGGGGTGGCATATTCTGTCACCCTTCACTTGTACATATACTTAGGTTTATATCTATGCCCATGCTTATGCATATGTCTGATTTAACATCTATGTCACTATCCATACATATATATCAACCTCTGTAATTGTATCTGTTTATAATTTACCACAAAACAATAAAACTAACTTCATACGTTTTTTCTTGCATCAAAATTTTCCCAAAAAAAAGGGTAATAAAAGGGAAAAGCTTGAAGAACTTTGTGCTAAGATTATCATAGAGCAAAAATTTTATATCAATTTCTGTTGCTTTCATATATGATAATGTTAGGCATATGTTAGTAATAAGTCTGTGTCCAAAATTGAATATTATCAAAAAATATTTTAAATTCTGTTTTTTATTTAGAAAAGAGACTGTGTGTGTGCACATGCACTTCTTTTTTAATCTAGGAAATGCAGAATGACTTTTTTTTTTTTAAATCTGAAGCTAACCCTTAAAAGAATAATAAACCAGTATGAAATAATGGATGAAAAGCCCACTCTCCAGAAAGTTCTCTTTGCATGTACTATTTGTTTTCTATCTTATTATTTATTTTTTATTCCTTAGAGTAATAACATGACTTGGACAGAAATAAGACTTACAGAGTTATGGTGAAAAAATAATTTTCTCTTAAAGACCCATCTTTTTTTTTTTTTTTAAATTTTATTTATTTATTTGAGACAGAGAGAATGAGAGACAGAGAGCATGAGGGGGAGGAGGGTCAGAGGGAGAAGCAGACTCCCCGCCGAGCAGGGAGCCCGATGCGGGACTCGATCCCGGGACTCCAGGATCATGACCTGAGCCGAAGGCAGTAGCTTAACTAACTGAGCCACCCAGGCGCCCAAAGACCCATCTTTTAAGACAAAGATATGCCCTGGTCAAAAGTTGTGTAGGTCGGCCTCATTGTGAGTTTGTGTGAATAAAGTATTCTTCAACTGCTGCTAAATCTTCCTTTTGTTGATGGTCTACTGATGCTTTTTATTACATAAATGCTTATGCTTTAAACTCTAATTTCCGTTTAGGCAGCATATCAACATTGCTATTATCTAGAGTTCTGGCATTCTAGTTCTTTTAATTTGTGTGCCTACTACTTCTTACCTATTATATCCTCTACTTCCAGATTGTGAGTTCATGCTCAAAGTGATTTTTTAAGTGGCAATACTGAAAGTCCTGGGTTGAGGGTGCGTCCCTAAAGACCGGCCTATGTCTGTACAGCACTCTACGAGTCTTATTGCTCTGGAACCAATTTGGCAGGTGGTGGGGGGAGGGTGGATTTATTGTTTGGGGGATTTCTGGAACATGTTTAGTATCAATTCCAACCTCAGACCCCTTAAAACCCAATTTTGTAGTTATGAATTTTAAGAATGAAGTAAATTTGTACCCATGCATCTAGCAAAAGCAGTGAATGCTCTTTGTGCCACTGGGCAACGTTTTTCCTCAACTCTAACTTTTCTCTTAAGGTGCAGCTTGATTTAAGAGTCATAGTCCCAAATCTCCATTGATACTTTATCTTCTTTTTCCATAAGAACTTGTGTAAGTATGTACCACATACACTTCCATACATACACTCCTATTTCCATAAGAGTGTGTATAAGGCATATATATGTAAGGTATATATACTACATAAATTATAATTCTGTTTGTTTTAGTAAATGTTGGGGTTTAGCAAAATTTAAAAAAAAAACAAGTAATACATCATTATAGCTTTTTTCTATGAATACTGCAATTTTCATCAAAAGAAATGACATCAATAATGTGTATATATGTATAAGTATGTATATGTATATATATTAAAACTCACTATAAAAAAACTCACTAGTATCCCATATCCTAAGGTTTTTGATAGCTCAGAATTCTTCCTTTGATTTCTATGAGTTCCATGATGTCATTCATCACGTGTTTTCTGCTTCCATACTCAGCAACAAGGTAGCAATCCCAGTGCAAATTGCCGCCTTCATCAGTTCCCACAATCCATTCAAACTGAGCACTTCTTTAAACTAACTTGACCAAAGATTTTGCCTTTCCTGGCAAAGATTCAAATCTCTGAGCGGACAGGCCCCCAGTCAACTTGCAGGTCTCACTGTCCTACATCTTCCTTCATTCTCTCCAAGTTAGAACACATCCTCATCACCCACCACACACTTTTCTCCATCTAAGAATTCTTTTCACACCTAGGTCTCATACAAGATAAGTTTATATGTCCAAATGCTTTTCAGGATATTTTACAAACAAATGCAGATTCTTTTTTTTTTAAAGATTTTATTTATTTATTTGAGAGAGAGAGAGAATGAGAGACAGAGAGCACGAGAGGGAAGAGGGCAGAAGGGGAAGCAGACCCTCCGCTGAGCAGGGAGCCTGATGCGGGACTCGATCCCGGGACTCCAGGATCATGACCTGAGCCGAAGGCAGTCGCTTAACCAACTGAGCCACCCAGGCGCCCCAAATGCAGATTCTTTTTTTTTTTTTTTAAAGATTTTATTTATTTATTTGAGAGAGAGAATGAGAGAGAGAGAGCATGAAAGGGGGGAGGGTCAGAGGGAGAAGCAGGCTCCCCGCTGAGCAGGGAGCCCGATGCGGGACTCGATCCAGGGACTCCGGGATCATGACCTGAGCCGAAGGCAGTCGCTTAACCAACTGAGCCACCCAGGCGCCCCCAAATGCAGATTCTTAAGAGGAATTCTAGTGGCAAATATTGATGAGAAACGATTTCGTACTTTTGGCAAGTGTGTATAAAGCTATTTTTTTCTGTTCTCTCTTTTTCTTCTTCCTCGGAGCAAGGAAAGGAAAACTCAGTAAGATGAAGGTCATTGTGGGTGGTAAATTTCCCTTTACATCAATAATATATTTCATTAGGTGGTGTTGTTCTAAGGCTAATGTAATCCCTTGTTTCCTTTGATGCCTGATCTGTCTCAACTGGTGATACTAACAATGTTTTTGGATAATGAGAATATCTTTGTCAGGAGAATACCACTCTCAGGCACTGTAGTAGACAAATGAAGGAGGTCTTTCCCCATTAGCATGTGGACTGCAACTCAGAAAGCTGTTGCAAATATGCAAATAGTCAGGCTAGTAAAACCCCCAATCCAAATTTGTGCTGATGCAACAGGGTGAGACTAACGTTTGCTCCAATGGTATTGCTAGATATGCAAGAACGGAAGGCAATTTGAGTCAACCTAAACCTTCTAGGATAATTTTGTATATGAAGGAGATGTATAGCCCATTTCTGGCTTCCCCTTTTATGATTCTATTTTAATTTCGGGGGGGACACATTTGTTCCTAAATGCATTATGTTTATTTAGAGACATACTCTGTTTTTTGTTTTTTGTTTTTTGTTTTTAAGATTTTATTTATTTGACAGAGAGAGACACAGCGAGAGAGGGAACACGAGCCGGGGGAGCGGGAGAGGGAGAAGCAGGCACCCCGCAGAGCAGGTAGCCCGATGCGGGGCTCGATCCCAGGACCCTGGGATCATGACCAGGGCCGAAGGCAGACGCTTAACGACTGAGCCACCCAGGCGCCCCGAGACATACTCTGTTTTAAAAATACATAATCTTCATTTATCTTGGAATGATTTCTTAAAGGAGTGATGCTAACAAAATAAGTAAATAGAAGCTGCTTCAGCCATAATTTTATAGACGTGGCTTACTTCGAATTGTATTCCTTTTCAGGAGGTCCATATAACTGAATGCTTTTTATCTGAAACAGTAAGAAAATAAGGCCTGGGAAATTGTAGTTTCTTTATCAACAGTGTCATGTATATTACGAAATGCAATAGAAAAATAAATATGTCTTACCATGATCCTGTGATTTTTTTTTTAAAGAAGTGGTTCGGTTATATTTGCATTTTACATTCTGAGCCAAATGTTACCGCTTGTAGCCGAAGAGTGTCCTCTGAAAGGTGCCATTGTCAGAGGAAATTAATTCATGGCTCCCACTCTGGGCCGTCGGCATCAAATTGTTATCTTTCCCTTCCTCCCTGTCATTCAGATTAATAACATAAGTGGCGCTATATGCTTACAGCTTTCTTCCCCTTGTCATTTGACTCAGAATCTCCTCTGCACAAATAGTTTTTCTTCGGCAAATTTAACTGTACTGCAATGTATCTGTGTTTAGTTAAATGTGCTATAGGATCATTTCTCTTCTGACTACTCTTATTAAAGCTAACTTAATAGACGTCTTTCTGTTGTAGGTTTTTATTTCTTAAACACTTCATTGCAGGATAAATTTGAGGTCTTACAACCATTTTTGGTTATAGTCTGGGACTAGCATTATTTTTACATTGTTTATGATGCCTCTTAAAATGAGCTTTTTATTAAAAATATTAAATCACTAACAATATGCACAATATAGTCACTTTTCTTAAGTCTCATGGTTATGTGATTCTTGCCAGCTATTTATGGAAATCGTCCACACAATGTGAATTTATGCATAAATACAGTGAAAGTGGCAAATTATTCTATATTTAAACATAAATGTAATCAAAGGTGTGTAATGTTTAAATGTGTAGGTTTTATGTTCAAAAGAAATTAAGTGCATGTACCACTGAACAAAGAAAAGACCAGAAACCTTGGAATCTTCTTCATTTATAAACCAGGAAGCTATCAAAGCAAGACAGATCACTTTTGGAAGATTTATAGGTTCGACTTGCATTTTGAAGACGCTTATACAAGTTTTAATGCAAAAAACACAAAACCTGCAATAGGTATTTCACATTTTAATGGTTGGAAGATCTTGATTTGAAGTCAGGTCACTGCCACCAGGCTTCAAGTTCATGCCATTTCAGCAAACTGTTGCTACTTTCGGAGCTGCCTTGCACCATAAAGCTTGTTCTTACACATTGAAACACAGAGGCTTTGTGTTCTGCAAATTAGTATCTGTCTCCACTGCAGCTTAGGGGTGAATAGACCCTGCCTTTCCAATCTGGCATGGGCTTATTTCCTTGGAACAACCCAAATCACATCCCAAAGTTAAGTGGAAAGAGTAGGACTGTAGTTTTTAGCCCTTCAGTCTTTGCAGTACAGTGAGAGTGGGTTGAAGGGGTGGGAATGAAAGCTGGGTTCCCGTGACAATATCCAGTGTAGCAAGTATTCACTGACACACAAGGTACTGTTACTTGAGGTGTTGAAAGTGTCCGCTTTGCAGCTTTAGAGACTGGGGATATTTAGAGTCATAGGATGTACCCTTCAACACTATAGTGACTTATCCTTCCGATTCCTGCCTCAACTTTATGTGAACGTTCTTCCCTAAAGAGGGAAATGAAAATTTGAACATCTAGGCTATGTCTTCAGTGTCCCGGACAGAGGGAGATGAGGTGTGTAACCTTTACGGATCTGTATTGTGTCCCTGTGAGCCCAAAGAGCTCTGGGTTTCCCAAAGCAGGGGAGGATGCCAAGGGACTTGTTGATCCCTCCCATGTCCTCCTCTGTGACACCTGGGTGTAGCAGAGACACATCTTGGTATTCATTCTTACTCCTCTGTAAAATCTCCACCTTTGTGTAGGCAGAACCTGTGATCTTCTTTTAACCAAGAGAATACAGTTAGAAGTGATCAGATGTCATTCCAGTGATTACATAACATTACATGTCAAGGGTGATGGGATATCACTCCCATGATTATGTTATGTTTTATACAATACCATCTTGCTAACTGACTTGCTCTACAATCTCTTTCTCCCTCCCTCCACTGCTGACTTTGAAGACTCAAGCTTCCATGAATTTTTCAGCTGCAGGAAAATGAATACTACCAACAACCTGTATGGGTGGGCTTTGTACCCTTCTCCAGTCAAGCCTTCCGATAAGAACCCAGTCCTGAGTGACATCCTGCAGAAGATGCAGCCTAGCCACTCCCAGATTGGTGACCCACAGGTACGGTGAAATAATAACTGTGGGATGTTTTAAGATGTTAAGTTTGTGGTGATTTGTCATATGACAGTATAAAACTAATTCAGGGGATACGGAGAACTATAAATATATTAGAAAAAGAGCAATTTCAGAAGAAAAAACTTCAGAGGAGCATATCATCTCAACACAGTAAATAAATGACAGTGAGTAAAACAAGTATTATATAATACCCAAGTTTATGACATTGTGGATTGCAAACTCCTCACTTTTTCTCCTCAACCCCTTCTTAGGGCAAGATAGGGGTCAGCTATTTTGACATCAGTGAAAGGGATGCTACCATGGTCTTTGCCCTTCAGGAAAGAACAAAGAATCATTTGGGAGAGTACAGATCTAAGTGTGAATATTATCACAAAATATTAGGTCATTAACATTGATTGACTCAGTAATTATTTACTTGTTATAATTTAATTTAATGTTCAGTCTCACAAAGCATATAATCTGTGGTGATTGAAATTAAATAAAAATAATAACAGAATTATGGAAAATATGTACCATTTAAAGGTACAAGCGAATCAAAAAACATTTTGGGGTATTAAAAATAATAGCTGCCATGTGTTAAAACTATACTTACTTTCATAGTTCAAATCTCAACAATAAAAATGATGGTATCATTCCCATTTAAAAGATGAAGAAAGTGAAGTCAAATAAATTGATTTTTCATTTTCTCCAATATAAATTTAATATTTTCAATCTCAGTTGCTCTCTGAATTATGCTTCATAAAATAAGTTTTATGAAGAAAAAAATAGCTTAATCAAATACATTTGGTCAACACTAGGTTAAACTGTTGCTGTTTGTGTGTTTGGTTGTGTGTTGTTGATAAAGTTGTTGTTGAATTATATATTGGATTGTTTTACCTCCAACAAGGTTCTGTGAGCCTTGACTGTGCTGCAACAAGGATAAGCTCTTGTGGCGCCTGGGTGGCTCAGTCAGTTAGGCATCCAACTCTTGATTTTAGCTCAGGTCATGATCTCAGGGTCCTGGGAATGAGCCAGGCAGAGGGCTCCCCACTGAGCAGGGTGTTGGCTGGTCTCCCTCTCCCTCTGCCCCTCCTTCTGCATGAGCAATCATTCTCTCTCTTTCTCTTTCTCTAAAATAAATAAATAAACTTTTTTTAAAAAAGAAAGATAAGCTCTTGTGAGGATTAATTTCTCAAACTTAATGAGTACAGCGAGCACTGATCACAGAATACCTAATATTCCATCAAGCCAGAATTCACCAAAAACACTTCTCATGGATCATTTGTCTAGAGAAACGTATAACAAATAATTCTTTCCAAAATTCCTCAAAAAGCTTAATGGTTTAAAAAATTGTATTATATCCTATTTGCCTAATTAAATATAGGGGCAAGCAAGGAAGTTTTACTCTCATATGCATCGAAGCTATATGACAACTATACATTTTTATTTGGTTACATTTAATGAAGTCTATTTATGCAAGGAAGATGTGAAATACATTGCACATGTGTGAAAATTTCAGAAAATTGATGATAAAAATATAATGCAAGTTATTTTCCACATTTTCTATATATATGTAGAAAATTAATCTAAATATTCCTGTAACAACAATATTCCTATAGTATAATAAATTTATTTTCATAAATTTGGGATTAAAAATAGAGCAATTCAATAAAATATATTAGTTCAACTATTGTGTAAAATATGCCTTGAATGGCATGATTCAGCTCACAGTCTATACAGATATTTTAAATAACAGGTGGCAAAAAATTAAAATAAAATAAAATAAAACAGCAAGTTGCATTATATCTTCATTTGCTTGATTAATTATTTTAGGCCTATTGAGTTTTGGTATATTTGAGATTTTGTGCCTTAAATAAGTAAGAATTCAAGAATCAATATATGTATTACAGTATGGCTAACTGAAATTGAATATTACATCACGGTGTTTTGTGGAAAAAAAAAAGACTAAATATAAAGGGAAAATCCACATAATGAAAAAGTAGAAAAGAGCCAGAAGAGGAATGGGTGGCCATTTTAAGTAGTTATGGAAAAATCAGGTCAGTTTTATAACTATAAATATGCCTGATCAACCCTAAAATTGAAGCACATATACAAATTTTTCAGTTCTGTGTATTATTTTTCTAGGTTTTATAATATACTGGTCACTCTGAGTTATTTTTAACAACAACAGTAACAACAGAAGTTAATCTCCACACAGGCCATTGATAATTTTCATTTAAGTATGCTTATATTGAAGACATTTATCAATGACAGAAGTTTCCTTTCAGGGGAGCTAAGGTGCCAACAGAAGTTTTGTTTTGTTTTTTACTAATCAAATATGTAGTTTTGCATATAATCCAGAGCTCCCGACTGGCATTTTAAGGAGGGCAGGCTATACAGAGCGCGTTATGATATTTTATTGCGAAATTAGGTCTTAGACATTGGCACAAACAATCTCTTAGGAATAGCTAAGTTTTTAAAACAGAAAGATATTATTGAGAGAGAATTTTCAGATTCTATGATAGATAAAAGATAGTTTTGAGTAAGAGGACCCACTGAATTCCTTTCAGATTGTCTCTTCCCTTTTTTTATAAAATATTGGTCTCATTGAGAATATTTTTACATCTGAGATCGGTGATCATTTTATTCAAATTAGACAACTCTTTAATTGCCTGGACTTAAAACTCAGTTATCAACATAGTGAGCACATTAATGATTCTCTCTTTAGGGAGTTATAAATATTAATGTAATACCAATAATAATAATAATTATTATTATAACACATTATTATATATTTCACCATATATGATGTAAGAATATCTCCAATAGCATTGAATTAGTGAATTAGTGATTTTCTGATATGAGTTTTCTTTTGAAACATTAATTTAAATTAAGACTGTTCCGCATGTAAATATCTAAATGATATACTGAATGGCAATTTGAATTCCTAAGACCGGTTACTTGTACTGTATCTCTCAGTTACATCTGTTTTATCTTCCATCCTTTCATTTTTATGGGTTAGACCCATAGCTAGTAGATTGGCCTGTGTTTTATGAAAAGGATTGTGATAAAAATTTCTGTGTAACCACAATAGACTCTGTATTGAGAATTTTGATTGAGAAACAATGAGGGAGTCTGCTGCATAGTACTGGGATATTAGGCAAAAGTAGCTGAGCCACATTAATAGTGATGTAATAAAATCATAATTAATAAGTAACTTCTAGAAGTGTCCTGTAGGGTGCCTTGAATTCAGTTACAATCTCTGTGACCCCACAACCACTGCCCTCAAGCTCAGTGAGAGAGTTGTCTACCTTTGGTAATAAACACCTTTTTTCTGTAGCTAGTGTGACGCTTACCAAAAAATGAAGCAAAACCCCCCAGTGAAACAGTTTTAAATCTCACTGTATCCAATTACTGTGTGACTCTTGTCAGCAATACATGCTACGTTGTCCTTCCCGACTACCAAATTGGATGATACTAATTTTTAAAGTTCTTGTCTGATATTTGCTTGAAAAAATAAAATACATTGAAAATTCATTGAGGAAAGATTTTAAGAATTGAACATTAAACATGGAGTTCCATAAGACACATTTATAAGATCAAATTAGTGGAAGTCTAGTGCAGTTCACTTTGAAGCGAGTGCTTTGTCAGGCATTCTTATCTGTTCTCTTAGCACAGCGATTATCAAACAGTAGGCATTTTGGTCACTGTATTACTGCAAAAGGGAAAACATCCAATTAACATTCCAAAGAAATGTTTTTACTGCTGCCAAGAGCTAACACAAATGTATAAAACTGAAAATAATTTTTCAAGATTTTTCTAGGTCATTCTGTCTCCGAAGAGGACAGAAATCACTTTGCCATATATTAATTTGCTAATTTCAGTTTCTCCTGCTACTCATAGTCATTATAATTTACTATTCTAGTGAAGCTGATTAGGTTAGGTGGCTCAGAGCCAGCAAGCTCTATGAGTTCCAATTTCTCCTAGTTTCAGTTTGATTCCTCGGAACTTAAGTAGGGAGTCCTGATGTGTGTACTCTCTAACGGTGCATTCAGAAAATGCAGTAGATTGTACAATCTACTGCGCTGCATTTTTAAATTTAATTCTGTTATCGCTTTTGTTTAATAGTTAAGAATTAGACTTATATAAAATGGAATTCTTGTCGGACAATCAGTACGGTGACATTTCAAAAACCCATCAACCAAATCTCATCATACTGCTCATCATGATCTACGTATATTACAATTTAGCGAATTTAACAGGCTGTGAGCAAACAGAAGATGTCCAGCCAAATACTTTATTTCTTCATAATGCATTAGGAGATTTATATCAGGTAATGCATGCACAACATTTCAAAAAGTGCTTATTTAGTAAGTATAAAATAAATGTTTATTCTCATTTCGTATTTACCAATATGCATCTTTGTTATTATTTATTTTAGCTGAACTCAGTGAAGAAAGAGGTTTTGTTCAAATAAAAAAAAAGTTATTTTTATCACTGTATAGCTATTTACTACTACTCCATGAAAGAAGAGCTTTCCATAAAACCATCTATTTTTATCTCCTCACTAAATATTGTACAGATAAAAAATGTGATCTCCCATGGGATTTGAATTCAGGCAAACTGGCATTGCGCCCTGCTCTGCTACATAGAAACTGTGACTTTGAACCAGCCATCTAATTTCACTGAGCCTCACATCCAAACTCAGAGCAAAAATAGGAAATATTAAGAGTATTATTATAAAGATTGAATGAACAGGGTAGTGAGCACATTGACTCTCACAGTAAAGGCTCCATAAGAATTTTCTTGCCCCAGATGTTCACTTGACTTGTTGTCTTAATTCCTCCAGCATACTTCATCTTCTTTCCTTGCTTTATTTTTCTCCATAGCCCTTATAACTTTCTGACATACCTGATATGCTCATTGTGACTGAGTTTGTTGCCTGTTTCCTCCCAGTAGTATATGAGATCTACGGGGCAAATTGTTGTGTCCCATTATCTTTGCTGTGTTTCTGTGACCTAGGACAGTGTGTAAACATAACGGATATTGAATAAACAGTTGTTGAATCAGTGGGTCATATTTCTCTTATTTAAGATTTATCTATTTCAAAGAGAGAGAGAGAGCGAATGGGGGGGAGGGACAGAGGGACAGGGAGAGAGAGAATCTCCAGCAGACTCCCCACTGAATGAGGAACCTGATGCAGGGCACAATCTTATGACCCTGGGATCCGACCTGAGCCGAAATCAAGAGCCGGATTCTTACACCAACTGAGCCACCCAGACACCCCAGTGGGTAATATTTCTGAACATTATTATTATTATTATTATTATTAAACAAAAACTTGTTGGATGAATTTTATTTATATGTTTACCATTCTCAGTCATCCAAATATACTAAATGTCGAATCCAAAATGTCAATCCTCTTTTTAGAAAAAAAAGGATTAAATAATTACAAATTTTCCTATTATATGGAAGTTAATATAGGATATGAGTTAAGATTTTTAACATTCTTTATGTAAGTAACAAATGCCTAAATCCTATTTGCCTTTATTTGAGTTTTGGATAGACTAAAGGATACTAATCGCAGTATATAACACAAATACCCATGCATACTAAATTCATACAAGCCTTTCTTGCAGGTATTGGAAATGTAGTAGGGGCAAAAAATTTCCGTCTCCTTGCAGAGTTCACATTTTATATAGGGAGATGCACAATAAACGAGTTAAAATACAGAAGAATTAAAACAAACAAATACAAAAGAAAGTTTCAGGGAGTTAGTAGTGATGGTAAATGAAACCGTTAAGGGGATGAACACTGATGAGGCACTTTTTTATATGGATTGTTCAGGATCGGTCTCTCTGAAGAGGTGACAGTTGATCCGAATCCAGAGTAAAATGGCAATGTTATCTCTCTGGATAATTAGTGGAAATGCTTTCTGGACAGAAGGATCAGCATTGCAGGGATTCTAAGGAAAAAAGCAAAGTAAAACAGTTGAGAACATTAATAAAATTATTTTGATTATAACTAATTGAGAAAAATAAAGTTCAAAAACTACCTAAGAGATTTTTAGGCATTGGGAACAATTTCAATCTTATTTTGAGTATAGTAGGAAATCAATGAACATTTTAGCTCAAGAAATGAAGTCATGTTTATTTGTTAAGAGTATAGATTTTAGGGGCGCCTGGGTGACTCAGTCGTTAAGCATCTGACTTCAACTCAGGTCATGATCCCAGGGTCCTGGGATCCAGCCCAGCATTGGGATCCCTGCTCAGCAGGAAACCTACTTCTCCCCCTCCACTCTCCCTGCTTGTGTTCCCTCTCTCACTGTGTCTCTCTCTGTCAAATAAATAAATAAAATCTTAAAAAAAAAAAAGTATAGATTTTAGGAGACAAGGGTAAAACCAGAAAGACTGGCAGGAAAGCTATTGTAATAGTTTAGGTGACAGATGACCATAGCTCTCTGACTTAGATTGTACTGATTGTGACAGGTGATGCGAAGTCATTTGATTTGAGATAGATTTAAAGGTAGAGTTGAAAGGAGTTACAAATGAATTGGATGTAAGCATGAGAAAGGTAAAGGGATAGTGAGATTCCCCAAGGTTTTTAAGCCAAGCTGTTCTATGAAGAGTGTCATAACTAACAGAAGATTAAAGAATGAGTATGTGTGCAGTGGTCAGGAGCAGTGGTAGTTGAAATCCAAGAGTTCTTTTTGGACATACTAAATGTGATAAGCTTTTAAAAATTTCCAAGGGTGATGTCAAGTATTCAGGTGAATATTTTATTCTGTGTCCAGGAAAGAGATGGGGGCTAAAGGTTAATGTTTTGGGAATCACTAGCAGAGAGACATGATTAAAGCTGTGGAAGTGAATAATATCACCTAGGAAGTGAGTGTAAATAGAAAAGTCAAAAGAACTAAAGACTGTGCCTTAGGCTATGGCTACATGTATACTTTAGGAAGAAAAGGAGAGACCAGCAAAGGAAACTGAAAAAGAAAGGCTAGAGTGATGGTGGCAAGACTGGGGTATGTGTTCTGTAAATCAGTGCTGCAAGTATTTCATGAAACAGAACTGATCCAGTTCATCACACTGGTGAGAGATTACATTCTATAGTGACTAAAAATTAATGTTTGAAATTTTAAAAATTAGTGGATATGCATAATAGAAGGAATGCACATTTAATTGGAGTAGGTTAATAAAGGATCATGTGTGATTAAGTATAGACAGTGATTATAGAATTACAGACTTTTTTTTATTTTGTCTGGGAAGATGGGTAGACATTGAGCAGAAGGTAGATGATGACTTAAGTGAGTTCTTTATTTCCTTTTAATATGGCATATAATCTAGTATGTTTACTAAAGGGAGTTGTTGAACAATAAAAAATACTTTAGAACATAAAAAAGAAATAACTACATGCTTTTCGTCCTTACTGTTTGGAAATGAATAGAATCGGTATGCCTTAAAAGGGTTGTCTTTGACTAGAAACACTGACAAGTCAGTGACTTTATAGGGTGTTATATAGGGTGTCCAGATGTTAGTGTATATGGACACAGATGGATTGAAATTCAAATAGCCTCATAAATTTAGAAAAAATGGTGAGCATGATGATGATAATGATGATAAGCATTACTCCATTTTTCTTTCTAAGTGAAATAAAAAGAAAGATAATTCCCTGGAAATAAAGAAGGGAGAATTTTATTGTGGTGTAAGGAGTTAGAGATACTTTAAATAGTCTATTAAGTGAGTAGGAGGGTGAATAGGATCATAATTTGAAACAACAACAACAAGGCTACATAGTTAACTTTTCCCAACCATTTTTAGCTATCTGTAGGTGGAAATTCGGGTATAATCATGGCTGGGGTCTTTACCAGGTGAGCATATGGAAGACAATGACAAGTGAGTTTTGAACATGTGCTGGAGTGATTATATAATAATGGGCTTTGTAATCTAACATGGATAAGAAGAATAAAGATAGAAGTAGAGCCATGGAGACTGGAAAATCAATTGACAGGATATCCGAGTAGGGTTAAATAACCTGTGGAGAAGAGTTAATGATGGCAGAAAGCTGGGGTTCAGAGAAAAGAAGTTATTATAATCAGTATCAATAACAATGCAGTAGTTGATGTTAACAAGGTCTAGAGTATAATTTGTTGGCTGAAGTCCATTGAAGAAATAGATAGAGTGAGGAGGTCAAGGAATTAAAAACCTAGGGTTTTGGATCAAATGACCATGTGATTGAGGAAACTACAAAGAATAGGTGATAGGACCATGTAATAAATGTTCCAGCATCTATTTAGGAAAATTCTACGTATCTGGAGAGAGAGCTAATCTAAGTTTCTCTAAATCATTCTCATTTTTTTTTTACGCTCCTTTATTTTCCCTATTTACTAAATAATTCTTGGTTGTATAAAGCTTAATAATGGCTAAAAATATTTAAACACATTCATTTATTCATTTTTTTATAACAAACCTACTTAATAAATAGGGAGCTAATATGTTAATTTTAGAGAAACGGAAATCAAGACTCAGTATTTAACTCTATCTTAATAGAGTCAAAGGTAGTTTGTTTGTTTTTAATCTTTGTAGGTTACCTGCTTCTTAAAATATTATTGCTTAATATTCCCATGGTGTTAAAGTGCTATCTTTTTTTTTAAAGAATCATGTTATCTTGGAAGTCAAAGACTTTTGCAACATGGTGCTAATTAAATTCATCTAATTAAATCTTCTCCAAACTCTGAACTCAAATTCCTGCTGCTTCTTAACACCTCCACTTGCATGTATGCCAAATCTCAAACAGTAGATGTCCCAAAATGCAAATATTTGTTTACAGGATTTGTTCACCACCCACCCACACATTTCTTTTCCCATTTTATTTTTAAAATTTTTTTTAAAGATTTTCTTTATTTATTTGACAGAGAGAGAGACACAACGAGAGAGGGAACACAAGCAGGGGGATTGGGAGAAGGAGAAGCAGGCTTCCTGTGGAGCAGGGAGCCTGAGGCAGGGCTCAATCCCAGGACCCTGGGATCACAACCCCAGCCGAAGGGAGACGCCCAACGACTGACCCACCATTTTAATAAGTGCATCCTATTTTACTCTTTTGCCAAGACATAAATCCAGGAACCATCTTCAGTTTCTCCATTTCCTTAACTTTCACTCAAAGCCTGTTTCAAAAAATATCTAAACTTAGATAATCTATCTGCATTGCTACCATCCTAGGCTAGGCCCACATAACAGATTTTCCAAATTTTACAACAGCTTGCAACTGGTCTCCCTGATTTCTAATATAATCCTTTCACCCCTCATAAGTCTGAATGAGCTTCTTAAAATGTAAATTGAATTATGTACTTCCGGCACACTTAGGAAAAAAAAAATCAAAGTCTTTGCCATGGCCTTAATGTCTTACATAATCTGACACCATTTCTAGGAACGTCGCTTGGAAAATTGCCCTTTGCTCATCAGCTTCCACCTTGATAGGATTTAAATTCGTTGTTCAAACATATCTTGGTCTGTGCCATCTTAAGACTTCTTACATTTTATTCTCTCCACCTAAAGCTTTTTCTCAACTTTATGTTATTTGGATAAAATTTTCTCATCTTTGATGTCTGTTCTTCAATATCATCCTTTTAGAAAGACTTGTAATCCCTATTTAATGAATTCCTGTAACCATTGATCTTTATCACAAACATAAAAACACAATAATAATATAAAGATCTACAAAGAAGAAAGAAAACATATCCATAAACCCACTACTCAGATAGGTATTATTGATGAATATCACTTCTATGCACAGCATTTAAGAGGACAAGCACAGAAAATATACACAGATTTAATAAGCTTATAATATTATGCGATATGGATATTTTGTTCACTATTTACACAATTCTACATTTTTCAACCTGCAGTTTTTCTTCAAGATGTTTATGTATTCTTCATTACAGAAATAAAAATAAAAACTCATAAAAGCCAATTTCTATATATCTTATAGAAATAAGAGTCCTTAAAGGCAAATTTCTATTTCAAGAAACAGAGAAAACTTTGTTCTCATGTCTAAATTTTTTTAACAGTTTTTGTAACAATCTACAATGTTATGAGTTAAACCAGACAAATCTAAAGCAGACAAATACTCCACTAAAAAATGGATGAACGTGGATACAAAAATTCTCAACAAAATACTAGCAAATCGAATCCAACAGTACACTAAAAGAATCATTCACCATGATCAAGTAGGATTTATTCCTGGGCTACAAGAGTGGTTCAACATTCGCAAATCAATCAACATGATATACCACATTAATAAAAGAAAGGATAAGAATCATATGATCCATTCAATAGATGCAAAAAAAAAAATTACAAAGTACAACATCTATGCTTGATAAAAACCCTCAACCAAGTAGGGATAGAAGAAACATACTTCAACATAATAAAGCCAACATATGAAAAACCCACAACTAATATCATCCTCAATAGGAAAAAAACTGAGAACTTTTCCTCCAGGGTCAAGAAAAAGACAGGGATGTCTACTCTCACCATTATTATTTAACAGGGTACTGGAAGTCCTAACCTCAGCAATCAGACAACAAAAAGAAATAGAAGGCATCCAAATCAGCAAGGAAGAAGTCAAACTTTCACTATTTGCAGATAACATGATACTCTATATAGAAAACGCCAAAGACTCCACCAAAATATTCCGAGAACTGATACACAAATTCAGTAAATCACAGGATGCAAAATCAATGTACAGAAATCTGTTGCATTTCTATACACCAATAATGAAGCAGCAGAAAGAGAAATCAGGAATTGATTCCATTTACAACGGCATCAAAAATGATAAGATATCTAAGAATAAACCTAACCAAAGAGGTAAAGGATCTGTACTCTGAAAACTATAGAACACTGATGAAAGAAATTGAAGATGACACAAATAAATGGAAAAACATCCCATGCTCATGGATCAGAAGAACAAATATTGTTAAAATGTCTATACTACCCAAAGCAATCTACACATTTAATGCAATCCCTATCAAAATACCACCAGTATTTCTCACAGAGCTAAAACAAACAATCCTACAATTTGTAAGGAACCACAAAAAAAACTCAAATAGCCAAAGCAATCTTGAAAAAGAAAAGCAAAGCTGGAGGCATCACAATTCCAGACTTCAAGTTATATTTCAAAGCTGTAATCATCAAGACAGTATGGTACTGAAACAAAAACAGACACATAGATCAATGGAACAGAACAGAAAACCCAGAAATGAACTCATGACTATGTGGTCAACTAATCTTTAACAAAGCAGGAAAGAATATCCAATGGAAAAAAGGCAGTCTCTTCCACAAATTGTGTTGGGAAAACTAGACAGCAACATGCAGAAGAATGAAACTGGACCACTTTCTTACACCATACACAAAAACAAATTCAAAATGGATGAAAAACCTAAAAATGACATAGGAAACCATCAAAATCCTAGGGGAGAAGAGAGGCAGCAACCCCTTTGACCTCAGCCATAGCAACTTCTTACTAGACACATCTTCGGAGGTAAAGGAAAGAAAAGCAAAAATGAACTATTGGGACTTCATTAAGATAAAAAGCTTTTGCACAGTGAAGGACGCAGTCAACAAAAGTAAAAGGAAGCCTATGAAATGGGAGAAGATATTTGCAAATTACATATCCGCTAAAGGGTTAGTATCCAGAATCTATTAAGGACTTACCAAACTCAACACCCTGAAAACACATAATCCAGTTAAGAAATGAGCAGAAGACATGCATAGACATTTTCCCAAAGAAGGCATCCAGATGACTAACAAACACATAAAAAGATGCTCAACATCACTCATCATCAGGGAAAAACAAATCAAAACTACAATAAGATATCACCTCATACCGGTCAGAATGGCTAAAATTAACAATACAGGAAATTACAGGTGTTGGCGAGGATTCAGAGAAATGGGAACCTTCTTGCACTGTTGGTGGGAATACAAACTGGTGCAGCCACCTGGAAAACAGTATGGAGGTTCCTCAAAACATTAAAAATTGAAGTACCCCACAATCAAGCAAATGTACTACTAGAGATATTAACCCAAAGGAAATGAAAATAATGATTCACAGGGATACATGCACCCTGTTTATAGCAGCATTATTAACAATAGTCAAATTATGGAAGCAGCTCAAATGTCCATTGACTGATGAATGGATAAAGGAAAAGTGGTATATATATATATACACATATATATTGGAATATTACTTAGTCATCAAAAAGAATGAAATCTTGTCATTTGCAATGACATGGATGGAGCTAGAAGAGTATTATGCTAAGCAAAATAAGTCAGAGAAAGACAAATACCATATGATTTCACTCATCTGTGGAATTTAAGAAACCTAACAGTTGAATATAGGGGAAAAAAGAAAGAGGCAAACCAGGAAACAGACTCTTAACTATGGAAAACAAACTGAGGGTTGCTGGAAGGGAAGTGGGCAGGGGAATGGGTTAAATGGGTGATGAGTATTAAGGAGGGCACCTGTGATGAACACTGGCTGTGGTATTTAAGTGATGAATTACTAAGTCCTACATCTGAAACTGACATTACACTGTATGTTAACTAACTGGAATTTAAACAAAAACTTGGAAGAAAAAAAGAATTTTTGTAACAATTTATAATATAAACTATTTTTGAAAGTTTCTGTGATGGTTAATTTTGTTTCAATGTGGCTGGTTAAGGGATGCCCAGATGGCTGGTAAAACATGATTTCTGGGCATGTCTGTGAGGGTGTGTCTAGATAGATTAGCATTTGAATTAGTAGACTGAATAAAGATTGTTCTTACCAGTGCTAGTGCGCATCATCCAATCCATTGGCCTGAATAGAACAAAAATGTAGAGTGAAGGGTAAATTTATTCTCTGCTGAGCTGGGACATCCATCTTTTTCTGCCCTTAAACACTAGCACTCAAGATTCTCAGGCCTTCAGACATGGATTGAATTACACTAGTGATTTTCCTTCTCCATCTTGCCGATGGAAGATTGTGGAACTTCTCAACTTTCTAACTGCCAACATATGCCAATATATATACTAGAGAGGGTGAGAGAGAGAGAGAAAGGGAGACTGGATATCTATTTCTTCTTTAGTGAATTACTTTTGCTACCAACACCCTAATTACTCATGCACACTTTGAAGCATTCATTGCAATGAAACCAATACTCAAATTTGGGAGCCTTTAAGATCTTGTGGTATAATAATTTCCCACGCACATTTCCCCCACTATATTATGAGAAAAATCATCATGCAAGCATCCTGAAGGAATGGGATAAGGCATATCACTTCCAAGGACTGAACATTGCATTAACAGAGAGGTCTACTATTTAAAATGTCTTTATTTAATTTAAACCAGATATTCTCCCTTCACTGATGTCAGTTCTGCTCTTTGGAATGCCACACAATAAATTAAAACTCCTTATCTTTTGAGAGCACTTTAATTACTTGAAGACACAGCATGCCTCTCTGTATGGGTAAGTCTTCTTTTTTTTCCCTATTTTGCATCATCAGGACTTTCAACACTTGTTCATATATCTTGTTTTCAGACATCCCTCCGATTCCTCTTCTAACAATATAGATTTGAAAGTTATCACACCTCAAAATAAATTTAAAATGGTTAAAATTATGAAAGTCTTTAGGAATTCTACTTTAATTTTAGTTATTAAAAACACATGACATTTATTTTGGGGCAGGAGCAATATAGATAGACACATTCACTGATTGAACATTCAGTAAGGAAAAAAAATTCCAAACTTCCCTCCAAATGGAGAACTTTGTAATATACAGTGAGATAGAAAAGTGAAAAGGCACATTTAATAGGTGTAAAAAAATTTTTCCTGGGTACTTAATGTTTTCTAAAAGTAGGGGTAGAGTGGGGCGCCTGGGTGGTGCAGCCGGTTAAGAGTCTGACTTGGTTCCGGCACAGGTCATGATCTCATGGGTCAGGAGGTCAAGCCCCCAGTCAGGCTCTGTGCTCAACAGGGAGTCTGCTTGAAGATTCTCTCCCTTTGCCCTCACCATCCAACTCATGTGTGCACTCCCTCTCCCTCTCTCTCTAAAAGAAATAAATAAATCTTTAAAAAAATAAAAATAAAAATAAAATAAATAAAAGTAGGTGTAGAGAATGTATAATGCTTAACAGCAAGGGAGTTTGACATAATAAACAACTGTGTTCCAGTAACTTAAAAAATTCCAATTAGGGTAATTCATTTATTATATTTCTCAAAATCTCACCTTTTTTATGGATAAAATAGAGACAATAATAAAACCTGATTGGTGAGATTATTGTATGAGATAACTCTCTTAGCCCACTGCTTTTCACAGAGTATGAACAAACTATTGAATATTGTTTTTTATTATTTTAATATATTCTACATAGCAATAATACCACAGTATTTAATATTTGGGTAAAATGTTTTAGAATTATAAAATTTCACAAAATTATAGTTTACAAAAGTTAGACAATAAAATTTCAGCAATCCATATGATTAAAATAATTATGTACACATAGATCTGACTGTTATGCATGTATTTAAGAATAAATGTACCAGCTGACATTCACATTTTTTTCTGGGAACTACAGGTGATAATGTTGGCTTGTGCTGAATTTCAGCACTTGTTAAAATATTTTATTATGAAATAAATATTTATTGACATATGCTGTATGATAGAAATGTGTCAAGCACTGAGGCTGCAATAGTGAGCTAGATAAACATTATATTTGTGAAAATTGGGATATTCAATTAGCATGTCATCTACATTTCTTATTTCTAATGTTTTCAATCTTTCCTTTCTTTCTGTGTCTTATTCTGTTTTTCATTCTTCATTCTGTACTTATTCTATATTCTAATTTAGTTATTCTCTTTTCATTATATCTGTTCACATTTTTAGAATTGTTTGGTTCTTTTTAAAATTCATTTGTCCTTCTCTCTTTTTGTTCAACTTTTGTCTTATATTTTTTATTCATTATTTCCCCATTGACCATTTAAAACCAATTTAATTTAAATTTCTGTTAGATTATTTCCTAAACTCTGACTTATTATCCAAAACAATGGCATGAGCATAACAACTCTTTAATAGTTCATGACCATGACTACAATAGGTAATTGCCATTAATATGCTCAATATTCTTGGTATTGTAACTATGACCTTAGTTTCGGATATTCTTAATCAGTTTGGTTCTGCCCACCATGTATTCTTTTGTCCCTTCTCATTCCAAGGATCCTTGAAGTAAGCCTAGGAAGCAATGAAACTCAAAAATGGTCCATGTGGTGGTTAATTTTATGTGTCAACTTGACCAGCCACCAGGTGCCCAGATTCAACATTAGTTCTGGGTAAGGTTATGAGGGTGTTTCTGCATGAGATTTGTATTTGAACAGGTAGACTCAGTAAATTGTCCTCTCCAGTGTGAGTAGGTATCATGCAATCCATTGAGGTCCTGAATAAAACAAAATGCTGAGTAAGGAGAACTTTGCCCCCTTTTTGCCTGCCTGACTCTTGAGCTCTTGTCTTCAAACTGGGATTACATCATTGGCTCTCCTGGTTCCCAGGTCTTTGGATCAGACTGAATTAAAGGCAAGATTTATTGGGGGTCCCGCTTGCAGAAAGCAGATAGTGAGACTTTCCAGCCTTATATCTTGTGAGTCAATTTCTCATAATAAATTCTATTTCTCTGCTATGCGATAGAATCACAATTCATTTATGTGTATTTACCTTGTGCCCTGAAACTTTGTTTAATGTATTTATTAGCTCTAGAGCTTTCTTGTGGATTCTTTTCCACTTACTATATATAGGATCATTCCATCTGTCAGTAAAGATTTTAAAAAATTTCTTCCTTTACAATTTGCTTACCTTTTATTTCTCTTGCTTGTCTAATTGCTTTGGTTAGAACTTCCAGTAAAATGTTGAATAACAGGTGTGGAAGAGGACAGTCTTGTCATATTCTTGATATAAAGGGGAAAGCTTTTGGATTTTCAGTATTGAGTATGATGCTAGCTATGGGTTTTTAATAAATGTCCTTTATCATGTGAAAGTTCTCTTTTTTCTTAAACTTCTCAGTGTTTTTATGATGAAATATTTTTTTTCAAATTACTTTTACATCAGTTGAGATGATGACTTTTTTCCCCTTCATTCCATTAATGTGATATATTACGTTGTATGAATTTTCTTACATTGAATCATCCCTGCATTTTTGGAATAAATTCCACTTGGCCACGGTATATAATAATTTTTGTATCCTATTGGATTTGGTTTGCTAGTATTTTTTTGAGGATTTTTGACGCTATAGTTATAAGGGAAAAAGTCTGTACATTTCTTTTTCTGGGTAATGCTGGCCTTATAGAATGATTTATGAAGTGTTTTCTCCTATTTTTTTTGGAAAAGTTTGAGAAGGATTGCTGTTAATTTTACTTTAAATCTTTAATAGAATTTACCAGTGAAGCCATATGGTCCTGGACTTCTCTTTGTTGGGAATTTTTGGTTAGTGATTCAATCTGTTTACTTATTTTAGGTCTGTTGAAATTTTCTATTTCTTCTTAAGCCAATTTGGGTAATTTGTGCATTTCTCAGAATTTTTCCCATTTCATCTGGTATGTCTAATTCGTTGGCATACAAATCTTTAGAAACCTTTCTATGGTGTCCCACAAACCTATTATCAGTTCTATTTTTTGTCATTCCTTTGTTCAGTTCAGAAAATTTTTATCAACCTGTCTTTGATTTCTGTGATCTATGTTCTGTGTTCTGCTGAATCCTACTAAGTCCTAACAATGATATCTTGGTTTCAAATTTTTAATTTTTAGTTATAGAATGTCCTTTTTTTTTTTTCCTTAGGGATATTTTCTTTGTTGAAATATATCCTTTTATTCACTCTGTCTAATATCATTTATATTTTTTTGACTAATTCCAACTTGGCTACCTTTGGGCCTATTTGTGTTGTCATATTTATTTCTATTGATTCTGAATCTCTTTTATTTTCTTCTCTATATGTTAGCCTTTCCATATAAAAGAACCCTGGCACCAAAGTAATGTTATTTCTTTCCACAGAGAAGGCAAGCATCATCTTCTATTAGAAAAATAGAGTAAGAGGACTGAATAGTTAGATCCGTTTGAAATTGAACTGGGTCAGGACTGGGTTGCAAATTTAGTTGACCTAAGTTCACTTGTGGTTTTAAATGTCTTGATGAAAGAACTGTTGGATAATTGTCTCTGCTTCTTCAGCCCAGTACCCCATCCACAAGCATCACCTAAGCCCTCAACATCCTCAAAGGTGAGAACATCAGATGGGGAAACTAGTCATGTGTTCTAATCTGGTCACAAGGTCATTAAAAGCTTCCTTTGTTTTATTTTCACCAAAATAGTCCTCTTACAGATGGCAATCCTGATCTAAGAGTGTTTAGAATCACACATGCCCATAAACAGGAAAATAGCTATTGCTCTCACTGTGTGCAGTGGTCTGGTGCAAATTTCCGAATCCTAAACCAAAGCAAAACTCTTCTTCACTTTTCTAATATCCATTTTTTTTCATATTTTAACATCTCTAACAATGGGATACATCTGAAATCCTTGGCATTGCACAACTACTGTTGGTTGTCTGTCAGAACATAATTGCATCAGCCATGCATGTGTATGATATGCAAACTTGGCCATAGCTTTTCATATTTTTGACATTTTAATTGAACTGTTATTGTTGTTATATATCCACTGTATTTAATTGCTTTTCAAATGTCTTTGAAAGGATGACATTATAAATTACATTGAAATACTAAGTCATTTTAGTTCAGAAAGGTACTAAAACAGAGTAGGGAGCAACAACTTTTATTAGTGAAGCAAATAATCATCGTCAGAATAATGATTACAATTTAGTAAATTTATTAAAGGGAAACAACCAAGTGCTTAATGAAAACCAAGGACAGGGGCGCCTGGGTGGTACAGTCAGTTAAGCATCTGAATCTTGGTTTTGGCTCAGGTTGTGATCTCAAGATGTGAGATCAAGCCCCGCTTTGGGCTCCACACTCAGTGGGGAGTGGGGTTGGCTGGAGTTTCTCTCTCCCTCGCCCCTCCTGCTCGTGCTCTCTCTGTCTCTCTCTCAAATAAATAAATCTTTAAAAAAAGGAAAATAAAAGAAAGCCAAGGACAATGCCTGCAAGCAGATAAAGCTTTGTTTTATTTTGTTATTGCGATATGTGCAAAAACAGGGACTATTACAAACTAAGCAAAGAAAGTCAAGACAGGAGAATTGGTCAAATCCCACAGAAGAGATGACAGATATTTTATTTTATTTATTTTTATTTATTTATTTATTTTTAGATTTTATTTACTTATTTGACAGAGAGAGAGAGAGATAGCGAGAGCAGTAACACAAGCAGGGGGAGTGGGAGAGGGAGAAGCAGGCTTCCCGCCGAGCAGGGAGCCCGATGTGGGGCTTGATCCCAGGACCCAGGATCATGACCTGAGCCGAAGGCAGATGCTTAACTGACTGAGCCACCCAGGAGCCCCATGACAGATATTTTAAAGTAATGTGAAGTTGGTCACATATTGCTCAGGACTGTCATTAAAACATGAATATCAAATTTGTCAGAGACTTCCTGTGCCTTAAACAAAATGGGTTTAAAATTTAGATATATGTGAATCTATTGAGAGAAAGATGAAAAGGTGATTTTAGAAATAAGGAAGCATCAGCATCCAAATTTATAGAATAGGGGGTCAGTGTCTTGGAAAAGCCTTCTGGGAAAAAAATAGATGGAACAATGTTTTAAGAAAAAAAAAAAAAACAGATGGAACAATATTTCAAGAAATGCTATATCACCAACAGTTTCGGATTGTGCCAAAAAGGATTGTGCCAACAATCCTTTGATGGCATAGAAGATCATATTATCTGGGAAAAAAATGTTATTGATGACAATAAGTAGAAAATGACTTAGAAAACCCAATTTAAAGAATTTCCTTTTTATGTATATATGCACAAGAGCTATAATGTTAAAAAGCTAAACGTTTTCAATAAGTATAAAATAAATTTTAAGTAATAAAGAATAGCATTAAAGTTTAATTTAAGATATTTCTTTCTTGATGTATAAAATAATGTTAATTTTTAACATTTATAGCATCTTGGAGTTGATTAAATGCTGCATAAACTAACATGTTAAATGCCTAAAGAAGGTTTTCTCAACATCTTTGATGTGAAATTATCTATTAAATAAGTAATAATGTGCATATATGAATAATGTGCATATACACTTCGTATTATCTTTTACAATTAAATTTCCTATTTTAAGTCATATTTTCTTCCTTTTTTTAAAGATTTTATTTATTTATTTGAGAGAGACAGAGACAGAGAGCATGAGCACAAGCAGGGGAGAGGCAGAGGGAGAAAGAAAGGGAGAAGCAGACTTTGCTGAGCAGGGAGCCCGATATGGGGATCCATCCCAGGCCCCTGGGATCATGACCTGAGCTGAAGGCAGATGCTTAAGTGACTGAGCCATCCAGGCGCCCTTAGTCATATTTTCTGTTAATGCCCATCTCAGTTAACTATATAACTTATATGACTATAAGCTCTGTGAGGGTGAAAACTAAATGAAAATATTACCATATTATTTTCACCATATTCTCACCAGAATTTAGCACCTTCCTGGTACATTGCAGTTGCCTTGTAACTATGTATTTAGTGAATGAATGTACACAGTATGGAGGTTTGCAGAGGATGGAGAACCACTTGGAGAGAAAAGTGAAAGTAAAGATATGTATTTTTCAGGTAATGGGTTGAGCACTAGAAATTGAGAAGCTATAGAGTTCAGAACCTCTAGAAGATATTGACATGATGAGTAAAAGATAAAATTAGGAGAATGTGTAGAAAATGAGGGCTTAAAACAATATTTAATTTTTTAATTAAGAAAATAAAATTATTTCCTAAAAAGTAATACATATATTTTATATATATTATTTTATAACACTGTCTTTCCAAAAAAAATTTCTAGTAAATTAAAATCATTAATCTACATTCACATCACTATAAAAATTCCTTATTTAATATTGCCTTAAAATTCCATAATAGTTTCACAATATTTTAGAGATTGTGTGATTCCATGGAGTAATCCAAGAGGAAGGAAGATTTGTTCTGGCTTCTAAAATGGGGGTTTTAGGGGCACCTGGGTGTCTCAGTCGTTGAGCGTCTGCCTTCGGCTCAGGTCATGATCCCAGGGTCCTGGAATCGAGCCCCGCATTGGGCTCCCTGCTCAGTGGAAAGCCTGCTTCTCCCTCTCCCACTCCCCTTGCTTGTGTTCCTGTTCTTGCTAACTCTCTCTGTCAAATAAATAAATGTAAATCTTAAAAAATAAAAAAAATAAAAAATAAAATGGGGGTTCTAATATTTTTGAGTCAAGCACTTCCCTTTCTTATTTGATGAAGTGCATCAAACTTAATTTTATGCAAAACCATGATACATTTATGTATCTGAATCAGCTCATGTTTCATTTGTTCAGTGGGCTTTAAAAATTAATTAAATAAATATTTGTTTATACTTATATCAAGCAAGTACCAGGAACTGCTGTTAAAATGGAAAATAAGGAAAACAAAGTTTCTCATTTCATGGTAGCTTTATATTCTGGGGGATAAATAAGACAACATCAATAATGTTGTAAAAGTCATGGTACATTTTACTAATGAAGGTAACCAAGTATCTGAGAAAGGTAAGTGGTGGGTGAGAATCTACTTTACTTAAAACTTATGCCACGAAAATTCTCCCAATCAAATTTCATATTTCAGCTGACATCTAAAGGATAAAAAGCATAAAGCTATAGGAAGGGCCAGGTATGGAGTTACTTCCAGCCTCACATGGACAAACATCCCAATATGAGAAAAACCTAATATGTTCAAAGAACCTAAAGAAGATCAAGCTAGAGAACAATAAGCTGAAGAGACTATTACAAAATTGGTTGGGTTACAGAGAAGAAAGATAACAAAGCAGAGAGAATCGGATGATAAAACCATCATAATGGATTTTTTTCAAAGGTCAGTATCACTTCAGCTGTTACTTAGTAGGAAAAAGTCTGAGAAGACTAAAATTTCCATCATTGAAGCAGATTTAAAGAGAGAAAATAATTGTTCAAATGCAACAAATAGCTTCCAAGGTAGTCAGATGCCAAGGAGAAGAGAACTCATCGAGCTAAGTGTAATTTTTTGCATGCCACTCTTCCACTTGGACATTTGCTATTTCTTCTATGGAGAAAGAGACTGATGAGAATCTGGACAGATAAAGGCTTCTGGGAGACAGAAGCCACAACTGTTTAGACAACCCAATGGGAGATACAATTTGCAGTTTAAGGTTATCAAAGCAGCCAGGTCCTGAGTGACCAAGATATAGGAGGTAGAAGAATACAGAGAAGTAGGCCTGATATTCAGTATCAGTTTTCGCCTTCACAGAGTTAGCTGATTAAGTTGAAAAGACAAAAAGTTTAGAAAGTCTAGAATAGTTAAGGTAGCTAGGGTTTTGCTATTGTGAACATGGAAGTAATAGCTTGATTTCTAAGGATTATTTGCACATTTATTAGTTGACATGTCCCTCAGTTGTATATTGATTCATACAGCACCCCTGTCCTACATCCTAAAATGCTTTCCTTAAGTGTAACTTGCCCAACCACTTTATTTAAGATGACAACCTTTTCCCTTCTGTGCTTTATTCTCTTCACGGCAATTAGCATTATCTAATATACTACATATTTCACATATTTTGTGTATACTTCCTTTCACCCATTACAGAGTTTTTGTTGGGTTGTGTTAGCACCTGGCAAAATTCATGTCCTTCCTGGAACTTTAGAATGTGGACTTATTTAGAAATGGAGTCATTTCAGATATAATTAGTTAAGCCAAGATTAGGTTGTGCTGGAGTAGGGTGGATTTTTAATTCAATATCCTCAGAAGAAGAAGAGAAAAGACACAGGCAAAATGCCACTTGAAGAAAGAAGCAGAGATTGGAGTCCACTGCCATAAGCCAAGGCGTGCTGAGCTTTGCCAGCAACCACCGGAAGCTGGGAGAGAGGCATGGAGCACAGTATTCTTCTGAGATCCCAAGCAGGAATGAACCTCGCCAACATCTTAATTTCAGACTTCTGTCCTCAGAACTGTGGAAGAGTATATTTTTATTATTTTAAGCTACTCAAATTGTGGTACTTTGTTCCAGCAGGCCTAAGAAACTAATAATACGATATAAGATCCTTGAGGGTGAAGATTTTTATCTTTTTTTTCATTGCTGAAACACAAGTTTCTAGTACAGACTGTATTGTTGTTATTACATAGCCTTCACTTCTTGAGATAATGTACTGTGAGTTTATTGATACAGACTTTTAAAATTCGTAAAACACCTATGAGTTATTTTCAGATGAGGAAAATATTTTTTGTTAAGTCACATAGTTTAATGTTGCTCTATAATTCATACTAGAGTTTATAGTTTTTCAAAGTCTTTTTTTTAAACAATGCTGCAGTGCAATGTTAACATTTCCTTCTCTTTCTTCCCTCCTCCTCATCCCCCATACCTTCCTTCTTTCCTTCCTTCCCTTCCTTCCTCCCTCCTTCCTTCCTTCCTTCCCTCCCATCCTTCCTTCTTACCTTCCTTCCTTCCTTATCCCTCCCTTTATTCTTCACTCTCTACTTCTGTCTCAGTCCTTTCTTTTTAACAAATCTAAAAAAGAAGGAATTTACATTTCAAATTATTAATGAACTACAATCTGTAGCACTACAGATAAGCTGCAGTACTGAAATTTTTCTCAATGTTTTTGTATTTAGTCAAAATGCATGTTAAGTCTCCCCTTTACTTCTGTCAAATGACTTTACCAATAAATTTCTACATAAGGAAAGATCCAGAGTTTTAAATTAAGTGATTCAGTTCATCACCATCTCAATTATGTTTTCAAGTAATATAGTACCAATTCTTACAAATTTGTTATTTGAGTAAATGTTAATGTTTCTGTATTAATTATGTGAGTAGGCCATAGGTTATATTTTGAATTCCTATATATCTTTCCCAGAATCAAAATTCACATTTTAAGAAGCCCAATATTTATTTTTTTTCACTTTATCAACACCCTGTCTTCTATGTGCTATGGTGAGGGCTGTGAATTGTGTAAGACTGTTGAATCACAGATCTGTACCTCTGAAACAAATAATACATTATATGTTAAAAAAAAAAAGAAGAAGAAGATGGCAGGAAGGGAAAAATGAAGGGGGGGAATCAGAGGGGGAGACGAACCATGAGAGGCTATGGACTCTGAGAAACAAACTGAGGGTTCTAGAGGGGAAGGGGGTGGGGGGATGGGTTAAGCTGGAGATGGGTATTAAAGAGGGCACGTACTGAATGGAGCACTGGGTGTTATGTGCAAACAATGAATCACAGAACACTACATCAAAAACTAATGATGTAATGTATGGTGATTAACAACATAAAAAAAAAAAAACCTGTCTTCTAAAGAATGTAAATTTCTTTTGAGATGAATGGATGTTTCTTCAGAAGTGTTAATGAATGATAAAATCTTCATCTGGTTTAAGTAGATTACACTTCATTTTATTTAACAACATTAGTATAATTTTCCAAATTTCTATTATGCCATGGCCAACCCATATTCAAATGTGAACAACCGAACTTATCTTCAAACACACTTAAAATTACAGTAGAAGTAATTGACCAAATATTTAAATTGGCCAAAAGTGCACATTTAGCAGATTTCTATTTTATCTGGCTAAGCTCCCTCCACCCATTATTAGAAGCAAGTGCTTAGACATTATGTCTGTTTAATTTATTTTTTGGTATTATTTTAGTTGCAATGAAGCTGCTCTCTGAAGATAAACTTTGGATATCCTGGCTTATAATGTGCTCTACCTGATTTCGGTTTTACCTTTTATGCCCACAGAGATTTGCATTCATTATTATTGTAGAATGCCTACAGATTACCTTTGAATATCTAACAGTGACATGTGCTTTTGATACATTATGGGTGTGAGATGTAATAGTCTTGGGAAGCTTAAATTGTATTAAACTTTTATTAACTAAGGATTTTCTCCATATAATTGAATAACTCAAAGCTCTGACAGCTAACATGACTTAACAAAGATTAAATCTTCACATTAAGTTAAAAATAACTTTCATATTTTGAGTTAAGAAAGTAAATAAGTGGAAATAAACTCTGAGTAAACATCATTTATGTTTGTTGCTTAGAGTTATATTTATTTATATCACTCATGACCTAAATGATTCTTCATAAATATTAGTATTTGTCTTCTTTGAAAATAATTTTGGATTATAAATTCTGATGCACCATAAGCAATAAAAATTCATTTTTATTTTATATCAAAGCATTTTTACATTTTTTTGTTCATAAGAAAATGATACTTGCATATTTTGATGCAAATCATATGACCATATTTTCAAGATGTTTAGTTTTTTGGTATTAGCTTTTAAATAAACTAAATCAAACATATCGCCTTATTATGTTCATCGACATTACTTCCCTCAGTGCATTTTATGTTACTTAAATTCTTTTTTTTTTTTAAAGATTTTATTTATTTATTTGAGACAGAGAGAATGAGAGACAGAGAGCATGAGAGGGAGGAGGGTCAGAGGGAGAAGCAGACTCCCCGCCGAGCAGGGAGGCCGATGCGGGACTCGATCCCGGGACTCCGGGATCATGACCTGAGCCGAAGGCAGTCGCCCAACCAACTGAGCCAGCCAGGCGCCCCTATGTTACTTAAATTCTTAAATATTATATCAGTGAGACCAGGAAAGCCTGTGTGAAAGCTTAATGTGCTTCATTGCCCGATTAATTTTTGAAATTTCATATTAAGATGTAATTTTGCTACAAGATAGGACTTCTTTATTAATTACCAATTGCCTTTTATGAATGAGATGATGTAATTTGATACCTTGTTTGAATCAGGAATTACCTATATCCATGCATATGATACATATATAAGAGGATGAAATAACATTAAAACTACTTCTGCAGTGCTTTTTAATGGCTTTAATTTTCTTTATATAAGATGAAATCTCCTATTTTTTCCCTCCTCTTTCTCACTCTCCTCTTCATCTTCATATTTCTCTTTTTTTCTTATCCTTTGTTTTTAATCTCTTAGCACTTAAAAATTAGCAGGTGTTAGCACGGGCATTGATTCAGACATTCCTGAGCTCCAGTCTTTTCTCCACCAATACTTATCTGTGTAAACTTGGAAGAGTGACTTTTTTCCTATAGACTTTAAAGTTCTATAAAATAGGAATAATTACAGATTTTAACTCAAGGTTGCTGGGAGGAATATTGTAAAATAGGTATGCCTACACACATAACATTAAGGTATTAATGTACATTTAATACATTGCATATTAAAATTAATGTATTATAACATTAAGGATCTACTTATATGCTAACTAGGTCCTCAATACAACTTATCTGTTATTGATGATAGTGCTGATGGGAGTAATCATTTTATAGTATCATCTATGAAGCAATAAGGTGACATACACTATTCAGTTCCATGTTAATGTTACCCTTTAGAAGTGTTTGATATTATGTGCTATTACGACCATTTCACAGATGGAGCTCAGAGAGATAAAGTGACTACCTCATATTATACAGATATTAAGTAACAAAGCTAATTTAAAAATCTATATTGTATTAAAAATATCATGCTACTTGCACATGGTGAAGGATTTTTAATTATTTTGAAGTAAATAGAGCAGTTGGAGGATGAAGAAAAATTCTATATATATCTTCATGCAATATATGCCAAGACATTATTGGGCATGGGCCCTGTTTTGAGTTGCGAGTGTTATGGATAATACAAAGACAGTCAAGTTGTTTGCTTCTTTGTTGAGGTGGATTAGTGGAGTCATAGGAGCAGTAACTGGAAAGAGACTCAGTTCCAGTGATGCTGTGGGCACCAGAGACAGACCGATGGAAACGAGATCCATACACAGGGCATAGTGTTTAAAAACAGAACAGTGACAGTTGAAGCAGGAAAGGGATTGGGGTTGAGGAAAATAGAAGGATCAAACCGAAGATAGTGTGTTCCCTGACAGATGAGTCACCCAGTGATGGGACTCCCAGGGCCATTTCAAAATCAGAAATCTGAAAAGACAACTATGCATTTGGAGTTTAGGAAAGCCTTTTAGATGTTAGCAGGGATTATACTACATGGTGGAGGACACTCTCAGTCTTCTTGAGGGAGAATAGTTTGAATTTAGGAAGTACTAGAAATAAAAAACTGGAGCACTTCACCCTCATGAAGAAGGGAGCATGAACATGGGCAAATGAGGCTAAATACATCGACAGAATCGGAGCATAAGATGGACAGCCTGTGAATTGAGCAGATATGGAGCTAGCTAAAGTTTCTTGATTTACCATTCCTTGACCCAGTGTTTGGCCTGAAATCTGAGCCTACCCACAAAACTACTTTTCTTTGTGCTCATACCATATTAACTAAGTAGAGGGCCTACTATTCATTCATTATTTTCTCATTCATTTCCTCACTCTTTTATTTATAAATATGTATTGAACAACTTCTTCCATGCAGACATTGGTTTATATACCAGGAACTTATAAATGAATTAAATGCAATACTTGCTCTTAAGAAGCTTATTATTTAATGAGGTATTCAGAGAAGTAAACAAACTATTACAATAAAGTATGATGTATGTAAGTACAAGTTTTCGGGAAAACATGGACAAAAAGTTACTTAATCCAGTCTTTGGGATGGCAGCGTTATTTGGAGAGGATGAGGCCTAACTTGTCTTGAGAGTAAATTATCAGTTTTCTACTTTAAAGGACTAGAGAATGCAACTTTTGAAAACACCTAAAAATCAAACAACATACTTATTTAGGAACTCTAAGATGTGTGGTGAGACTAGATAATGGTCTGCTATTGATCAAAGTATGGAGATTGGTAAAATACGAGGCTGAAAAATGATCAAGAAGCAAAAAATGCCATATATACCACACAAGTTAGTTTTCTAACTATCTGAACACAAAGGGAAGTAGGTAAGGTAGGGGTTTTAGGAAGGTTGCTGAGACTGGTGTGTGAAAGATAAACTGAAGAGGAATAGGGTTGGTAGCAGAGCAAAGAGTATAGTTACCATCTTAAAATGGCATTTAGAGGAGATGCCAGTAAAATGAGAGATAGAGAGATAGATATGTGACTGATAGCTGGATGATTGATAGACAGACAGATGCTGCCTGTCCAGAGACCTCATGCCTCTGTGATGAGAAAAACAAGGTCCCATTTCCTTCCATAACCAAGATATAAATACTTGAGCCTCAGACAAACTACTTGTCAAAAATAATTTCACCAACACCTTTTACCCAGCAATTTGTGAGAGTTTTCAAAGGTTTAGCCTCATATGTGTTTAGAAAAAAAAAAATTTTTTTCAGGTTATTATCAGGCTTTCTCATCTTCCACGAACTTGATGTTTTTGTTGTTAGGCAACAACCTAATCCCAGCTGCGTCATCTCCGTAACTACCACTGCTGTTTGTCTGAAACCAAAGGAGACCCTGCCCTCTTCTGTACTTCTCAGTACAATCAGAAGTCTCTCCTAATTCTCCAAAGCACAAACTGATAACTGCATATGAATTTTCATGAGTATTTTCTTACAGTCCAACGATAATGAGGCACAGTGCAATAAGGACCAGTAGTTCAAGGTCAGTGTGCATAAGAATCACCTGGAGAGCTTGTTAAAACAAACATGCCCGGACCTCACTCCCAACAATTTTGATTCAATGGGGCTGGAGTGGACTCCAACATACTACATTTCTAATAAGCCTCCAGGTAATGACGATAATTCTAGTCCACAGACCTTACTGTGTATAACAAAGATCTATAGAACTGCCCAAACTGAGCCATAACCTCAAGTCTCTTAAAAGATTTTGTTCTCTCATTTTTATCTGCCTTCAAATTATACAGGAGTTGCTGATCCCTATTCTAAATGTAACTGACCCTCTCTATTTTTGAGAATCCTAGGAAATAAAAGAGTAATCCCTGGTCTTGAGAGCTTTCCTCTGATTTCATACAAAGAATGTATCCTCAATTCCTCATATAGTGCCCAAGATTACTATTTTCTAAAGATGAATTCTAATAGAATATTTAGTTTCCTTTAGGAAAGCATCTAAAAGATGTGGCCTACTGTCATTAGTATACTTTTTATCCCATTTACTTAAGTATTTGTTAATACTTGTATAGGACTTACTATGTACTTCTAAACACTATATAAAGAAGGATTCATTTAACCTTTATAAGTTTATTATAAATTATACAATGTTATTAACCCTCTATACAGATATGGAAACTGAAACGTAAAGAGTTTAAGTAAATTTCTCATCCTCACACACCTAAGGACAGAGAATGTAGTCTGGTTATAGACTCTATCCTCCTAGCTACTATTTAATGTTCTCTCTCCATTTCACTCTAGAGCCACTCAAAATCCGTACTATTTTACCTTTTCATGTCTACTTTATTTGTACTTGAAGGTAACTGTTAAGTTTCTGCTGAAGGTGGAATGGCAATGGCATAAGGAACAGGGACCAAAACGTAGAATGAGAGGTAAGGCCACAAGTGCAAGTTGCATTTCTACTGTATTTCTGGCATTATGAATGTTGAGCTTTTCTTTAATGGGACCATTGCGACATAGGGGATAGAAAGGAAGGTTGATCTCAGCTTCAGTCAAATGAACACATGCAAGGTCAGAGAATGAAGTATAAACCACCTCTAGAAAAAATAAGGAATACCTTGGGGGCTGGGTTGAAATAATAATAGGAGGAAATAGCAGCACAGAACAGAATAAACATAAAGGAATTTTGATAGAGATTACATGAATCTGTACATTGCTTTGGGTACCATGGACATTTTAACAATATTAATTTTTCCAATCTATAGGCATGGAATATCTTTCTATTTATTCGTGTCTTCTTCAATTTCTTTCCTTAATATCAAGTAGTTTTCAATTATAAAGGTCTTTCACCTCCTTGGCTAAATTTATTCCTAGATATTTTGTTCTTTTTGATGCAATTTTAAATGGGACTATTTTCTTAGTTTCTCTTTCTGATAGTTCCTTATTAGTATATAAAAGCACAACAGATTTTTGTGTACTGTTTTTATATCCTGCAACTTTGCTGGATTCACTGGTTAAATAGCTCTAACAGTTTTTTGATGGAGTCTTTAGGGATTTCTATATATAATATGTCATCTGCAAATAGTGATAATTTTACTTCTTTCCAATTTAGATGCCTTTTATTTCTTTTTCTTGCCTAATTTCTTGGGCTAGGACTCTAATACTATGTTAAATAAAAGTGGCCAGAGTGGACATCCTTGTCTTGTTCCTCACTTTAGAGGAAAAGCTTTGGCTTTTCACCTTTTAGTATAATGTTAGCTGTGAGATTGTCATATAAAGCTTTTATTATGCTGAGGTATAAATTTCTTGAGTTTATTTAGAATTCTACTTCTAACAATGTTTCTCTAAGGACTTACACTTTAGGGTTTTTTTCTTATTTTGTAAATTTCACTATAACAGTTTCCCTTGGTTAATGTTTCTACGCAATATATTTTTTCCAGTTTTTACTTACAGTCTCTGTATATCATTTTGTCAGAGATGAATATATAGTTGGAAATATATATCCAGTCTAAAAATGTTTTTTTAATAGAGAATTTACAGCATTTTTTAAAAGTATTGGTATATAAGCACCCATCACTATCTGAATGCATTAACTACTTAGTTTAAGTAATAAGTGGTGAGAGCTGAGATGGTGATGATGAAGATGGCAGGAGATCTCTTAAAAGTTCATCTGATTTTTTTTTTTTCCCTGAGATTTCATAGCCAGAATTTGAATACCAAGGGTTCAGATGATAAAAAATCCTCTTACTTGGTTTCAACTTACTTTTTTACTAAGTGATTTCTTCTTGGTTTAACAGTTTGATATTTCTATCTCCTTTGTATTTTTTGGATTAATACTTTTTGTTGTTGTAGAGCTCATTATGGTATTAGTGCTAAATTTTTGGTTCATAGTCTTTATCAGATCGAGGGATTTTCCTTCTGTCCTTAGGTTTCTGAGAGGTTGCTTTGTATTGTTTTGTTTTTTTCTAATTATGAATGGGTTTTGAATTTCATTAAATACTTTTTCTGTTCCTTTGGGAAAGTGATATGATGTACATTTTTTTCTTTTTTATTTATTAAGTGATAAATTACATTGAATGCTTGTCAAATGTTAAAAACAACCTTTGCATCTGAGAGATAAACCCTACTTGGAAAGTAGCATTATATTTTCTATATATAGCTGGAATTAATGTGTTATATCTTGTCATTTTTGTGTGGTTATATGTTAGGGTTATGTTGGCCTAATAAAATAAGTCTAGCATTGCTCTTTTTACCTCTATTTTTCTAAAAAAGTTTACATATTATTTCTTTATTCAGTGTTTTATAAAATTCACCAGTGAAATAATGTGAGCCTGGAGTTTTCCTTGAAAAGTTGTTTTTAATGGTCAGTGCAATTTCTTCAATCAATTTGGTGGTATTCAGATTTTCTAATTCTTCATAGTGTTAACTTCAATTATCGTTTCTTCTTCCTTGGTCAGCCTAGTTAAAAATTTGTCAGTTTAATTGTATTTTTCAAAAACTAACTTTTCATTGCTTGGTGTGTGTATGTGTGTGTGTGTGTATTTTAAATTCCTTTGTTTGCTTTCCAGTTTATTAATTTCTGATCCTATAATTATTGCCTACTTTCTGCTGAGTTCAGTTTAATATGCTCATATTTCTCTAATTTCTTAAAGAACTCTTGGTCATTATTTTAAACCTTTCTTCTTTTGTAATATAAGCATTTATAGCTATAATTTATTTTAAACATTTCTTTAGCTACATCCTACAAATTTTGATGTTTTGCTTTTATTTTCTGTTTAAAATATTTTCTGATTTTATTTGCAGCTTCCTCTTTAATTCATAGATTATTTAGAATTTTGTTGTTTCATTTTGAATTATTAGAAGATTTTGTAGACACCATTTGATTATAGATTTCTAATGCAATTCCAATGTGGTCAGGGTATATATACCCTTCATATTTTCAAACTTTGAGATGCATCATATGGCCTATTTAGTGCACTTAAAATTTAGCACAATGCACTTGAAAATAATGTGCATTTGCCTGCTTTTGAATGTGGTGTTTTATAAATGTCAAATGGACCCAGTTGGATGATAGTACTATTTATGTCTTCAATATCTTACTGATTTTCTGTCTACTTGTTCTATTGCATGCTGGGAGGAAAGTAGTGATATTTCCAACTACAACTGTGAGTTTATCTAGTGTCCCTCATTTCTATCTCTTTTTGTTCCATATATTTTGAAGTTACATCCATGATCATGTCCATATCATTTGTTTAATTACTGTAATTATTTTCTTATATGTTTTTAAAGTTTTTCTAAATTTATTTGAGAGAGAGCACAAGCAGAAGGGAGCAGCAGAGGGAGAGGGAGAAGCAGGCTCCCCACTGAGCAAGGAGCCCAGCTCAGGGCTCCATTTCAGGACCCCAGGATCATCACCTGAACCAAAGGCAGATGCTTAGCCGACTGAGCCAACCAGGCACCCTATTTTCTTATAGTTTTCTTATAGTTTTTATGATTATTCTGGTGCAATAGAATACTGGCCTCTCAAAGATGCCCATGGCCACCCTAAAATCTATGAATATTTTAATTTACATGGTTAAAGGTATTTTGCTGATGTGATTAAGGTTAAGGACCTAGATATGAGGAAATTAGCCTGGATTATCCAGGTGGGCCCAGTTTAATCGCCTGAGTCCTCACTATTGAGAAACTTCCCAGCTGGTCACAGAGCTGCAAAAATGGAAGAGGAGTAAGAATAATGTGGCCTGAGAAAGACTCAACTTGCCTTTAGGCCTCAAAAATGCAGGAGGAGAGCATGAGCCAAGGAATGTGGTGGCCTCTAGAAACTGGAAATGACCCTCACATGTCAGCAAGAACATGGGAACTGCTATCCTGCAACCACAAATAACTAAATTCTGCCAACAACCTGAATGAGCAGGAAATGAATTCTCCCTTAGAACTCCAGAAAAGAATGCAGACTTGCTGACATCTTAACTTTAGTCCAGTGATACCCATCCCAACCTTCTGGATCAAAGACATATAAGATAATAAACGTGTGTTGTTTTGTAGTTTGTAAGTTGTTATGGGGGCAATAGAAAACAAATACATCTTGAATTTAAAATATATATTTTAATCTTATTACAAATGATATTATAGCATTTTATATATAACAATACCCTCCATTTGTGCTCTTTCCATGCTTTGTCCTATTTTTGTCATATATTCTACTTCAACATATTTTAAACCTGTGACACATTCTAATATTTCATTCTTGTTCAATCCGTTTTCTCACTCTTAACTTACTTTTCATATTCCCCAATGTCTTATTCAAGTTCACCATTCTTTTATATTTCAGGATTTATCTAATATGTTCTTAAGCCCTTGCAGTGAGTTTATAATTTTAAGTATTTTTTTCCTTTTATTCTAGAACTCCTACTTGGTTCTTTTAAAATATAATTTCCACTTTTCTTTGACACTTTCTTTCTTTCTTTGCCTTTATATTATTGAACACATTTTATAGAGGTTAGAACAGTGAAAGTCCTGCTCATTTCATTCCACTTCTTAGTTTTTCCTATCAACTCATTTCCTTCCTCGCTTATTGTCATAAGTTTTGCATCTTTGCATTGTCAACAATTTATGACTGAATGCTGGACTTCATGAACATTATACTATTGAATCTTTGGACTTTATTATTTTCCTTAATAGAGTGTTTGGTTTTGTTCCAGCAGGTAGTTAAAGCCCTATGGACCATATTTTGTAGCATATTTTAAAAAACTTTGTTCATACATGTCTTGAGCTTCCTTTAAGCCTAGATTAGTACTCCCCCTAAAGCACAGCCTTTCTTTAAATTTTACTGAATGCCCAGCTGGTTCAACAATGTTTCTCATATGTGTCTTTTTGGACCCATTGGCCCTATGTCAGCTCCTATAGTTTTTTGTTGTTTTGTTTTGTTTGTTTGCTTATTTTTTAGCTCCTCATGCTCTGGTATTTGTTCTCTTCCCAGTAGCTGTTTTTGCTGGTCTCGTGGAGTTCCTCATAGAGCACATTCAGTTTAATAGTTGGTTAAAGACTAGAAGGAAACCACATGCAGATTTCTGCAGCTCCCTTGCTACATAGTTCCTTCTTCTCTGATACCCAGGCCCCCACACAAATTCTTGTCACTTCAGTACCTCAAATGTCAATCTGTGTTGCCTTACCTCAATGAAACCCTGTTTTTGTGCTGCTTCTCTTTGCATTGCTGCCAGGAAATTGTGTCCTGTAAGAAAACTGAGGCAGTGATAGATCTCGCATTGCCTGTTTCCATTTGCTCTCAGGGATCATAGTTTTCTGCTTCTTGTTCTTCAGACTTGAAAATAGTTATTCCGTTTGATTTTCTAGTTTTTACATTATGTATAGCCACTATTCCTGCCATGATTAGAAATGAAAATCACCCCACACCCACTAAAGAAAATGAAGTTTATTATAGAGTCAACATTTACTTAGATTTACCCACGTTTGTTAAATGTTTCATGGCTCTTTGTCATTTCTTGCACCTCCAATATTCCATTTTGGATACTTTTTTCTTCTGCTTAAAGAATAATCTTTACTGTTTCCTTTACTATGCATCTATTGGTGACAGACTCTCTCAGCTTTTGCTATCCTGAAGATGTCTTTATTTCATCTTCATTTTTGAATGATGGCTTTCATAGAGGAGGAAAAATAAGCTATGAGTTAAATGAATGGTTATTTCTCAAGTTGTAGGATTAAACAGAAATTTAGTTTTATTGATAAAATGGCCTTGCAGGGATGACGTAAAAGGTAGTTTTAAGGCGATCTATGATTGAGTAATTTTTAACTATACCTTCACCAAAGATTTTGAAGGCTTATATTTTTATTTTCTCTCTGTGAGCAGCCAATTTACACATAAAGCTTAACAGTGTTTATTTCTACCATAATATTATATTGCAGTAGTCATTTGGTCTTGCATCATGCAAATAAGTTGTGCTAATTTAGTTTTAAATTTTAGTTATTTTCCAACATTTTTCCAATAAAATTTTCAAGCATATAGAATTTGAAATTTGAGTACAATGAATAATGATATGTTCCCTAACTAGGTTCAGCTGATTTTAACAATTTTTGTTCTCTCTAAATTATATGTGTAACAAATCAACTATATGTAATTGTATATTTAGGATTTTTAAAAATTTTACTGGTGTTGAAATATCATGTGAAAGTAAGATATAGATATCATGATAGTTCACTGTTAAATACCTCACAATAGTTATGCTAAATGTAAAATCTTTTGCATAACCACATTACTATTTTTGTTCATAAGAACAATCTCTCTATATATGTTCATCTTATATCATATAGTAATGTAATTATCTGATTCCTAGTCCATTTAGAAAATTTCCCAATTTTTATAAGAATAACTTTGATATTATGAATCATTTTAAGTTCATGCTTTTCAATTATTTTACTTCTTGTGTATCTTTTAGTGTAGAAGAGTTCTCCCATTTATTCTTTTTCATGGCAATACTTTGAGTAATCCAGGTCAGCTGTGTTCTGTGTTTTGTATGTGTCTGATTATTTTATTTTAGAGACATGTGACTTATTCCCCATAACCTCTATATTTTCTCTAATGTAGATGTTAGGTATTAGAGGCTTGATTAGATTAAAATGTAAAACATTTTGGAGTTAGAATATTTCATAGGTGATATTCATACTTCATATTGCATGATTTGCTTACTGTTAAGTAGTATGGTGGATTAAAATTTCCACTAAACTTCTATGATCCTCCTATCAATAATATATGTTTCTTCCCTTGGATCTGTGTAGATATTGTGACTACTTTAAATAATATTATACTGCATAAAGATTTAGTGTCAGTTTCTCTTCCCAGGCCTTAAAAGACTGGAAGCTTCAAATTCTTCTGTCTGTGATAGCTGACATGTAAGAAATGTGTCCAACCTGAGACCACCAGACAGTGAAAAGCTTAAAAGCCATAAAGAGAAGCCCAGGATTAAGAGACACTACGTGAAGAGAGAAAGTGGGGTGGGGGAGGAGAGAGAAAAAGAGGGCGAGGGAGAGGGAAAGTCAAAGGAACACCAAGATAACAAACATGTCACTGGGAAGACTATCTTAGAGGAGAATCATTGTCACGCCCAAAATTCATGCCCACCTGGAATTCCAGAATATGACCTTATAGAATTTGAAGATGTAACTAGTTCAGGATGGCAAGATTAAATCCTAGGTGGAGGTGGGCCTTAAATCCAATGACTGGCATCATAAGAAGGGGAGAGGATACAGAGAAAAATGCTGTGGTGAAGATAGAGGCATGGAGACAGAGAGGCAAATTGCAATGATATAACTCTAAGCCATGGCATGTCAAGGATTTCCAGGAGCCACTCACAGATAGGAAGCGAAAGTGAGGGATTCTTCCCCAGAATCTTCAGAAGGAGCATGGCAGATGGATAGCTTGATTTTGGACTTCTAGCCTCAGGAACTGTGAGAAAATAGGTTTCTGATGTTTAAGGTCACCAACTTGGTGGTAATTTGTTATGGCAGCCCTAGGAAACTAAGACAATCTTCTAATTCAATAAGGCACATGATGCTGATGATGTTGGTCACAGATGAACCACTGAGCCGAGCTTCCTGAATTTCTGACCCCAAAATTGTGAGCAAAATAGAATAGTTGTTTTAAGCCCTAAGTTTTAGGATAGTTTGTTTTGCAGCAATAGATGTCCATAGCAGAATTTTGTACTTGGAAGTGAACTATATAACAAAACCTATGGAACTGACCTCAGGACGAGACAGCAGGCAGAAGTAGCAAGGGCTTTGAGGAGATGGTTAGTAAAGGCTTGAAGGACAGTGATCCAAATGTTACTGGAGGTTGGAGAAGGAGGATGCTTGTAGTAGCAGAACATTTTATTTGAGAAATAAAGTACCTAATTGGTTTGGGGAAATGTTAAATCTGGGCAGGTTGCTGAAAGCACCTACTGGATTCTTCTCACTGCCTATAATAAAATAGGAGAAGGGAAGATGAACCTTGTAAAGAAATGTTCAGTTTTTATGCAGAATTAATTGACAATACAGAGTCTAAAACAATTTGGCCAGAGAGCAAGATGTTCTCAAAGAAAGTAATGACATCAGGCAAATACCAAGTCCAGAGCATGAAGATCTAATTTAAAGGTAAAGAAATCAAGAGTGGAACGCAAAACTGCTCAGACTACAGAAGATTTTAGGTGGAATCCCATAGACCCTCTCAGCTACATGAAGTTTTCTAAGTATCATAAGAATGAAAGCTTACGGACTAGCTCTGTTAATAATAAACCTTCTAGGAATCTTAAAGGTGTCATATCATCATAGATTTTTAGGGTACCAAAGGTACAGAAAGGCTTTGTTTGAATTAATTTTTGTGTTTGGCTTTTTTCTAATAGAGTCCATTATAGTTTGATATGTAGGGAGTTACTAATACTTTTAAAGGTAGTACATAATAAATTGGACTGAAAATGACAAAAGTTGTTTGAAATCAAAAGCACCTTTGTACCTACAACCTGTTATAGATAAGATGCAGACTGAAGTATTATGTATCTGCAAAGAAAAAAAAAAAGAAAGAAAGAAAGAAAAGCAATTGTTCTTATTAAAGGATAACTTAGAGAATGAGAGAAAAAACACAGAGAACAGAGCCAAAAGCTCCAGCACATCATTTCTAGGAGCAGAACTGGGTTTACATGAAGGAACTGGTAATATATTGCTGGGCTGGAATTGAGAACTGCTATGAATCAATAAACAACTGAGGGTTGCCTTTTATCCTACTTTTTGAGTAGGATCATCATTACTCTCAATTTCAAGTTGATATTTCCATTTCAAAATTAACATCCTAAGACTTTTCCAGAACTTTTAAAATTTTATGTTTGCAGTTTGTTTCTATTACCTTAAAAATCTAGTTTCAAAAAGAGGCTTATCTCTTAATAACTTTAATTCTTGTATTTGTTTATATTTATTATAATAAGCATAAATATTTTCAAAACCTGTAATACTAGTATTTCTTGGTCTAGAAATAAAGTTCTTAGGTGAAATTCAGTATTTCTCTGCAGTTACTTTGTGTGTAGGAAATATCTTGGTTAAAAAAAAAAATACTGTGTTTAAAAGTTATTTGAAAAAACATTTTCTTTTTTTTTAAGATTTTATTTATTTGACAGAGAGAGGGAACACAAGCAGGGGGAGTGGGAGAGGGAGAAGCAGGCTTCCCGCGGAGCAGGGAGCCCGATGCGGGGCTCGATCCCAGGACCCTGGGATCATGACCCAAGCCGAAGGCAGACGCTTAATGACTGAGCCACCCAGGCGCCCCTTTTTTTTTTTTAAAGATTTTATTTATTTGACAGAGAGCGGGAACACAAGCAGGGGGAGAAAAACATTTTCTATTTGATTTAGAATTAGGTATATTTACTTTTGTGTACAGTATTAGGATTTGCTTTTGTTCTTGATTAATGTTTAATAAGTTTTTTGCATAATTCCAAATCAAAGTTATGTTCAAAAATTTAGAAATCTTACTCCTATTCCTATTTTCTCCACTCAGTTTCCATTCAACACCATTTGATTAGTCTTTGGTTTGCTTTTCTATATTTTGATTACCTAAGATAAAAAAAATATTTTAAATATTTTAAAATACTATTTTTAATTATTTATTTTAAAATTAATCCTGTAGGGGCACCTGGCTGGTTCAGCTGGTGGAGCATGCAGCTCTTTATCTTGGGTTCATGAGTTCAAGCCCCACACTGGGTACTGAGCTTACTTAAAAAACAATCACAAAAAAATAAAATTAATAAAATTAATATTGTAGTGTTATTGTCATATGTTAATATTATATTTTAATATTTAAAATGAACATTTATTATGTGTGCATGTGTTTGTACACATATATAAATAATTGAGTGCACATGCGTACATGTACATGTTATGTAGCAAGATTAGAACATCTATATCTATATAACTATATATTTAGATATACATCTTTTTTCTAAAGGGAATTAATAGGTGATAAATTAAGTAAATATTTTGCCATGGCTTGTCATGAGCTAACACTATAAAATCCCATTTTTGTGATTACATTTTGTGATGATTACAATCACTACTACTTTCATATCTAAAACTACAAGATGACTAGTCTGAAGTTTTTGTTGTTGTTGTTGTTGTTTTACGAGAGAGAGAGAGAGAGAAAATGAGCTGTGGGGGCAGGGAAGGAGGAGGGCAGAGGGAGAAAGGAAGAGAATCTTAAGCAGGCTCCATGCCCAGTGCAGAGCCCAACAAGGTGCTCAATCTCACTGACCCTGAGATCATGACCTGAGCAGAAATCAAGAGTCAGAGGTTCAACTAAATGAAACCCCAGGCGCCCCTGAAGTTTTCTTTTCTTTTCTTTTCTCTTCTTTTCTTTTCTTTTCTTTTCTTTTCTTTTCTTTTCTTTTCTTTCAAGAGAGAGAGGGAGAGAGAGAATCTTTTATTTATTTTTTTTAATTTTTTTATTTTATTTTTTATTTATTTATTTGAGAGAGAGAGAGAGAAACAGCATGAGAGGGGATAGGGTTAGAGGGAGAAGCAGGCTCCCCGCTGAGCCGGGAGCCCGATGTGGGACTCAATCCCAGGACTCCGGGATCATGACCTGAGCCAAAGGCAGTCGCTTAACCAACTGAGCCACCCAGGCGCCCGAGAGAGAGAATCTTAAGCAGGCTCCACGCTCAGTGCAGAGCCCAGCTCTGGACTCAGTCTCACAACCCTGAGATCATGACCTGAGGCAAAATCAAGAGTTGGATACCTAAATGACTGAGCCACTCAGGTGCCCCAGAAGTATTCATTTTTAAAGATCTGCTTCTAGGAAAATATATTGTTTGAAAACCATATCATTAAGGATTCCACCTGAAAATAAAAAACACTTTAAATATTTAAGCACAATATTTTTTGATCAACTGATTGATAATCTCCTTAAATATGCACATATGTATGCAATTATTTAAAAATGTATATACATAGCAATTCTCAAACGTTTGGTCTCATGCATGCATTAGGGCCTTCAAAAAGCTTTGAACAGGGGCATCTGGGTGCCTCAGTCGCGTAAGCTTCTGCCTTCGGCTCAGGTGGTGATCTCATGGTCCTGGCGTTGAGCCCTGCATCAGGATCTCTGTGCAGCAGGGAGTCTGCTTCTCCCTCTCGCTCTCCCTCTGTGCTCTCATTCTCTAAAATAAATAAAATCTTAAGGAAAAAAGTTTGAACATGCTAAGTTTCAATGTGTGAGTTATTTTTTCTATATTTACTGTATTAAAAATAAAACTAAAAATTTTTAAATATTTTATTCACTTAAGATTATTAAAAATAAACCCATTAGATATCAATATAAAAATGTATTTTTTAAAAGATTTTATTTATTTATTTGACAGAGAGAGATAGCGAAAGCAGGAACACAGCAGGGGTAGTGGGAGAGGGAGAAGCAGGTTCCCGGCTGAGCAAGGAGCCCGATCCGGGGCTCAATCCCAGGACCTGGGATCATGACCTCAGTCGAAAGCAGACACGTAACAGCTGAGCCACCCAGGCACCCCTAAAAATGTGTTTTTAAGAAAAATAACTGCATTTTCCAAAAAAAAAAAAAAAAGGAATTAATGAGAAGAGTGACATTGCTCTACATTTTTGTAGATCTTTTTAATGTCTGACAAATAGAAGGCAGCTAGATAAAATGGAAGAGTATTGTAATAATTTTCAGGTAATTGTTAATATTTTTGGTACTACCCCAAAAGGTGACAGATGGTAGTTTCTTAAAGTTTAGCTGTAATGTGGAATCTGAGAATACAACAATGAACTTTTTCTATTCTTACACATTAAAATCCACTGGACTAATTTGAACTTCGAATGGGTCTTTTCCACATACGTACTTTTGTATCTTCATGCATTGGTCATTTGGAATATATTGGTTCACGGAGTTATGGACATGCTCTGAAATTTGACACATATAATTGTTTAATACAAAAATATTGCGTCTCATTAGAAGTTTCTTAAGTATTATGAATCTGTCAAACTTATAGTGGCAGATACAAGCTTTATAGAATTCTATTATTCCTCAGAGATAGGATTTTACAATTGGCAGCAAATACTGTCAGTTTTCTTGAAGTGGATGGCTTACTTTGTTCATTTTTAAGAAACTTCCTAACACCCAAATCTGAAAGCTATATTTGTCACTCATTCTTAAATAAAACTGGTATTTTGTGAAAAAGCAGCTACTTGAGCTTATAGCTAAATCACAAAAAATGCTTTTTCCCGAAAAGAATCATTGCAACTTTATAAGTACTTATCTTTTGTCACACAGAATATTTTTATAAAGTACTTCAGAATCAAGATGTGAGAAAATAAATAATTTCACTGCTTCATCAGGGAAAGACTTCAGTGAAACTGACTCCTCCCCACCCTCCCACCAGTGACTTCATGTTAGTGCAGAATATAAACTATTAATCCAGTTTGCAAAGACTTCCTTTATTAATGTCAAGATGGAAGCAGTTTTATCCGCGATTTCATGACAATTTTACAAGAGTCAACATAGTGAAAAAGACAAATATTGTCTTGCTGTTAGTATGAAAATGATCTTGACCTTTTAAAACCTGAAAGTGTCTCAGGGAGCTTCAGGGTTGCTTAAACCATATTATGAGATCCCTTGATTCACTGATTATTTCTGTGTGTGTGTGTGTGTGTGCATTTGAAATCCATTTTTCCTATGTAGTACACTTTCTGATTTCAAACAGATTGCCTTATTTGATTTATATGTAGCTTAAAGTCTCACAAACGTTGTAATTTCTAATTTAATTACTATCATCTAAGCTGACAATGCTTTGTATAGATCAGTTAATTTCTCCTTCCCAAAATATTTCTAATTTGTAAAAACTCAATTACCTATGACCAGTTTGAAAGTGTTACTAATCAGTATTCCAATAGCACAAATTGCTGTTTTTTAAAATAATTTAGAATTCACAGAAGCAAGTTGAATTTCAAATTCTCAGTTTCTCCCTGAAAAAAAAATTATCGACTATCTTTACTGTATTAAGT
>NC_138371.1:157817523-157837144 GCF_054177405.1 Leptonychotes weddellii
CTGGTATCCAAGATCTATAAAGTTCTCAAACTCAACACCCAAAAAACAACATTTATTGAAGAGACTAAACTTTTGCCATTGAGTATTCTAGGCTCCTTTGGAAAATATTAGCTGACTGTATATGCAAGAGTTTATTTCTGGGCTCTCTATTCTATTCCATGTTCTTTATGTCTGGTTTTATGCTAGTACCATGCTATTTTGATGACAATACTTTGTAATATAGATTGAAATTAGGAAATATGATGCCTCCTGCCTTGTTCTTTCTCAAGATTTTCTTGCCTAGTCAAGGGTTTTGATGATTCCATATGAATATCTGTATTTTTTTTTTCTATTTATGTGAAAAATGCCATTGGAATTTCAATAAGGATTGCACTGAATCTGTAGATCACTTAGGGTAGTATGGGTCGGCATTTTAACAATATTAATTCTTCCAATCTGTCAACATGGGGTAACTTTCCATTTAACTGTGTCTTCTCTAATTTCTTTTATCAATGTTTTATTGCCTTCAGTATAGATATTTCACCTCCTTGGTTATATTTGTTCCTAAGTATTTTATTGTTATTGGTGCTATTATAAAGGGATTATCTCTTTTTGGATAGTTTGGTGTTAATGTATAGAAATGTAACTGATTTTTGTATGGTGATTTTTATATTCTGAAACTTGATGTAATTCATTTATTCTAACATTTTATTGGTGGAATTTTTAGGATTATCTTTATACAAGTTCATGCCATCCACAGAGACAATTTTACTTCTTCCTTTCTGATTTGGATGCCTTTTATTTCTTTTTCTTGCCTAATCACTCTGGCTAGGACTTTCAGTACTGTGTTGTGTAAGAGTGGTGATAGTGAGAACTCTTTTCTTATTCTTGATTTTAGAGGAAATGCTTTCAGTTTTTCAGCATAGAGTATGATGTTAACTTTGGGTTTACCATACATGGCCTATGTTATGTTGAGGTATGTTTCTTCTATACCTAGTTTATTTAGAGATTTTTTCAAGAAAGGGTGTTCAATCTATTTCCTTACTATTGAGAGAATCAAATTATTTTTATCCTTAATTTCAACATTTTGCACATATATATTAGTAACTTGAAAGAATATTCAAGTTTGTTGTTGAAACTTTTTAGATTAAGCAGTCTATAATAATAATAGTTGATAAATTCTGGGCAACAGTGAACCATCTTATAATAGATTTCTTTTTAATAAAAAAGCAATCCTGAAAAATCCTCAAAGGGGATTCTGTATATTTGATGTTAATGGATGTTCACTTATAATAAGAAAAATTTTAATACTTTATAAAGTCTCTAAGAAAAGAACTGTCCGAAATTAACTAAGTAACCATATAACAGCACACTGAAGAATTTTATTGTGAACTGAAGTATCAAATATGAAAAAAGTCAATAAATGAAATTCAAAATGTTATACAAACTTTAAAATGATATTTCATTATGAATTAGTGGGCTATAGAATGGAACATTACACTGCACAGCACAACAAAAGATACTGACTAAAGTAAAGAATAACTGGGATGCCTGGGTGGCTCAGTCGATTAAGTGTCTGTCTTTGGCCCAGGTCATGATCCCACGGTGCTGGGATCAAGTCCCACATCCTGCTCCTTGCTCAGCGGGGAGCCTGCTTCTCCCTCTGCCCGCCTGCCACTCCCCTTGCTTGTGCTTTCTCTCTCTCTCATAAATAAATCTTTAAAAACATAAAATAAAGAATAACTCATTAGCACAGAATATATAGATCATTTTTAATAGAATCAAAAATTGTCAGTAAAATAAATCACAGTTGCAAAGATTTTCATGGTTTGAAAGAGAAGCAATCACCATCCTCAAATGTATCAACCAGAGTTGACAATGTGCTTTGACATATCTCTATCATTTATGCAATAATTATTTTAAGTAAGGGTCATTATGTTCAACATCAGAACTTGAAGCTCTGGTATGATTTAACATATAAATATAAATTTAATAAATGTAACTGTAATTTTATTATTCTGCATTATTTCAGTGATATTAAGACCATGAATGTTATTTTTCCAGTTAGGTGAATATATCAAAAATATAATCATTAAAATCTCCATCTTTTAAATGATAAAAGAGGTTAAAACATCTTTGAAAAAGACAGATTCTACTGAAACAATGTAAAATGAATTGAAAATTTGAACATGAGATGAAATATGAAATGTTAATTCTCTTTCACTGATACAGTTAAATATAAAATGTGCATGAGATATTTTAGAAGAATCAGAATTGCATAAATGTTAAAATGTATTCCATCTTGTTTCTCCTGGCAAAGCTCATTACTGCTAGGTTGAGAAAATTTATTTTTGAAAATAATTTTCTTCAAAGGTGGAGCCACAGACAGGAGATCTTTACTAGATAAGGAGGTAAATGGGGAAGGAAAGAAAAAGACATTCCAAGAGAGGCATATGAAAGTCAAAATGCTTTATAAAAGTTAGGTTTCCTGATCCACTGTAGGCAAGTTTTATGGGTCTCAGGGGACATTTCTTCAGCCAAAATTGTAGTGGCCTTACACTTTATGTCTCTAAACTGAGAAAAAAGAGAGTTAAAAAAACTTACACTCTTCTTTCACAGACCTTGAGACATTCAGTAAGTGTGTGTGTGTGTGTGTGTGTGTTTTAAGACGTCTTAGAGAACACATGTAAGAAATCAAGCAAGGTGGGAGAAAAACAAAGATCGAGGGAGAAAAAATGGTGTTTAAATAAACTTACCACATTGCCTTTTTTCTACTGTTAGCATTCTACTATTAGCATAGTTTGAAGTAATAAACACTTTAGGAAGTTTATTCCTTAACAAGAACAACAAAAAAAGACCAATACAGAATTACCAATTGGGTCACTGCTGTAAAATTTGAATTAAAGGCAAGCTATAGATAGTGCTCTTCAGTGTTCTCCATGTGAGCACTAAGGATAGAGAAAGAGTGAATTCTGAGCAAATTAAAGGGACTCTGGGGAAATGATAAAGGAGAAATGGACATAGGCCATATTCTCTTAAAACTTTTTCATTAAAGCAAGGGACTTTTGTAAGAAAAATCTATATTTGAGAGACACTAAAAAAATACTTGTCCTTGAACTTAATGTTTCAACAATGAAATTGGAAGAAGAAAAAGTTTTAACATGGTAACTGAAAAAAAATCCATAAAATTCTGCTTCAGAGTTATAGCCTTAAAGAGCAATTTTGAATTTAAGAATCAGTATAGATGAATGCTTACATGATTTAAATAGCTTAGACAAATGCATCAATAAACTCATATTTGTCTACAGAACAATTGTCTTTTAATTGATTTAAATAAATTAGAGATGATTTAACATGCTTTTGGCAAAATTTTGAAAGATCTGAAGACTAAAGAAAAATTCATTTACCTGAATACTTCTAGTGATTTAAATATATTCAACCAATAAAAATTATTACTTTATTATTACATATGCATTATTGTTATTTACTATCTTCTAGATCCTATAAATGTAAATAACAGAAATACTTCCCTTGAAGCCCTATAATCAGAAGCAGCATAACATAGGGAATTACAGTGATCTTTGAAACCAAAAGAACTTGAATTCAAATCTCATTTCTAAAGTTAAACAGATACGAAAGTTTTGGTTTACCCAAATTCACTTAGTTTGCCTTTTGGTAAATTGGGGACAATAATATGTATCTCTTAAAGTGATATAGAATTACGTAGAAAACTCTCTTGTGTGTAGTAACTATAACAATACTATTTCATCAAACTACAATTGGCTTTTACTAGATTGTGAACATCTTGAAATAGGACCCATTTGATCTTTTATTATCCCAGTGTCTAAAACATTGTTAGAGTATGGAAATTGTTTGAACTTAATTATGCTCTTTATGCATTTGTTGAATTCAACTATTCACTGTAGCTTAATTTTGCATATTACTGGAATACTAAAAACTAAGTAAAAAAATGCAAAACAAAAAAACAAAAATGCAAAACAAACTCCAAATGCCACGAAATCTTGGCTATACAGCAAACGCTAAAATTTACTTACATAAATGTATACTGGTTATTCTAGCCCCCTTCCCATGTATAACTACAAAGCCACAGAGAGAGATTGGGGTAATAGTATTACCAGGAGCTCTATCAGGTTCTAAGTCCCTGGTTTCCTAAGGCCCAAGCCCATTACCACATTAATAGAGTTTACAATTAAATAATGACTTGTCTCTTAGAGGAAGGTGGGTTGAGATGATTGGCTATCACTGTTAGAAATGTATTATTTTCCAGTCTTGACGCTGAAGGAATTATGGATAACTAATAAATTATGTTCTTGGTCTTGATATTTAGTGTCTATTCTCCAAGAGTCTAATTAAAGTGTTCTCACATCTTATCTGTATATTCGAAATGTCTGGGAAGCTTTAAAAGTACCTTTGCTTCCTTTCAGATCAATTAAATAAAAATCTCTAGGGTATTAGGGCTCCGGTATCAAAAGTTTCACAGATGGTTCCAATGGTTCTCAAACCAGGTTTGAGAATTATTGGACTGCAAAATCATGTCTTTTTTAAATTACCCCCATTTCTTTAGGGGGTAGATCATCTGGAGAGATATGTAAAAATAGTTATGTTGATCTTAGTTACCACTTGGTAATTTAACACTAAATCTTTACTGCCATGGTTACTGAGTCTCATGGTTTGCCTGGTTCCCACCCCCTTGGTTTTCTTGGTGTTCTGCTGAACAAGGTACTGCTCACAATATCACTGTGATCATTTTCATTGAACTTGGTGACCAGAAAGTAGTAGGTACATTTGATTTCCCAGTAAGACACATGTGTGCCAGGGGCTTTCCACAATGGTGAAATATTTAGGAATTAACTGATCTGGAACATGCCAGGACATTTCCTTAAGGGTAAAGGAAGAGTTTTTGTATCTCATACCTCCCACCACTAAGGGTGCCCAACTGTCTAAGGGTAACTCTGGATTTTAGAGGCAGCATGATGGCACTTGAAAATACTTCTGAAATCCATTTATCGGTTGAAGTCTGAAAAGCAAGATTTGCAACATATGTAGGCTAGAGAAAAAGAGATTTTTCCACTTTTGCTACTTAGCCCAACATATACAATTGCTTAAGATGCCTCTGGTGGATAAAAATGCTTTGTGGAATTTCTAGTAAGTCCTTACAGAAGAGATATACATAGATCCCAATGACTCCAGAACAATGCTATGCCATCTGCAGCAGAGAACTGTACTCCATCAGAAAACCAGTTTCATAGTGTCATAGGATACCAAGTAAATACACCCAGTCATTAATGAGATAAAAGCTTAGCTAACCATGAGTCAGGAAGTCCAGTCAGGTCAATTTGATGTCATCCTGAGCTGATCCAGAAGGTATGAATAAATTGTGTGAAGAAATGGTCTAGACTCCCACATCCCAATCCTTGTTACACTGGCACTGTTTCTCAACCCAAGTCTATGGCCCCACAGGTGATTTTCCATGACAACAAGGAGGAGGAAAGAAATTGAGCATGGCTTAGAGGCAGACTGGTATAATCCATTAGCATTAGCTGAAACTGTACTGTTAAACACAATATAGCTTAGCCACATTCTGAGGTGGACCTAAAGAGATGTGGTGAAGGGGAATCTCCTCAGTGGTTAGAGCTGTAAGTACTGTAAGTGGAATGTGGCCTGACCTGGGGGTATACACTGACTCCTGTGCAGGAGAAAATGGATTGGCTGTAGTTCAGGAGTCTGAAAGGAAGAAGGCTAGAAAATTCAATGTCAGGGACATCTGGGGAAGTTTCATGTGGAAATAATCTGTGGGAATGAGAAAAAAGCATGAGTTTTTATCCTTCACATTAATACTTTCCAGAAAGTATCTACTGCAGAGGATGGTCTTGTCAAAGCAGTAGACATATTAACTCTTTCTAGCAAACCAACCATCCTCCCTCTGAAGGAAGTGGCCATGATAACAGAAATTAGGCTCTTTGTAAACCCAAAAGTATCAGTCAATTTCTTCCCACTAATCCCTATTTAGCTAAAATAACTGCTCAAAAATCTCTACTTGTCAGCAGCAGGAACCAACACTGAGACCTCATTATGGCCCCATTCCTCCTGTTAAACTGCCAGGAACCTGTAACAGGTTGATTACTCCAGGTTTCTTCCATATTGGTGGGGGCAGTCATTTTTCTTAACAAAACAATATTTACTGTAGACAAGGGTTTGGATTCCTTGTGCACTAGGCCTCCACCCTACACTACTGTTTGTAGAATGCCTAATGAATTGACTTAGTATCTCACACAAGTTGGCATCAAGCAAATGGACCCATTTTAGAGCAAAGAAGGAGTAATGGCAATGATTGCATGATTACAAAATTTACTCCAATATACACCAACACCCCCCGCACTGAGCAGTGATCAATATATGGTTTGTGTTTGTGAGTACTCAGAGTCTGGAAACCAAAGTGTATGACTGACTCATCATCATTCCCAGTGCATTGCTTGTGCACTTTGTGCTTCTCATCTCCACAACCTTAGGTCCTATGGTGAAGAGAACCTGGTTCCTCTTTGGTAAACTGTCTTTCCAGGGGAAGGCATGACAATTTCACTGAACTAGAAGCGACAAATACAACCGGGCCATTTTGAATTCTTTCAGCCAGAGGACTAACATGCAAAGAAAAGCATTATGGTACATGCTAGAGAAATAACTTTAAGTACTGTCAGTGTTTAAGTTTGCTGATAAACAGCAGGAGCAGAGAGAAATATTTCCAGAGCATTCACAATGTTCTTGGGTATGTTTTGGTACTTCTCATGCCTCGCAGTAATGATGAGGAGGCAAATGCAGCAAACATGGCTCAACAAGTGCCAGGCAGATCGAGGTCTGGGTCATCCCGGTAGAGGTGAGATGATGAGTAACACTGAAGTCCCTAGCAACGATCATAGATTAGTTTGCTCATCCATTTCAATCTTTCAAGAAAATACACCTGGCCTTGATGTTGAAGGATTGCACTTGTATCAACCCTCTTGGGAATGAAGTGAGGGCTTTTGGTTCTCCAAGGACATTCGTATATTCTAAAAGGATGGGAGTGGATACAAGCCCAAGGAGAAGCTGTGATTCACTCAGGAGATGTGCCATCTCCACTCTTGAACGCTTGCTGGCCTCTATCACCCAAATGACATTCCCCAGGACTCAAACAGCTTCAGCGTCTTCATGGCCACCATGTTGCTGTGGCTGCCTCTGCCTCGGGGACTAACCAAGGATCTGGGCATCCTGCCATCTGTTGTGGGAAGACGTCTCTGACTTTTCATTTACTGGGCAAGCATCGTGGAAGAGCAGGTTGCTGAGAGGCAGGGAAGGGTGAACAACCCAGGGGTTGTGCTTTAGCCTTCAGGAAACAGAAGTTTCTGGGGATCTGTGGGTTTAAATTCTTCCTTCGTCTTCCATTTAGATAGACAGTTCTAAGGCCCACTTGGCCTCTGTGGAAATGTGGTCCGAGACCAAGCAATCAGGCATTTGTTACAAAAAATAAAAGACAGATGCACTTTTTTCCTCGTGTATCCTTTACTTCCCTTTTGCTCTTTATACTCTGGCTTCCAGGGAATTGTGTTCCTCCACAGAGTTTTCACATGCACATTTTTCCTCAGGTTCTATTTTCTAAAGAACCTGACTGAAAACATCAATCATGCACTATCTGCAAAAATATACATTTAAGAACAACTTGTACTCCAAAGAATAACGTAGATCAAAGAAGTAATTGAAATGTATCTTATCATTACTTGTTGTATTTAGTTGGTGGCTTAAAGCAGCTAATATATCTGTATTTAATCCCGAAAACCTAGGAAATAAATCTTCTATAATTAGAATATATTGATTTTCCCTCTCTTTTAGAATCAATATCCATTTCGGGATATTGCTCTCTGTCTCCCTCTGTCTCTCTCTCTTTTTCAAAAAAAGACCACATCTCTCCTTCATGACTTGATCACTAGGAGAAAAAAATAGGAGCCCCCAAACACTGAGTGACTGTGATAAGATCACCTCTCCTCTGTACCCTTATCATGCACATCACTACTGCGACTATTAGTACTAACTTCTTGATGTCAGTGATCACAATAAAACTGGTATCCTCATTGCTGAGACTCTAATTATCATGGTGTCATGCACATCTCCTTCTCTTAACCTGTTTTCCACCCCCAATTAACTTTGAAACCTTTTCACTGGTTTCTGGAATGCAGAGTTGGTAATTAGTGAATTCCCTTATAACCTCCCTTATAACCTCAGAATCTCTGAAAATTTCCTTTGCTTTCTTGTTTTAACTGAAATGTAGCTTTTCCCAGGATACTGCTTCCCCATTGTCTTACCAGGGTTGGATGTTGTTACATACACCCTCATATAGTTGTGCTGCCGGGTGAACCCCGGACACCTGAGCCCTTGAGGCCTCAACCCAACCTGTTCCAAAGATGTTGTGGAAGGTTCTTGGTCTCCTTATGAGAAAGAACTCAAGGACAGACACACAACGCAGCAGACAAGCAACTCAAGCAGTAAGTTTATTAAAGTGAACGTACACTCACAAGATGTGAAAGCAGGATAGCCAGGGTTAGGGAGTGAGACAGAAAGAGAGAGAGAGAGAGGGTGCAGAAGCGAGAGAGAGCGTGTGCCCTGGGGTTTGGGTTTCTATCTTTTACTGATAGTTGTTAGCTAGGGAGCAGAATAATCATTATTTGGGGGTGGGGATTTCTTGGAAGCAAGGTTTCTGGCCTTTCCTTCCTTATTTGGTCAGGGGTTTCCTGTCATGGCATCTGCCATTTTGGGCCTGTCTGGTTTGATCTTGCTTCTTGTGAAATGTGGCCAGGATGGGCCTCTGTCTTTCCCAATAGCTGGCCATGACTTCCTCTTTGCTGGCCTTCAGGTATCCTGTTAGAATCTAACGAACTGCCTACTTTAACACTTGGAGTGGGGTTGGTGTCTTCTTTCATCTTCACTGCTACTTTCAGGCTATTCTTTCTCTCTCTTCTTTAAAAACTTCAGGTTTGAATGTTATGGCATTAAAATATTCTAAGTAAAGTAATCTATTATCCCCAGAACCACTCCTTTTTATTCCCGAGAGCCTGTAGCTTCTGACTTATAGTCACTCTGTCAGTTGCTAAGCCTGCCAACATCATTTATGATTTCAGTTTGCATCTAAGTCCTGCAATAAGCAGGTCTCTCAGTTCTCTGAACACCTAGATAATAATCGTCTCATCCCCTTTCATACTTCATCCATTTACTTCTTTGGTCATAACCTAAGACATCATTATTTACATATGTTTTGTCATTATTTATAAATGAAACTTCATGATTTTGATTTCCAACATCCCACTTTCAAAGACAGTATTCTAGACTATCCAGAAGTAAATAAACATAACGACATCAGGAGTAGAGGAAAAAAAAGCAATAAAATTAGCATTGATCCCAGATGATGTAATTTTGTTCACAGAAAATCCAAAAAAAATTAAACCCCCCCCCAAAAATCTACAAATTGTTAGAATTAATAAGAAATTTAGTTGATTGGATATGTGATCTTAAAAATAATTTATTTTCTTTGCATTGGCAAGAGTAATTAGAGAATACAGTAAAAATAATACATATTTACAATAACATAAATATAAATATTTAGAAAGAAATTTTTAACAATTTATGAAGGAAATTTATGGAGAAAATTTAGTTTTTTTGAAAGACATTAAAGAGGGGCACCTGGTTGGCTCAGTCTGTTAAGCATCTAACTCTTGTTTTTGGCTCAGGTCATGATCTCAGAGTTGTGAGATTAAGCCCCGCCTGGGCTCCACACTGGGCCTGGAGCCAGTTAAAGTTTCTTTCTCTCAGTCCCTCTGCACGCCCCCCACTCACATGTGCTCTCTTTTGCTCTCTGTTATAAAAAAAAAAAAAAGAAAGAAAGAAAGAAAGAAAATTTATATATGAAAAGATTTTGTCTCCACCAACTGGAAGGCAATATTGTAAAGATATTTATTTCACCCTTATTTACCTAAGTAGCTTACTTTAAGTTGTAGATCTCATGAAAGTTGTCCATATTGTTTCTGCTTAAATTTGATCCCAAATTTATCCAGAAGGCCAAAATCCCATTAAAAAAATGAAAAAAAAAATAGTTTTGGGAATACAACTAGCAGACTACCAGAAGATCTTGAGTTAGACACCAGGATTGTAATCATGAGAATTTATCACTGGTAGAAAATAAAACTCCTTGGGAAGAATAGTAGATCTAATACATTTCTATTAGTTATAACTGATTTTTTTTTTTTATTTGAGAGAGAGAATGAGAGCACAAGAGGGAAGAGGGTCAGAGGAAGAAGCAGACCCCCCGCTGAGCAGGGAGCGCGATGCGGAACTCAATCCGGGGACTCCAGGATCATGACCTGAGCCGAAGGCAGTCGCTTAACCAACTGAGCCACCCAGGCGCCCATAACTGATTTTTTTTAATTACTTGAACAAACTAAAACTCAGGTTACCCAATAAGTAGATGCTGTATTACTTTCTGAGTAATTAATGTAGTAACTATAGGTAAATAATCTTCCAATTCATAAGAACAAAACAAAACACAACAAAAAACCTAGAATGCAATACCATGAATTTTTCAGGAAAAATAGTACTATGCATGCAAATTATCCCCTTGATATAAAGGAATTCAGTCTGCACAGTTACAAAGTATAAATAATTAGTTTAATAAGGGTCTATTGTCCTCCTTTACGCCTTTATTTTTTATAATCAACTCAGTTGGTAAGAAATTATGTGCATTTTTTTGTCATGTTTTATTTATGTTGCTGTGGAATATACATGCAGGGAAAATAAAATGTTAAGTGATACTGGTTTCAATTTAATGTAGTTTAACTGCTTGTCCATGGATGATACATTATTTAAATAGATGGCATAAATGAATGTTTCCATTCCTAAAAATGGGGACAAGCTCCATATATATTGTATAATTTTTAATATTGCAAATGACCAAGTCATTCTTTGGCCAATTTCTACTCTCTATCACTACTATGATGTAGCATCCTAATGAATCATTACTGGAACACTGCTCTGAAGATATATTAATGCATCATCAGAACTACTGTGGTTAAGCCTGCCCTTGTGATGGTACATGGTCTGACTCATACACACACATTTAGAGCATACTTGCTAGAAAATTAGACTCTTCAAAGGACCTAAATCAGCAATGTGCAAAGATGATAAGGAATACTGCATATTCAATTGCTGTACAATTATTCTTGCAAACAATAGCTGAGTAGAGAAATGACTATACAAGAGCCATTGAAGAGAAGTTCTCTATAGTGTGTTTTCTGAATGAGTCATATTTAAAATTTTTCATTTTAAAGATTACCAAGAAAAAGGAAGAGAAAACTATTCACCGAGATTTCCTAATGCCCTGAAGTTTCTAGTGCCTAGGAAGTCTACTATATATAATATAAAGGTTGACTGATTGAGTGGTAGATTTTGTTCCTTCTACAATATTTAAAGTTGTTAAATCATTTGTCAGTAGCAGAATCATGGTTCAAATAGTGGTCAATCTAAATCCAAAGCCAATACTTGAAATTATTATTCCCTAAAACCTATCAGCAGTATCATGTAAAGGAACTTAAGTTATTTTTTTGTTCTTCCCAATGGAATGCTTTATTAGTGCAATCTCTGAAGGACATTATTAAATGAACTATCTCAGCTTATTAGAATACTTTGGCATCAGCTACTTGCTTGATGAACTTCTTAGAATAGAGTAAATACTTTTGATTGTTAACTTGACTTCTTGAGTAGTAAGAAGTAGGGGAAAATTCTTGTTAGCTTTTCTGCTTAAATGTCCCATCTCTCTAGAGATACTTCCGGCAAGATTAAAGGATAAGAAATTTAGGAAATTTGTCAGTTTTTCTGAGAGGTTGATGCCAGCCTACTTCATAGTAGATCCATTCCCTCCATTTTTCTGGTAAGTGCTTGCTTTCTGATTGACTGAATGATTGTCTAAATCCTTCCTTCCTTTATCTAAAATGATTTTGAAACATCTTCTCTACCTTGGTAACTATGCTAAAGGCTGAAAATAACAGAGTGGAATGAATTTGGTTCTCTGCTTAAGGGTCTCACAGTCTATAGTAGGAGAGAGCAGATAATTCCAGGAAAGTCAGAAATTATAGAATAAACTCTTAAGCATTAATTAGTACAAAGATTTTTGCTTTCCGAAATTTAAACTCAGATTTTTTGGTAAGTAAAACTATCATTTTTCCTTATTTCAATATCAGATATTATTTGACTGTTTCAAACTGGGTATTTTTTTCCACTGTAAGAAAAATCCAGCTTTTACATTTTGGATAATTTGGTTCTAAATTTCTACAAAGTATTAAAATAGTATTGTGTTTTCCACTGTTACCATAGGATGTAGGATATTCAAAGCATCAAGTCAGTAAGAGTATAGAGATTGCTTCCATAGGATAAGGAAAGGGACAAAGCCTAGATACCTTTTTTCAGTTTATTTGCTCTTGTGCTTAAGATGTTCCTTATTTTCTTCCAAAATAACTAGTCCCCTATTTTGTTCCAAAATAACTAGTCCAAATGTTTACACTATGTTTTTGTTGCAGTTATTTGTCCTTACCTTTAGACTGATCTTCCTGTTCTACTCATGTCCTTTGTAGACATTTTCACACACAGCAGCCAGAAATGTTAAAATGTTAAGTGAAATTGTAAGAGTAGGATTTTCTCACAGTAGGATTGGCTCACAATCCTCCACTGGTTCCCATGTCACTCAGGTTAAAACCAGTACTCTGTGGTGGCCTTCAGGACCCCATGTGACCTCCTACATCTCTAACCTCATCTCCTATGATACATTGTCTTTCCTTCAACATGCGAGGAATACTCCCCACTTCCTCCTTCATCACTCAAAGTGAACATTTTTGTCAGTGCCTATACCCTTGTCATTCCTTTGACCAGGGAGGTGATAGGAAAGAAAGTTGGTGTTTCCATAATCAATAGTAATTATAATTTAGATGACACTACCAATTACACATTATGAAATAAAAAACAATTTTTCTACACTAGCAATTAAAAACAAAAATGAATTTTGATAAACTATACTATAGTTTATCTATACTAAATTTAGTAACTATAGTTACTAAATTCTATAGACTTTGTAATTGGAATAAAACGTACGCAAGAAGTATATGGTCCAATATACAAGGAGTAAACAGTCAAAATGTACAGGAAAATTATTATAGAGATAAATCAGGCAGTTAACTATAAATATTATAAATATAAGTTATATTTGCATGCATATCTATTTATAAAATTTAAATTCATCAATATAACATGTTACGTTTCTGGATTTTGACATGTGTGTTATTTCCAGCTTGTTTAAATTTACAGTTGGCTGTGATTTATTTTCTCTATCTAAATAAATGTTTACCTTCACAACTAATTTTGTATTATTTTTCTTGAAAAGAACTTCTATAATTGCATAAACTTCAAGTTCCACAAGGCTGGGACCTACCCTGCATTTAGCCCACACAGAGGCACTGATAATCTCTTTAATTCTTTCTTAATCAAGGTTCCAGAGCAGTCTGAGTCCAAAACGACCCTCTCTCATTTTGTGCTTTCTATCTAACCCCTCATTTTCTTTTTCTGTTACTTTTATATTTGAAAATCCTATAAATCCAGCCTGTGATATATTATTGGAATTGAAGCTGAAAAATACTTTTATAAACTGTGTAAAACTTACTCGTAGATAAAAGACAAGAAAGAGACCCCAGCTATTCTAGCCATATTTGTTTTTGAGAAAAAAAAATGAATGTGAATTAACACACCATCTGTTTCTTCCCTTAAATCTTACTTTCCATATTATGCTATATTTGACATAATAAACACACGTATGGTTAAGATTTTAGAGGCAACATATTTACTCTTTTTCTTCTTTGTAATACTGACTTCACTAATAATTACCAATCATGTATTTATATTTTGCCAATTACTTTCAGAGGGCACAGGATTCTAGTCAGAGATGATTTTTTTTTTCAGTGAAACAATGGGTATACCATTTTGCCCTTAGTTAAGAGGTACTTGCATGGTCACATTAATCAAGCCCAATAACCTAGAATACTTCAGAAAATTTTCCATGCTAAGCCTCCCAAAGAGAGCTAGCTAGAGGAAACAGGGATTCATTCAATGGCAATATATTAAATGTTTGCTTTTAATTAAATTTTGTGTCATTTAACATTTATGGAATGAAAAATGCCATGGCAAGTATAAATCAATAAAAATAAATATTTTTTTATTCTCTTACAGGATGTTCACTGCTAAATTAAATAAATATGAACTAGAAATAAAAGCTTAAAAACACATTTTGCCATTTAGAGTAAAATCAATCCATCTGGCCAATGAGTAAAAAAAGGTTATTTTTTAATATTATTTATTACAGCTGTCTAACAAAATGCTGGTTTTAGCATTTGACTCCATATTTATAAGAAGTAAAAATGTTGCCATGTTATCATATTATACTGGTGTTTTGTTATTCCCTCAACTTTTATTTGAATAGAACATTAGTTCAACTATAACACTGTACCTAGCTATGTCTAAGTTTAAAACTCAGGTTGAGAATTTTATGCTAATACCTATTTTTTTATTGGTTTGCCCTATTTTTCTTACTTTTTCTTATACTATGGTTATTAACAATGTCAAATTTTACCCAAGCTCTGTGATTTTGGAAAACAGCTATGGTTAAAGCGTCCCCCTCCGACCACCCTTTTGTATTCTGGAAAATGGACAGAACCATCTGTCCTTATAAGACTTGGATAAAACTTAACTATGACAAGGCCAGACATGGTCTCCCCAAATTCCCATTTGTCACCTTATAAACTATTATCTGAACTGTTTTGTCCCCAGTTATCAGTCAGAACCAAAGCCAAAGTTTAGTTAAGGATTTTCTTCTTCTCTTGGGACCCCTGAACTTTGGTTCCCCCTCAGACTGAGACAGCACAGAGCCTTTCCTTAAACCCCACTCCTGGAAAGAGTGCCTCAGCATTAAATTTTTTCTCATCTAATCTCCAGTTATACCACTCTTTCATTTTATCCCTCCACCCCTAGTTCTTTCTAGCCTTGTTTACTTCCTATAAAAGAAAAACCCTCTTGCCCAACTCTTGTGAAAGTAACAGATCTTATATTCAGTGTTCTTATTGCAATAGCCTTTTCTTTTTAGAAAAAAAAATTTAAAGATTTATTTATTTGAGAGAGAGAGAACACAAGTACGGGCTGGGGTTAGAGGGAGAGAGAGAATCTCAAGTGGACTCTCTGCTGAGGGCAGAGCCTGTGGCAGGGCTTGATCCCATAATACTGAAGTAATGATCTGAGCTGAAATAACCAGTAGGTCACTCAACCAACTGAGCCACCCAGGTGCCCCTGCAATAGCTTTTCAAATGAAGTCCCTCCTCACCTAAGTCCAGATATGTTGTTGGGAAGAGATGCTTTGAATGAAAATCCACTGGCAGAAAGGAAGAGTTCAGGATGGTAAGAATTTCTTATTCGCTGAGTTGTGGTATTTTCTTACTGGCAGTGCTTGCTGCTAGGCACGGAGAAATCCTTCCTTCCTTCCACTGGAGTAGTAATGCAGACTTCTTCCTGCTGGGAATGTAAGGTGTGTCTGCAATTGAGGAGGAGTGGTAGTGTGTAAGAGCTTTTCCTCAGGCCTCCCAACTCCATTTTAAGTGAGGTTTCCTTTATTCAGTTTTACAGTGGGGAATGAAAGTCCCCTGTACTATCTTTATATTTCTTATGTAAGTTTCTTGAAAACAAAAAAGTTAAAGAAACCAAAGAATGTTTTCCAGTGTACATTCTAAACTCCTTGGAAATTGTTTTATGAAACTTGTAAGTTGATAATTGCTGAGGAAAAAGAAGACAAGGAAACTCCAAGACTTTGAAACATGACTCTCAATATTGACTCAGTATCTGCATCAGTACATTGATTAGGGGAATGTTCATAAGCAGGCTTCTGGGAGAGTCTCACCTTCATTCTGGATGCATTTGTATTACAAGTTCTCTTTTCCACATGACAATAATCCATGATTGCTCCCACTCCTTTTCAGAAATTGCTTTTGATTAGCACCTTTCAAGGGTCTTGTACTCACAGATAACAAAATTCAAAAGGTTATTTTAAAAGGAAAACTGATCATGTATAAGTGGGAAAAAATGGTAAACAAAAATGGAGTTAGATTTTTTTAGAAATTGAACAGGTGTTATATTTGTTCAAAACAATGTAAAACACTAAGTATTTTTGTTTGTTTGTTTGTTTTACTTTTTAACTGAGTATTAGGACCTATCCATCTTTTAATTATGAAGGTGTGAATTCTTTACTCTCTTTCTGAATACAAATATTATTTTCCTGGGACTTTTCTGATATATTTTTCTTCCTACTTCTCCGGACATTCCTTTGTCCCATACTGGCTGTTTCTCCTTGTTCTTTCTCTCATCCCTAGATGCCTGCATTTCTACACATACTATACATCAATGTCATTTTTTCTCCCCACTATATTCATTCCCATCATAGCATCTTAATTTTTTGTTTGTTTGTTTTAGGACATATTTGGTATTGTTTTACACATACATGTGGAATTTTAAAAACTTTTTTATGGTAGGAATGCAAACTGGTACAGCTATTTGGAAGACAGTTTGACATTGTAGGGGAAGAAAAATAATTTTCTTCTACATTTCATTGTTCTTGGCTAAGACCTTTTCTGTAAAAAAGATAGACTAAGAACAAGAGAACAAAAATTTTTTAACTGCCTACGTTTGTATGTGCAGGAGCAGGATAAATAGTGGGAGATTGGGACAATGATATATTATGAAGCGCTAAAATGAAATGAGCTAAAGAGCTGTGAAAATACATGGAGGAACCTTAAATGGTTGTAATGAATGAAAGAAGCCAGTCTTAAAAGGCCATGTGGTGTATGAGTCCAACAGCAGCAGTTCCCCCTTATCTGAGGTTTTGCTTTATGAGGTTTCATTCCAGAAGCAGAACCTTCCTGACCTATAGTCTGAAAGTTAGTAGTAGCCAAGTGCTGGGTCACGAAGCCTGTGTCACTCACCTCATTTCATCTCATCATATAGGCATTTTATTTTTATTTTTTTTAAAGATTTTATTTATTTATTTGAAGGAGAGAGAATGAGAGAGAGAGAGCACATGACAGCGGGAGGGTCAGAGGGAGAAGCAGACTCCCTGCTGAGTGGGGAGCCTGATGCGAGACTCGATCTGGGGACTCCAGGATCATGACCTGAGGTGAAGGCAGTCGCTTAACCAACTGAGCCACCCGGGCGCCCCATCATGTAGGCATTTTAGCCTCTCCCATCCTCATAAGAAAAAGCATGCGTACAGTAAAATCAGATATTATGAAAGAAAGAGAGGGAGAGACCGCAATCACATAACTTTTACTATAGTATATTGTGGTAATTATTCTCTTTTATTAGTAGTGATTGTTCTTAATCTCTTGATGTGTTTAATTTCTGAATTCAATTTTATCATGGATATGTATGTAGAGGAAAAAAACAGTATATATCAGTTTTTGTACTCTCTGTGGTTTCAGGTATCCCCTGCAGGGTCTTGGAACATACCCCCAAGATAAGGGGAGACTACGGTATATGACATTCTGGAAAAGGCAAAACTATGGAGACTGTAAAAGATCAGTGGTTGCCAGGGGTTCCTAGGGAGGCAGGGGTGAATAGTCAAAGCACAGAGGATTTTTAGGGCAGTGAAAGTACTGTGTATGATTCTATAATGACAGATACTTGTCATTACACATTTGTCTACACCCATAAGATGTACAACAGCAAGAGTGAACCTGCAGGTAAACTGTGGACTTTGGGTGATAATGATGTGTCAATGTGGATTCATCAGTTTTAACAAATGTGCCGTTCTAGTGTAGGATGTTGGTTATAGGAGAGGCTGTGCATGTGTGAGAGCAGGCTGTATATGGGGAAATCTCTGTATTTTCCTCCTAGTTTTGCTGTGAACTTAAAACTACTCTAAAGATAAAGTCTTTAAATATGAAAAAAAATCAACTATTTTTAAAATAGAAATAGCAAAAAGTTCCAACCACTGCTATGATTATAGAATTTGTATACTGAATATTTCTTAGCTATAGTTTATTTTGAAATTTAGGTTATTTTGTTGTTATTGTTCAGAACACATGTGGTAGATGCACATGTGGTAAATCCTCTTCAATACAGATGAGATAAAAATTTTCATTATAAAAAGAATGTAAAAGAATTGTTCAAATTTGAAAAGCTTTAAAATGTCACATACAGTTTACATGAAATTATGAAAAGTGATTTATATTTTATTATTGTTACATCACTAGTCACTTTATTTTCTTAATGAAATAACAGATCTACAAGCTTGCGACTGCCAAACAAGAGGCAAGTTGACAATAAAAATAAGAAGTGGAAAGCAAACAGAGTGCCTGAGGCCAGGTCCAAATAATACCCCAAGTGAGAGATTTCAGAAAACATTATTTAGTATCGGCAGGCCTGGGTTGAGAGCCTCTAGAAGTATGATTTTATGTCATGCCTGAGGTACTTTCCAAAGGAATTCCCTAAGAAATGTAACAGTATTTTAAAGCCTAAAGTGGTAGTCATTTAACTCAAATGCCCCTAAGCCCCTCTGGGAGAGATTTTAGAAAGCCACGGGTGCATAGTGGAAGGCAACTCAGGAATTAAAACTTTAAAAGTTGTTCAAGACAATCTAGCCCTGATCATTGCTTAATATATGCTTCTAATTAAATAGGAACAATTGAATTCCAAAATATCTTTGTGGGCTATCGAAACATAGGAGAAAGGCAATAGGTTGTCTAGCCAGTGAAGGGTAGTAGAATATGCCCTCCCCAAAATGACATCCCTGTATGCCTGTAGCAGTTCAGGATATGCTAAAACATACCACTTTTTCAATGTTGATTATTTCAAGCTGTAGGCGATTGAAAAACAGCAAATGCAGGAAGAGGCTTTCTCTGAACTTCACTTGTCTGCCTAAAGATAGATCTTCCAAAAGGAGCTCAGTTGTCATAAATCCCCTCCCCAAGAGTTTCATTAACCAGAGAAGATTAACTGCTGGGGCGCCTGAGTGGCTCAGTCGGTTAAGCGACTGCCTTCGGCTCAGGTCATGATCCCGGAGTCCCTGGATCGAGTCCCGCATCGGGCTCCCTGTTCGGCGGGGAGTCTGCTTCTCCCTCTGACTCTCCCCCCTCTCATGTGCTCTCTCTCTCTCTCATTCTGTCTCAAATAAATAAATAAAATCTTTAAAAAAAAAAAAAAAGATTAACTGTTATCACAGGAGAGGAGACTAGACATCACCACACCCTGACAGGCTGTCCCAATCTACCCTACCTCCCATCTGTTCTTCTTTTTTTTTTTTTTTAGGATTCCAACTCAAAATTTCTTTTTTTTTTTTATTCTTATGTTAATCCCCATACATTACATCATTAATTTTAGATGAAGTGTTCCATGATTCATTGTTTGTGCATAACACCCAGTGCCCCATGCAGAATGTGCCCTCCTCAATACCCACCACCAGGCTAACCCATCCTCCCACCCCCCTCCCCTCTAGAACCCTGTTTGTTTTTCAGAGTCCATCCGTCTCTCA
>NC_138371.1:157837644-157879996 GCF_054177405.1 Leptonychotes weddellii
CATGAGAGACGATGGACTCTGAAAAACAAACTGAGGGTTCTAGAGGGGAGGGGGGGGGAGGATGGGTTGGCCTGGTGGTGGGTATTGAGGAGGGCACGTTCTGCATGGAGCACTGGGTGTTGTGCACGAACAATGAATCATGGAACACTTCATCTAGAACTAATGATGTAATGTATGGGGATTAACATAAGAATAAAAAAAAATAAATAAAAAAAAAGAAAAAGAAAAAAAAGAACAAAAAAAAATGTATTCTAAGGGAAAAGTAAAATAATGAGTTGTAGTTGTAAAATACATAATAATATAACTACTCAGGGAAAGAATCCGAAGGAAAATTGAGAGTAAAAAAATGGAAACATTTCATGACAAATATCTATTTCATAATGTAACTGCAAAGCTAATTGTGAAAGCATTCTCGGTCCAAATGAAAACAGCAAATAGAAACACCCTACATATCAAATATTGGGTTTCTCTATTTTACATATTCTCGCATTTTATATACAGCAAGGGATGCAATTTGAAATATATTTACCATTCTGAGGCATGTCTAGCTCTTTAGAATTCAAACTTGCATTCTAGATTATGTTTCTGAAAGTGTTTACTGTTCCGAACTGATCATGTGATATCTTAAAACAAATGCAACTATAAACTCTGTCAAGGGCAAGGATTTTTGTGCATATCCAGAAGATCTGGGACACGGTAGGCATTCAATATTTACTGGTTCAATGTATACAGTATAGGAATTAATGTTCAAATATGTAAAGATTGTCCTAGGATATTAATGTTTCTGTTTTTACTCTGAGAGTTCATCTGAGAAGTTATATCATCATGTAATAATAGAAAAAATGAATTAAGGCCATTTCATGTCTGATAATTATTAACTGTGTGACATTGGGTGAGTTACATAGCCATCTGAGTCTCAGTTTCTTCATTTCTAAAATGTAGTTCATATTTATTTTTAACAATTCTATTCTACCTTCTCTGGGTTCCTACAGGCATATATGTAAAGTTACCTTATTAACGTAAAGCTCTAAAAACGGGGAAATATTCAATTTGATGATCTTTGAAATTTAAAAAGTACAATTTTTTAAAATCTTCTTGTTTATTGCACAGAATAATTATATATATGTTCTATATAAGATTTCTTTTTACCAACTATATTGCCTGGCATAATTCTGGATATAGTTATTTATAAAAAATATGCCTGCTTGGCATCTCTTTGAATGTTTGCCTGAGATTCAAATGGCTGTTTTAGAACTAATTGATTTTATATATTTTCCCACATTTCTCATCATCATGACTCTGATGTCTTTCATAGCAGTATCCACAGTTTGAAGAAATAATGCCATATAAATTCTAGTATTATTACTCTGCCAACCTGTTATTAGTACATTTTATAAACAACCTAACATTTCAATTCCTGAAGTAACCTATTTAACTTTACATCCATAACTTTACCTACATGATATTTTTTACATTCATATTAGATAGAGACAAGTACGTGTTAATTCTCTTTATAAAGCTCTGCCTTTAAAATAAAGTGACTTATTCTTCACACAGCATTGTGATTTTCTGTTATACTGTGATCTTGTTTGACTCTCAAAGGCTTTCACACTTAATAAACTTACTTGTTTCACAATTTAAGCATGCTTGTATAGGAGTTCAATGGAAAGAAACAGAAATGTCTATATCATAAGAACAAATTTATCCATATGTCAGCGAAGCCTTAGACTTTCTCTCCCTCTGTTAATGGTGAAGCTCTTGGAGGCTTGGAGGGGGTTTCATTATTGCAGTCCTGGCTAAAATAGTACATTTGACTGATAATTATTCATATAATTCTATTTGTTGAGTATCTTCTATACACCAGGCACAGGGCTAGCTGGTAGGAATAGAGCAATAAATGGAAGAAACCTGATGCCTGCCTCAAGAGGTCACCCATAGTTTCCTATGAAAGACAAACACTGGGTAAATAATTAAGCAACTAGCTGTAATTGTAATAAATTCTATAAAAGACAATATAAGGTGCTTAGAAAATGTGTATCAGGAACACATGTCCTAATCTTAACAGCAGGGAAGGTGTTCCTAGAAAAGTGGCAGGTAAATTAGGATATGGATTGATTCTTATTTTGATGCAGATAATCACCGATGTTTCTTTTAGGTGATATGTAATTTTCTTCCTCAGTTTTATTTGGAATTCTTTCATCGAAATGTACTTGAAATAAACAGTTGAAAAATATTATTTATGTAAACCTTGAAGGATGTTACAATAATTCTTTACAAAATTATTAAAACCTCCATACTCAGGAGCAAACCAAACAAAGAAAGAAAACAACAACAACAGCAACAACAAAAAACAAATAAACTTCACCAGATTTGGTGTTTCATTACAGCAGTGGACTTTGGAAATACACTGTTTCTGTTTGTGAATCTAGACCACTATCCAACACAATAATTCCATGCTAATAAAAAGCAGAAAGACCTTATATATTTACTAATTGATTCATTTAAATATGTGCACCATTAATTTTACATAACTTTTAAGATTATTTTTTTCTCTTTATCCTCAAAATTAATTCAAGTTCCTAAAACTTGCACATTGTATCTGTTTATGCACTCTGTTTATAAACCCTTCCTTGCAGAAAATGTACATTGTCTGCCATTTTAAGTGGATCATTCAGTTGTACTGTCTTTGGATTTGCTCTTGAAGTTTATGATGTATTTAACAGTTTATATCCCTTAGGACTATATGTAGACTTCATGTATTTAAAATGGAAAATTAGAATATTCTCTATTTTACTTATCCAATCAATTGGAAATATAGGCATTATTTATTACACAGATTTATTATATTCATAAAGAATTTGAACTCATTAAGTATGAATAAAATGGAGTTAATGTTTGGATAATTTGCACAAATTGTTTTATTTCATGTGCTTTTTATTTAAGAATTTCAATGTAAAAAGTACTGATGAAAAGCATAACTTCTACAAATAATTTATTTGCTATTATTTTAGAATAATCCAACTGAAATATAAAAATATCTTTTTATAAGTATGAAAGTCTTGACATAATGACCTGCTTTAGCTAATGGACATGAATGACTGAAATGCTTTTTCAATAAGTACAGCAGTTAGGTGCAGAGACAGGAATAGCTTGAAGCACATTTGCATCTGGATGGAGAAAAAGATTGATTCATGTTCTGGTCACTTGTTCTAATTCCTCATTTTCTCCTCATCCTATATGAGGTTGATTAAATTATGCCCTGGTGACAAATAGTCTCTTTAAGTAGTCATTCATTTAATGGAATGAAATAGCCCTAATAGGAGACATGGGTCATTGTCATCTTCTCCAAACTCCCATCTGAGTGAGGGGCTGTCTCACAGGATCTGCACGCTTGGGAGTCCTGTGATGAAGGGACAGTGCAGGCTGGGAAAGGGTTCTCGTGGACTAATCTTAGCTGGCTGACAGCTGACAGGGCACTATGAGAGAACATCAATGAACATGGTCAGGCTCGGTGGCAACCCTAAGGCAGATGAAGTCTCTAATCAAACAGTCCATCTGTTTGGGGGCTCTGCCTCCAGACCAAGGGACTGGGAGCACTGCTTTAGGAGTCAAAGGCCCTGCATGGATTTGAGATATGATTTTCAGTGAGTGAAGAGGGGTGGACTTAGAGCTTAATTAGAAACATACTTAAGATAATATATAGGATAAAAGAAAAGCAAAGAACTACCAGATAAAATGAGGGGAGATTCTAAAATCAATGACAAATTTTTATGGCCTATTATGTTCTCTGAATCAAGGCCAAGAGATTTTTAATTCAAATTAATTTTCATTGAGGGTATACTACAAACAATTATAACAGAGAGACTTCCTTAAAACAAACAAACAAAAAAGCATGAACACTCATGGAGTTTATGATCTGCTGAAGAAAGCAGACTTAGGGAATAATCGTTATGCCAGAGTAAGAGCTATAGAGATTTCTGCAGAGGTCATAAGCACCATACTTACAGGCAGCATGTAGGTTTGGTCATCAGTGTATTTGGGACCTAGCACAGTATTTGCACACTGTAGGTTTATAGTGATATTCACTGAGTTAAAATGAAGACATTTAGGCCACATTATACCAGACTTTAAATATCATGCTAAGGAGTAATAATAGTAGGCCTGGGGATGGATACAAGAGGCAGTGTTTGTTCCTTTTTTTGAATAGACAGTCAACTCAGTGGTGGCTTCTAAAGTGTTGGCTGATACTACCCAGCCCCAGTTAATGTTTGCTGTGTAGGACATTACCTTCCATATTGACACATGCCTTCTTCCTATGGTGTGGAGTCACCACCGTAATCCCTGGACTTATTCATAGCCTAGAACGGACCTCTGTTGTTTGTGGTTTCACAGTACCACTTCCTTACCATGTTTGGCTACACACTTTAATATATATCATAAAAATATTAATATATCTATCACTATAAAAATTTTACTAATATAACTTTTTTTTCTCATTTTTGTTAGGTCCGGTTGCTCAAGCAAATGTTCTTGAGGGGCTAAAGGAAAAGAGAAGTGAAAGAATCAGAGCCATGCAGAGCAACACAATCTGAAATCAGGTGTTCCTTTGCATCGTCTTTGGTCTTGGACTTCTCCGTTTTTGTTTTGTTTTGTTTATTCATTCATTCATTTGTTCATTTATTTCTTTATTTTGCTTTTCTAGGACAAAAATTCTTTATCTTGTCACCATGCGTAGGCTATAGATGGTCCACGAACACTTTGAAAGATACAAAGATGAATACAAATATTTTATGGGGAACAGTATATAAGGATTTCGTAAGTTTCTCAGGAGTTCTGTGATTCAAAATTTGAAAAGTGGAAGAAAAGAAGAAGTGAAGGAAGGAAGGAAGGGTGGGTGGTCAAGAAAAGAAAACAGCCAGAGAATATTAGAAGGTCAATACAGGATAAATATTTAAAAATATGATGGAATCAGTTATAGCAAACATCTCAAAGTTTTAAAAAGGTTATTTGTGAAATTTAAAGCAATTTTAGCCAAAGGAGAGAGGAAACTTATTGGAAGGAATTTAAAAATATCAGTTATTAAATCATTTTAAAATATTTTTAGTCATTTTTATTGTTCAGAAATGGTCCAGTTGTGATCAGATAATTCCCATTTTATTTGTAGGAAAATAGAATTTTAGAAGAGTTTAGAAATGTATTCAGGATATATATGAAAATATAAAGTCAAAAATAGAACTCTAGTCATATGACCATTAATTTCTTACTCATATCACTACAGCCTTCATCCTATTATTATAGTTAAATCTGGTTTGTTCACATTTTTCTGTGGTTTAATTCACTTTACATAAATTCACAGTAACTTTCACTATTGAGGATGCATGCCAAAAACCAGTCTACTTTTTTGGCAGTATCCATATGAGCAGACTGCTTCTTTGATAAAACAGAACAAATCAAAAGAAAAAAACAAGTACTACTTGATCAACGTACACTTGGGAGAAGTTCACAGTGCAAAAATATAACTTTAAACTAGGTATTCAAACTTGTACAAATGAAACTTCAATAGCATTCACTCCATTGAAGATAAAAATCAATAAAATATATTTAATCTGGAAGAACTGTGCCTCTTTGATTGTATTACTTCAAAAGGTGTTGAAATTATGCAGAAGCAACAGTTTCATACATTTTTAAACTATTTTCAGAAGTTATCATGCTCTGGGATTATCTGTTCTTCTTTAGATTTTTTGAATCATTGTCCAAAATGTTTAGTAGTCTCCATCTTTCATCCTCCTGCCATGACAGTTACTTTATTACATAGTTAGACACCTGCTCCAGGCTTGGCTTTCCTCATGAGTAAGCTGCCACCTAAGAATTATTTGAAAGGTAACAGGCCATCTTCGTTTAAAAACAAAAACCTCCTTATTCCTTGTGACAAATGCTTGGAATCCATTAAATCATTTACTCAAATTAAATATTGCTAAAAATGAATACTGATGGGCACATTTAGAAGTCATTTATCCACTAGCATGAGAGAGTATATTTTTCCCCAAAATGTATCTTTTATAAGAACTAGAAAGCCCTGCATATGTGGAAAATGGGGTTGACAGCTATTTCAAGGTCAAGTGTGTCTTTGAAAGCTATGGTGTATCAACCAGCCACACACACACACACACCCACAATCCACAAGAAATTCACTGCATGGCACATGAAATTACTGAAAATAAAAAAAGGAATAAGAAGCAATGTTTTGATAATTGTATTATCATTTTATTAAAATTTTTCTAGTTCCCCCCAACTCCAAGAATTCTTTTCTTAAGAGCAATGAGCGAAATCAACCCTATGGGAATAAGCAGAAAATCAAACATACAGCAGACTTTGGATGCACCCAATATGTCAGCATTAATCGACTTTTATATAACTTGTCAATTTAATTCATTCACACTCAATATTTTCCAGAAGCTACAGAGTTTATAATCCATATTACCTTTGCATTCTTCAGGACATTGCCTCAACGCTGGTGTCATACCCGGTTCTTCTTCCCCTTCAGTATTACCTTTATTTGGGTGTTTTATCAGTCAGGAAAGCTTTAATCACAAGTCACAGAAGGACTGAGTAACGGAAACTTACACTTTTCTCAAGTAGGAAAAGAAAAACGCTTTTCCTCCACTCTTTTGAATTGTCAGCTGAGACTCCTATAATAAAAGACAGACTCACAAGAGAAAAACAAACAGATGTGTGTTAACATGTGTATCTCATGTATACATGGGCGATACCCACAAAAAAAATAAGTAACTCTCTGAAGCAACTTACATTCAGGTTTAAATACCATCTCAATAGGGAGAGGGGGGTGGGGGATGTAGGCTTCTTGGGGGATAGTAAATGATTTTTTAAGAAAGATGGATGGGCCCCTAGAAAAACAGATGGGAGGTATGATAGTTTGTGACAAAGTCTGTCTAGATGTGGTGTCCCCTTCTAGTGTCTGAGAAACAGACTGTGATAAAAGTCAATCTTTCCCAGTTGATGAAACTCTTGGGAAGGGAATTTATGACAACTGAGTTTCTTTTGGAGGATCTGTTTTTAGGCAGATAAAAAGAGTTCAGAGAAAGCCACTTGCTGCATTTTTTTAAGTGCCTACAGCTCAAAATAATCAATACACCAAAGCAGCACCTTCTGGAGAGGCATATTTTGCTACCCTTCACTCACATGAAATTTGCAGGCAGGTGTTTCTAGTTTGGATGCAGCAGCCTTGTGAAGTAGTTAATGTACCAGACACCCTCTATTTATTTATCCTGAAATCCTCAGAGACTTGGCATTTTGTCCTATTATTTCATGATCACATGAACATTGTAATTATCTCCTCGTATCCCATCCTTAAATCGTGTTCAAAGGGGAGAAGCAAAGGGGGCAGCAGAAATTAGTTATCCTCATGATATGTCTGCTATCAGAAAGCAAGAGCTTGCCCACAAACCACTCTCCATAGCCTGCAGATTTCCCTTTATGCCGTACTTGCCAAAAGTTGGTCACGTGGCCACCCCTGGCTACAAGGGAAACTGGATACATGAATAGCTGGCAGAGGAGAGTGGGCTTACCATAATTGCTTAAGATTAATCAGGATATATCCCTGTGGTGAGGGACTTAGTGGCCCTAAGCAAAATTGGGATTTAGTTGTCAAGGAAGGAGAGAGAGCAGCTAATAGTGCTTACCACAAATGAATATAATTCTTCAGAGGAAACTGATGGTTTTCTGTGCTAAATATTTGTGATATATTACTCTATTCTCTTGAGATGAACATGAAATGTGAATAAACATATCATCTCAGTCAAATTTTAATGGTAAATAAAGCTGACCTAGTACCTGAGGCTGTGGTAGGAGTATTCTACCATACCATTCCGTCACATTCCTTCACGGACTTTTATTTCTCTGAGATGAAGGGAGAGCTGGATATATGCATTTCAACCAAGAAAAGAGAATGGTATTTATTTGCACCTACAATTTGGCAGCCAGTAAGAATGTAACTTTTACATATGTTTCATATTTAATTCTCAAAATAAAAAGTGAGATATCTGTGAGCATATACATTTTGCCTAGCAATAAATTGAGATTCAGAAATGTTAAGTAATGCATCCTTATGTAATATTTTAGGAGTAAAAACATCAACAGAAACTTAGAAAAGCTTCAATATATGAGCTCTTCTTATATCATTTGGAATACTTTCATATCGCTGAACCAGATTTCACATTAATATAGATCACACATTTAATGATGTCTGCCAAATGAATTAAGGTAAGACAGGGTATTGGTGCGTAAACATACAAAATATGCTCATCTGTTCATTCATGCAATAAATGACTTTTGAGCATGTAGTAGACTGTGTTAAACACTCAAGATATTAAAAGCAATAAAAATATATTTGATAAAATCCCACTTCCAAGAGGCCTTCGGGTTAAAGAGGTAGATAGACAAAGGGCACCGCCATTTTCTCATAAATGTTAGGGAACCGATGTTCACATGGTTGCATCAAAATAATGAGAGCACCTCCTAAGCCTGCCATGGGCTTCTTGGTTATCTATATATTTGAGCAGAGTCAGCTCTGTGTATGTGTGGGGGATGGGAGATGGAGGTGGGGGCGGTGATAGAGGTATGTTCCTGGCTAAGGCAAGAATATGTGAAAACAGTAAGAGCCTGGAGATCACAGGGTCTAGATACCAAGGAACATTAGGATTTAAATATAGAGATTTTAGACATTTTTTGTTCAAGTTTACATAAAATTATAGGAGTGAGCTCTGTTATATTTGTGTCTTAGCTAGATTACTCTTGGAGTAGAGTAGAAAATAGGTTTATGGTTAATAAGAATGTAGGCAGGAGAGACCTGGGTGGCTCAGTCAGTCGAGCATCGGACTCTTGGTCTCGACTCACGTGGTGATCTTGGGGTCCTGGGATAGAGCCCCACTTCCGGCTCCTGGCTCAGCGGGAGTTTGCTTGTCTCCCTCTCTCTCTTCCCCTCCCCCTGCCATGTGCGCTAGCTCGAACTCTCTCACTCTCTAGGTAGGTAGATGATTCTTAAAAAAATAAATAAATAAAAGAATATAGGCAGGGAGGCCAGTTGCAGTAAACTGGATAAGAGTTGATGATAATATAAGCTAAGATAATAGAAAGAAGGATTTGAAAATGACATGTGTGGATGGATTTGGGGAGGGTAACATGTCTGGATATGAGGTCATCTACATAGCTCTACTATGTTTACATTTATTATGATTTTAAAATATGTATTCTATGTGTGTTGGTAACTTCACACTCTAGCACTGTTGTTACTCTTGCACTAGCCCTAGCTCACTGATCCTGCTCAGGATCCTAGACTGTAATATAAGCAGTCATATCTTTGTAAGTTCTGAAAAATTCTCAGCCTTTAACTTTTAGAATGTTGTATTTCCCTCATTCTTTCAGTCTGAAATTCCTGCTCAGCAAATATTTAACAGAGTCATTATGAGACTTTCTAACCCTGCAGTAGATTTTCATAAGTATACTGTGAGAAGCACTGAACGCCCCAAATTATTTTTTTAATTGCATAGCTGGTGACTCTTGAGAGTGGTGGATATTTTGAGAATTTCTCTTCTTCCCCTTCAGGACATTTTAGGTCCCATATAATTTGGAGAGATTTCTAGAAGAATTAAGCTTTTTAACTTTTACAGGAATTGGATTAACACAAATTCAGGGCTGTGTAACATATAAATAAAGTGTCCTACTATTATTTTAGCTTCCACGTAAAGGATATGGATTAAGAAGATCTTCCCCAACTTCATGTCTACTTGTCTGGGCGAAATAGCTTACATGTATCAGAGTTGTGCTATCAGTGTGGTCGTCCATTTTATTCTACTTGGGTCTGAGACCAGGTGCCAGTTCCGATGTAGTGCTGAACGTGTGGGTTCCTTGACATCCACCTATTCATATTTATGACATTCATTCACAAATTTCAAGTTTACAGATATCATGTCATCAAGATATAGGCAGATTTCTCTACTTGAAATGAATAATATCAATCCACACAAGTATTTTAACGAAATATAGTTTAAGTGACAGCCTTCACAAAGAGTCTCCAAGTGCACTGCTACTCAGGGCCATTGCCATGGGCTTCACCAAGCCCTGAAGCCTAAGGTTTGGAACGTTCCCCCGGCGTGAGTTTATTTTGTGAGCCCCTTTACCTCTTCCTGAGCTTTCTGTAATTTTCTGCAACCATAGGAAGTTTACATGGTTTTCTTTTTAGCTCTAATATGTTTGCATATATAGTCTTTGGTTATCCGGGTTAATTATTTTTCCCAGCTTTCTGGGTATAAGAGCTAGAGAAAAGCATCCCCAACCCCCCCTTCCCCACCCCCAAACACAGCCTGCAGAGCCATGGGCGTAGTTTCCAACCACTGAATGAAGTCCTCTGGAAGAGTCACTATTCTCTAGTGGTACATGACAGAAAGTCAATGCAAACGAGCTCAAGTTCAAAATGAGATTTATTAGTCCACATATCCAGGAAGGGCAAGGGTGATACTGAGGTCGAATGATACTAGGAAACTGAATGTCTTCAGGATTCTCTCTACATTAGTCTTTTACGATTTTCCTCCTAGCTTATTTTAGCTACATTCGAGAGCAGTCAGGGCTAGCTGCATGAGGGATATGTTGTTGGTAGTTCTGGATTCACACTACCAATTTCATGGCCTGTCAGGTAAAACCTTTCCCACTCATTGTACTTAGTAAAATCTTGGAGAATGCATCAGGTATCCTGTTTTGGACCATGTTCATCTCCTGACTTTGAGAAATGGGTTGGCATTTTTTAACAGAGTAAGAATGGAAGATATATGTGAGACCAACCACAAAACACATGCAGTGCACACACACACACATGTGCTTACGTGAGTGCAAGAAATACAGATCTCGGGGCGCCTGGGTGGCTCAGTCGTTAAGCGTCTGCCTTCGGCCCAGGTCATGATCCCGGGGTCGTGGGATCGAGCCTCGCATCGGGCTCCCTGCTCTGCGGGGAGCCTGCTTCTCCCTCTCCCTCTGCCTGTCTCCCTAGCTTGTGTTCCCTCTCTCGCTGTCTCTCTTTCTCTGTGTCAAATAAATTTTTAAAAAAATCTTTAAAGAACAGAACTACAGATCTCTGGCTTCATATTTCCAGATGTTATCAGAGCTTCTATGTAGTTACCTTATATTCCCTGGCTTGGTTTTCATCTTTTATTTACCTTTTGCATCCTGTAATACAAGTATCATAAAGGCTGTCTGTGGTGTGGTAACTTGTTTGTAATCAAGTGTACTTTTCAGGAGTACTGCTCTTAATATTAATGCTTCCTTGAACAACCCTTCCTTTTTATCCCATCATCTGTTACAGTGTCTTCTACCTTAATACAAAAGAGAATTAATTAATTTTTTCTACTCTCTTATCACTGACATTCCTACATGAAAAAGTGCCACCTACAGTTGTGCCAGTTGGAAATGCCACAGTTCTAGGGCGTGTTATTCACCTAGACTATCAAGTAACTGGTTTTAACATGAGTTCAAATATCATCAAATACCTTCCCATTGTTACTGAAAAGTGTTTACTACAGGAATAGAGTTAACTCCCAGTGTTGGATACTTAAGCTTTCCCTTGAACATTCTTAGCTTTTAATTCTCATGATACTCAAGCTAAAGTGAACAGTTACATCACTTATTCCCCAGTATTGCATCCCTGATTCTTATAATACGCCCAAGTTTGAGGCCCTTACAGCCAAGTTCTTGGGTTATACCTGTTGACAGATACAAACTTTACAGAAATTAATATTACAAGTATGAGGCTTAAAAATTCTTCTGATTCTTTCCTTATTTTCTTAAGGGATCAAAGAACAGCTAATATCATCAGGAAATCCTACTAGGGCTGTGTTCAGTTTTTCTCTATGTCTGAACATTCAGTGAAACCCAGGGGATTTGAACCTATGCAGAGTTTTGTTTTGTTTTGCTTTATTAGCAACCTCAATATTTTTCAGTGGCACTCTAAAGCTAATAAATAACTCAAAGAATGTGTCTGTTCTGTCATATTTGTTTTCTCTATTACTCTCATTTTCCTACTTAACAATTCTGCTTTTGGTAATTAGTATGCAGTGAAGATGTGCACCATATAATTATTCAGAAAAGTTCTAGATATACCTATGTAAGTTTCCTGACCTAAAGATCAGATATTTCCTTAATATTTATTTTAAGGAATTAACCTCTCCAAGAATGTCAAATATTGACAAAGTCAACAAGCATATGAAAGGTGCTCAACATCACTACTCATCAGGGAAATGCAAATCCAAACCACAATGAGGTATCACCTCACACCTGTTAGGATGACTAGTATCAGAAAGATAATAGATAATAAATGCTTACAGGGGTAAAAAGAAAGGAAAATTCTTGCACACAGTTAATAGGAATGTGAATTGGTACCACCACTATGGAAAACAATATGGAGGTTCCTCAAAAAATTAGAATACAGTTGCTATGTGATCCTGTAACCCCACTTCTGGATATATATATGCAGGAAATGAAATCATGTCTTGAAGAGATATCTCTACTCCAGTGTTCCTTGCAATTTTTCACAATAGCCAAGGTATGGAAACAACCTAAATATCTGTCTATGGATATGGATATATATATTATATATTTATTATTATTCATTATATATATATATATATATATATATATATATACAATGAAATGTTATTCAGCCTTACAAAAGAAGACTATCTTGCAATTTGTGACAACATGGATTAAACTGGTGGACATTAAGCTAGGTAAGATGAGCCAGACAGAAAAAGACAAGTACTACATGGTATTATTTATGTGTAAAATCTTAAAAAAAAGAAAAGGTAAGTATGTGAAGTGATGGATGTGTTAATCTTCTGAGATAATCTTTTCATAATGTATGGGTATATCAAATCATCATGTTGTAAACATTAAATATGTTTTAATTTTATTTGTCAAATACACTCCAAGAAAGCTGAAAAAATTAAAGAAACTAAAAAGCAAAAAAAAAAAAACATTCATGGCAGGTAAATCTGGAGAATTTTATATCTAAAATATCTTCATTCTACCTTAATATTTGATCAGTAATATAGTTTATGAGTATTCTGGGGGTAGTTGAGGGGAGGCTAAGTCTGTCTGTCCACCTATTTGTGTTAGAAAGGGGTTTTACGGGCGCCTGGGTGGCTCAGTTGGTTAAAGGGACTGCCTTCGGCTCAGGTCATGATCCTGGAGTCCCTGGATCGAGTCCCGCGTCGGGCTCCCTGCTCGGCGGGGAGTCTGCTTCTCCCTCTGACCCTCCCCGCTCTCATGTGCTCTCTCTCATTCTCTCTCTCTCAAATAAATAAATAAAATCTTTAAAAAAAAAAGGGGGTTTTACTTGTTCATGTGCTAACAGGAAATGATGGAAACTTCTAGAACTCCTAATTTACAGCTTTAGAGTGCTTGCAGGAAGAGTTCTAGAACCTTTCGGTCTGGAACATTGACATGATCTCTGTTGTTCTTAATTTGTCATTTCTATGTTTCAGTTCCTCTCTTTAATAATTCAGAAAAATATTATTTTCCTCCAACAGTGGTAATGATTATGAAGTAAGATCATATGTGGAACAAACATGGCATAGTTGGAGGTTGGAGGCTATTTAGGTTAAGAACTTGGGCTGAGGAATCTGGATCTGAAACTCGGCTGAGTCGCGTGCTTGGTTGTATGAAGTTTGACAAGTTATATAACTTTTCTAAGCCTCAATTATTCACCTGTAAAATGAGGATAACAGTAACTTCCTCATAGAAGTGTTGCAAGGTTTGCATATGAAATAGAATTATTTGTAAAATATTTGGCACAGTGCTGGGCACAAAGTAAAGTCCAATAAGTATTACCTGCTATTATCATGTATAAAAAATATAGTCAGAGATTGATGAGATTGACATAATCACTCAAAAGCATGATTTTTTTAAAATTTCTCACCATTCTATTTGCTAATATTTTAAGAATCCATAGCTAAAACTTAGCTAGGTAATTCAAGATTTTTTTTTTTTAATGGTGACATTAATTGAAACACTATTGTGAACATTCTTGTCAGTATTTGATGTGGACTAATATTAAATGAATAGACCATTTTAAATGTTTGAACCAAATATACCACCAGGTAGCTACATTAGACATATATTGCCAGCAAACTGTGGAATTTCATGACAACTATCATGGAACAGCTATGAAACTGGTTTTTAACTACCCATCATTATATAGTTCTTTTTCGAGGAAATTGAAGACTGACAACCTTGTTTCCATCTGGAAACATCTAACATCTGTGGTTGTAAACATCAAAACACAGCTGTTGTAGCTAAGTAACCACTCCAATTTATTTATTTTTGACTTAAAAAAATCTTCAGTTTTCATCAAACATCACAGTTGTTAAGCCATGTTCTTACAGCAGGAGGAAAACCAATTAAGAGAAATCACTCTATCAGAGATTTAAAAACAATACTTGAAAAAATGAAATGCATTTTATTTAAAGGCGATACGATCTCACGTCAGTTAAAAAATATATTTTGTGGTATGCCTTTTTTTGGAAACCACAGAATTTAAAGCTATCAGGATGTTAATGAGATCCTGAGTACATTTTACAGTTAGAATATTATAAAAAGTTTTCAGAGGGGCAAATTGGGCTACTCAAAGTCACTCAGGCAGGTGGTGACAAGACAAGGAACAGAAGAATCTTATTCTAGTGTTTTTGTATATTGTACATGTGTGTTTCACATTACTTCTAATAAGAAATCTTTTTACTAAAAAATAACTGCATCTTGGTGTAATTCTGAGTAAAATGTATATGATTCTAAAAATGATTTCACATAAAGAATATGTTGAAATTAATTTTCTCATATTATATGTGCAGATAGACAACACCAAAATTTGAATTCGTTTTACAATTCTTAATCATAGTTCTAATTCTATTTCAGCTAGATTAGCTCCCTTAACTGCTCGCTCCACATCTGCAGCCAGGGAGACTAGAAAAATGTCCTTCAGCTACAGTCCTTCCAGAATGCTCACTGGGTTTAATTCCCTACTCTCCCATCAAACCCCGTGAAGGTGTGAGGTTTCTGATTTCTTAAGTTATGCGTTGCTTCTACATTTAAACCCGGGCTCTTCGGATCGATTCCTTGTCTGGTCTATCTGCTTTGCTTCATTCTAGCATGCAGTCCTCTCAGGCTCTGGGCTCTGCAGTCCACAGGCAAGTCCGGCCACATCCAGAGCTCAGCCTAAATCCCTGTTTCCAGGCCCTACGCTCTCTACTACCATTTGTCTGGAAGGGAGAAATGGGTAGAATTTTGTAACTTGAAGAACTTGAGATCTTGTGACTTTCTGTATTTAGGACATGGTTGAAATAGCAACATCAATCCAGAAAAGCCGGGTTCTGTTCACCAACATTATTGATTTAGATGATTCCGGAACGATTTGCAAATTCTCCAGTGTGGTTTAGCCTCAGTCCTAACCTTTGAGGCTCCTGAGAAACCAAGTTCAAAGGCAGAAAGTTTCGTCCTCTGGTGCAAGAGTGCCTCGAAGCGGCAGAAAATGAAGGTGCATTGGGGAGCCCTGAGGAGTAAATGCCGTGCTCCGGTCCCCCTGCTAGCGCCTTGGCGGCAGTTCTTCCTGACACGAGTGGTATCAGAGAAATTCACAGGTGATCTCAGAATATTTACCCTTTTTCTGTGGCGTATTTCAGATTTTTAACCGTAAGCTTTTTTTTAGCGTTGGAGATGAGAACAATATGCTCAACATAGCTAGTCTCAATCTTCATCTGTAAGATTTTGACAATAATAATTCCTAACTCATAACATCATTGTGCTAATTAAATGAATTAAAACGCATATACAAGTGTCTAGTATAGATAATACGAAATTTATAATATATAGCATATTATATGTGGCATAGAACATGTTGTATACACTAAGTTGTATGATATATAGTATATATTCCATGTGTAAATATATAATATGTTATGTACAATACAGAGTAATGATATGCAGTATTTGTAATGTGGAATATAATATTTAACATATCATTGATAATAATATTGTGAGCTACAAAAATGTGCTTTTTCTTCATTTCTGCCTGGAGGTTGTGCTACAAAAACTCTTACCTTTTCTTTGAGAGATGTCCAAGACAGCTGTCCATCAGCAGAGATGGATTTAGTGACCTAATAAGTTATGGAGTTTTCTGACATCCCATCATGGAAACTAAGTGGCATTATTCCAACTTCCCTGTACAGCTGAAGGCCCCAAATGGAAACCCAATATTATACAATGGCAAAGATCCAGAGCCCTTCTTCTCTGTATCAACATTCCGGTAGACTAAAAGGTTGGGGACGTGTGGCACCCCCTGTTGCCCAAACGGGGCCACGGCTAAATGAAGATACCTGAGGCTACTTGCTTTTCCCGATCACCCAGTGGCAGCCATACAGCAGGAGACAGCAGGATGCTCTCTGAATGCTATCTGTGTTGACTCAAGGTTGGCGCTAACATGTGGATGGCCAGTTTGTGAATGTCCAACTCACCGTTCCAGGTGATACACTTGCTCTTGTCTTATACAGAGTTCCAGTTCTCCGTTCTAAGAACAGTATCTGTGACAGAGTAAAGCAACTACTCTGTGACTTATGGAAAATTGAATTGCTGTTTTGGATTGAGACTACAGTAGCTCTTTGGGCTTCAGTTGACTTTATAGACTGTTCTTTCCATAATCCCACTTTATCCAGACTACTACTTTGTTGATGTGGTAGATATTGATGATAGACAAGTTATTTTGTGAATTTTGGGAGAGCAGAATCACATCATAAGGATATGATTACCTGATTCTGTACACCTAATGTTCCATAATACCCTAGAATTTAGCCTGTGTAGAGCCCTAATTTGGATCACTGTTCTGAAACCCCAATTGATTAGAGTAATCCTTTTCTTTACATTTTTAAGAGCTTTGTATTAAAGCCATTTGATTTCATTGGCCTATGTGGGTAGTTTAATTTCAGTAGAAACTCTGAGGCTAAAAGGAAGACATGGAATTTTGTCTTAGGACATTTAAAGGTTACCACCAAAACTCTGTTTAATAAAAGAGGATGAAACATTTGTATGAGAGTAATAAAAAATAAAATTATAAAGCACAGCCTTCATTTTAATTATGTACTTTAGTTGAAAAATATGTTTCACTGGAATAAGTTGCTGTCATAATTCAATTTCAAATATTGAAAATTTAAAGCTGATTCAATAACTTTAAAAAACAGAAAATAAAAGGGAAAGTTTCTCTTGTCAAAAAAAAAATTTGCTTCACAAAGAATTCAGCTTGGAATTCAGTATAATAAAGGATCTAGCCTTTAATTTAATCTTCTTTGTAGTAATTTAATAAATATGTACTATGGTTTCCCATTTTATACATCGAAGAGCAGTGATGTGTGAAATTGAAACAGATGTTGGATATTAAATAACAATCCATGATATACTTCGCAAGGAAGGGAAAGAAATAATATTTATTGAATGTTTACATGGCGCCACATACATAGCAGGGCCATCTGAAGCTCACAAAAACCCTATAAAGCACAGGTTGTTATCTCAATTTTTTAGTGAAAGAAACTAAAATCCAAGGAATGTAATTTTTTCCAAGGTCAGTAAGGAAATTTGAGACTGGATGAAGAATCCCTATCATCTGTCTATTGTCGAAGTCTGTCCACTACACCCTTCTATTTTATCTCAAAAGGGAATGCTCTTTTCTAAGATAGTACCACAAAGGGTAATAATGAGAGTAATTTTCAGGCATGTAGTCATAAAAATGTTGCCAGGAGGTGCTTTCTTTGGTGGCATGTTGGGGAAAATTTGGTTGAAATGAAGATAGTTTCCCAGATATCAAGCTATTAATCTGGATGCTACTTCCATAGGAGTGATGAGAACATTTGGACCATGGAATTCAACTTTTGAATTTATTCATTAGTCAAATGAATACCTCTTAGCTTTATAGCTAAGAGCTTAAATACTCAAGCCAGTCTGCCCCCTTTTAAATCCTAATTCTACCAGGTACTACTTGTATAGTCCGGAAAATTCATTAAAAATGTCTGGAGATTATGAAGGATATAAATTATTATTCATAAGAATGTAAAAACTCTTTTTGCTACATGGTAAGAACAATATACATCTACAATTAATACAATATTTTAATACTTGGAGGAAACACCTTCTGGTGTTGGTTCTTAGATAGAAAGGGTTTAGTACAGTCATAGTTCTACAAAGTAGTGAAGTTGATTTTAGCCTTGGCTTCAAGAAGAAAAGGCTAATCCGCAAAATGTCTACCATGAAAGAGAGAACACAATAAAGTAGATAACACTGCAGTAGATCTGAAATACAGATCCAGAAAAAAGAGTAAATGCCTAAGAGGGAAGTTGTAGGAATAAGCAAGTAATAAATAAGTTTCAGGGTACATACTAAAAAAGGTAAGAGTAATTTATATAGAACAGCTGATTTGGAGAGACGTAGTCTTATAAAGAATACCCAAAATAAACTTTTGAGCATTTACAGGTGAAAAACCCTGAGAGTTTATTTTTTTTTAAAGATTTTATTTATTTATTTGAGAGTGAGAGTGAGAGAGAGAAAGAGCACAAGAGGGGGGAGCGGGAGAGGGAGAAGCAGACTCCCCGCCGAGCAGGGAGCCCGATGAAAACCCTGAGAGTTTAGAAATTTAGGAGGAAAGCAAAATAAGTCAGTCTTCCTTCCCCTGGAGAGCAAGCAGCTACAGGGTAGTCACACCGTAGTTGTCGTGACCTAATAGTAGCCTGTGTAACTAGGCATAGAAACTGTTGAGTGTCAGAAGACAGAGAAGCCTGGCCATCTGGCACACTCTGTGAGCATGTGCAGGACCCATGATGGACTGCCTCCCCAAAGAAATCATGTTCAGTGCTTACTTTAGCAACTCTCCTGAAGTAGGGAGTTAAAGACCCCCTCAAATAGTTGCCACAGTGATGCATCAACATTGATGGAAACTGCAGTTAAGAATCTCGTTCACAGCAGGGATAATGGGAAGAAAACCACCAACTCCCTAAATGTGATTTAACGGAGGCTTATTTTTCCTTTGGTGAACTACATATTACACAGAGAAAAAATCCTGAGCTTTAGTATAAGTCAATACTCAAACTGATTATGCAAAAATCAAACAGTGGCCCTAATCATATTTTAATGATTTATTCTTGTCCTTATTTTACTACATCTGTTCTATGATTGAAGCAGAGGCTGGATCTGTACTCATCCTCTATGAAGAAGTTAAAGCCTTTATAAATATACAAACTATTTTCAGGACCCTGAATTTTCAGGACCCATAGGAACTTGAATATCTCCCATTGTCTTCTTCTTTCTCATTCTTTGTGATTTGTTAAAAATACACATTACAAACTTTCGGTACACATCCTTACTTCACCCATTATAATTAAATTAAATTGTGCACTGCTTAATCAAATTGAAAATCACATCTGTGGGCTCAGCATCTAGTTTCTGTCCATAGTACACATAGTATGGCAGTTATTTATGTGAAGATAATATATTCAGTAAGAATCACTCACTCTGGTCATAGAAACCTACATATTTTTTTAAAGATTATAAATGCAGATATATATATTTCAATGAGCACATATACCCCGTAGGACAATTTTAGAACTTTAAGAACATAATTCATAAATAAAATACTAATTCTGAGAAAACACATGTGAGTTTATTGTGAATTATGACTCCAAGAGAGGTGGGAAATACAATTTTTGTTAAATTATGTAAATAATGCCATGTCATAAATTGTATTGCCATAATTTATATAACTTGCATAAATTGCAAATATCACTATCATTTCCATTGAAAACCATCAAAACAAAAAAATAATATAACATTTTCAGTGTGAGTCCTAGTTCAAATTTTGTTAATGGAAATTTATCTAAGTAAGTCATGACAACAAATATTATTGAGAATCTGCTACTGCTCACACAGGTAGATAGATACCTGAGAAATCTGGAGACTCAAAATTTGTTCTTTCTATATTCTTAAATACATTTGAAAAATACATATTATACAAGCAAAAATACATATTTACTATATACTTACCATCAATAACATGGATTGTAGTAATATAGTTTATTAATGATAATGATAATAGTAAAAGTACTATTAAAATTAATAGTATAAACTATTAATAGATATCAATATCAATAATTTATATTAATTCTTTAGAATAATAAAATATAAATACTTTATATTTGTTTACTTTATATTTTATATCAATATAAAATATAAATTTAAAATTTATATTAATACCAATAAGAATTATAATAGTTAAGTTCTGTTTTCTTTTTTTCCCCCTACTTTTTAGGCCCCTTCTTCCTCATCAAAAAACAATCACTGACTTCAGAGTATACTTATAGCAACAGTTTGCACAATAGAGGTGTTTTCACAGATGTTGGAAGAGGGGTATTGAGTAGTCATTACAGAACAAATTATTGCCTTAAAAAGAACTACCTTAAAAGTTAAGGATGTTGTTGGGTGTCTCTAACATTTCTTGCTTGATTGGCTCATGTTCTTCATCACAGGATAGCAACTTTTCCATAATACTTAAGAAATGTTTCCCTGTTATAATTGTCATAATGTAAAATAAGTGTTGTTTCATATTATTCTGCTTTATAAATGGACTTATATAACTGGGGTATATTAATATGAATTGTTTTATTAACATATTTACTTATGGTATATTTATATGGTATTAATATCATCAATGTCATTTATATTATTAAATGAAATATCTGTTTATATGAAGACTATTTTATTTATATTATATTCAGAATATACTTAAATTGCATTATAATATACTATTAAATTATAATAGTTTATTATATTAGTAATAAAAACTTATTTAAAATAACTAGTAGCTTTGATGACTTAATATGCATAACAATTTTGGAGTAAAAGAGTATTCACAATGAACTTTAAAAAAAATTTACATTGTTAGACTTGCACATAATGTAATATTCTTAGTATGCTCTCTTGCAAATTTGGAAGTTAAGAAAAACTACAGAATAGCACATCATGTTGTTTACTGAGATTTACTGTAGATGAAATTGCATTAGGAGAACAGTGATTCTTTTACTAAAAATGTAATGATTTCTAATGTAATATATTCTTTCTGGAAATCAAATTATTGCTGTATAAAATGGAGAAAACAATCATAGTCTTTTGAGATTAAAAGTATTGACAATATATTGGAATGATTTCTTTCATTTCATGGAAATTAAAATAAAATTTTAAAATAAAAATGACTACTTATAGAAGTAAAATACAAAACAATGTTAGCCTTAACAAACCACGTACCAGGGACCTGAACACATACCAGGACTTGGTGTAATTGCCTTAGTATGCCTATGGATTGTAAAAAATATACAGGATCACTCTCTCTAATGACAAACAAAATAAAGAAAAAACTAAAAAGAGAAGATTGGAAATACAAATGGGTATTATTTCAAAATGGCATCAGAACCAAATATGCTAATGAAACAACAGAAATAGCTATCACTGGTCATAAATTTGCACCAATTACTTAAACTATGAGAATTATTTCTATATTTAATCCACAAATAATATACCTTTGAAGATCTACTTTTTATGAAGTATTTGAATAATTTTATCTCTGCAAAGACATCAGACAATGATAGTTTTTTCTCCGTATAGTGATGTTCCAGATATCCCATTATGATTGTTCTTATTTTTCTCTCATGCGGTAATCGATGAAATTGCATAAAGAAAATGTGGTTAAACATTTAAAAATAGGGGCACCTGGGTCGCTCAGTTGGTTAAGCATCTGCCTTCGGCTCAGGTCATGATCTCAGGGTCCTGGGATCGAGCCCCGCATCGGGCTCCCTGCTCGGCGGGAAGCCTGCTTCACCCTCTCCTACCCGCCCCCACCCCGCGCTTGTGTTCCCTCTCTCGCTGTCTCTCTCTCTGTGTCAAATAAATTAAAAACAAACAAAAAAAAATCTAAAAATAATGCATTATACTTGTTAGCTAGCTGGTAGAGGAAGCTACTTTTTGAATATTCATGGGTTCTATTTACTACATATGAATTCCTAATTTTCAAAGAATTTTATTGCTGTATATTAAATACTAGATATGCACAAAGTATATTAAATATTAGATATGCACTGTACTGAATTTTATATTTTAATGATCTAAAAGGTACTTATCTCAAAACCATCATTTCAAAATTGACCTCTTACTATGGATATTTCTTGAAGGTCTCACTTCCTTAGAGATCTTTTGCGCATGAGCAGTTTCAACTGTCACCTCCATGTAAAATATTTCCGCAACAATATATTCTGTCTTGATCTTTATTACGAGCCTAGTCCTGCATTTCTAACTGCCAAGAATTCTTACACCTAAATTTAACATAAATTCTTCAAATGACAATCATCATTATTATCCTATAAAATATGTTCTCATCCAGGGAAGTTGATCAAAGATGTCATTTTTAAGCTGAACTTTGAAGACCAAGAAGTGTACAGCAAAGTGGAGGAGAGTCAAAAAGACATTCCAAAAGTGAGAAAAACAGAACTACAAAGATAAATGGAATAAAGCAGATATGAAAAATAAATGGCATATTTAAAAACAGGTTTGGGATTTTGCGTAATTTAGACTTTGATGATTTCCCAGGCTTTTAAGAAAATTTCCTATGGGAAATTCAATGTCCTTCCCAAGATACCTCAGGATATTTAGGGCTTAAGAATAATTTAGCCATTTCTGACTCTCAATTTTCTCCATTCTCTACTTAAATCATACTCACTGTGTATTCCCACACCTCCTCTGTCTCCTTGCTCTTGACTCAGACACAGGACAAGGGTCCTTTCTATTATTGCTTCCCCCCATCATTCACTCAGGCTATAGATAGCAGGACATGCACCAAACTAGGTGATGTTGGAAAAATAAGAAATGCTTAAAATGTAATAGTTTTACAGACAACTCTGATCTTTGGAGTCAATTAGCAGCTCTGCAACTAAGAATTTGTCTCTGGCCATATTTTTCATCAGGCTTCATTTATCTTGCCATGCTCTCTCACTGTACCTTCCTCTCTCTCCTCTGTCCTCTCTTTGTTCTTCCTCCTCCCCACTCCCCTCAGTTCTTGGTGATCTCCTCCCCTCCATAGCACACAAATGTTGACCGTTTATGTCTGATTGTTGAGCTATCTTTTATTTGGCTGTGTTCTTAGAAACTTCATTGGAGTCTTACCTTCCTTAGTAGTCAATGGGAAGCTGTGCAACTGGAAAATTGTCTCTAACCATACTTTTCTTCAGGGTCTAGTGCTCCATCGTGCCATCTCTCACGCTTTCCCAATGGCCTACTAGAATAGAGTTTGAAATTGCATACAGTTTATCTAAAATAAACTGTAGTGCAAACTATTTAAATAATGTGTGTGTGTGTGTGTTTACAGCAAAAAGAATTACACTCCTTTTAAAGCTCTAGTCTTAATGTATTGGTTCATAAATTTGAATCAGGATCATCTAGTGCCATCAGAATTCTTCCAAAGAAATTGTTTGCTAGTTCTTAGTTCAAAGTTAGGGAGGATATGAGTAGACAGTTCAGAGAAGAGCTGGACAAAAAAACTCAAACAAACAAAAAACCTAGCAGTTCAAAATTACTACTCAACAGGCAAATTTAAAAAATCAAGTACACATTCAATATAGTTTTATATTCTTCAGAGGGTGGCAGTAATTAGAATAATTAATTTAACATGATTTTCTGACATCTTTATGAGGAAAAAGGATTTTTGTATATATTGGTAGAACTTGGATGGATTGTTGCTTTTCAGAAGGAAATACATTTTAATAAGATCATATTGTGTTAATAATATATAGTATCACTTTATTATGTGGTGTATATATATATAATTATTATGTGATTATATATATATAATGTCCTGTGATCTGGAAATCTCATACATGGGAAATATCCCATAGAGAGAATCCTGATATTCAGGAATCCAGTAGAAAGACATCTGTTGAAGCACTATTTAAAGTATCTAAAAACTGGAAAGTCTCTCACTCCCACTATCTAACTTGAGAATCCAATAATAGAAATTCTAGAGATTATCTTCCCTCACTCTCATTTTAAAGCTCAAGAAATGAAGATGAGATATTAAAGTCACACAGCTGGTAATTTGCTCAGTCATCTGGAATAGAAATACACTGACACACAGTTTCATTTTTACTGACAAGGAATTTATGTACTGACATAAAATTCTCTTTTCCGAATTAATCTCTGAAGGTCGATGAGACATATACACTAAGGATTCTTATCAGCATGCTCTATAAGGAGAGGAAAAGGTGTTGGGGGAGCAGTGTTTCCTCAGCATAAGAAAAAGTCCTTATTTTTCATACCACATTATTAAGATGCTCAGATCATGCTTTCAGCAAATAGCAAAGAATAAACATATTTTTGTAATATACATTTTAGTATAAAAATAATATAGTCTTAATTACGAACTTTGAAAAACACAACAACACAAAGAACACATTTTTTTTTTTAAAGATTTTATTTATTTATCTGAGACAGAGAGAATGAGAGAGACAGAGAGCACATGGGAGGGTCAGAGGGAGAAGCAGGCTCCCTGAGGAGCAAGGAGCCCGATGCGGGACTTGATCCCGGGACTCCAGGATCATGACCTGAGCCGAAGGCAGTCGCTTAACCAACTGAGCCACCCAGGCGCCCGAAAGAACACATTTTTAAATATCATTAATGATATTTGATTAGGGATAACTTCATAGATAATTACTGTTAAAATGCTGTTAATATATGTGTGTATTTGTTTTATTTAAAAATGGGCTCATGTGATGTCTACCAAGTTTTTCAATAAATTCTGAATATTTCTTCATGCCATTAAATACTTTTAATATTTTACATGAATAGTTGCCTACTATCTTATTGAGTAGCTAAAGTTGATCTATTAATTAAATAAATCATCCATATTTGGAATTTGATTTTTTTCCAATTAAAGTAATTCCCAGGAATACATTGCATCTATATATGTATATATACAAATTTATTTTCCCTGCTTATTATTAAGAAAAAATGTATTAGCAATTTGATAAGTGAACTGTGATAAATCATTATTTTATTTTGCTATGTGTTGAGAATGAACTCTTTAAAGTGATGTATTTATTGGTAGCTGATCTGTGCTTCTTGCAATTTTATTTTTAATAACAATTTTATGCCCTCTACAATATTTCTTTCTGATTTTAAAGTCTAGAATTAGTGTTGTTTTTTTCTTTTTATTAAAGTATGCACAATACTCTCTTTTCTTAGCATTGGTGTTTGTCTAGTGCTTATTAACAATCATATTTTCTCTATTTTTAATGAATTATTTTCTGTCTTCATAATTCAGATTTCAATCTCTTGTACTCATTTTCCCATTTATTTTCTCCTGGCTTCAAACACTACTTAATTCATATTCATGATTTGGTAATAAGCAACATTTGACCCTATAGTTTACTCGTGAATTTAGCATTGGCCACATTCTATATATATATTTTTTAATGATTTTATTTATTTATTTGACAGAAAGAGAGAGAGTTAGCAAGAGCAGGAACACAAGCAGGGGGAGTGGGAGAGGGAGAAGTCCGCTTCCCGCGGAGCAGGGAGCCCAATGCTGGGTTCCATCCCAGGATCCTGGGATCATGACCTGAGCAGAAGGCAGATGCTTAACGACTGAGCCACCCAGGTGCCCCCACATTCTATATATTTCAATATAGCATTGTGTTTAGTTTATTTTATTACTATGATTTTTAGTATTGTGTTTCTTTTTAAATGTCTACATACTTTAATTCTCTGCTTAAAATAAGAGTTAAATAATATAAAATGATCTTTTGTCCATATAACATAATAAACACATATCCATTCTTTGCATTGCATATGTAATTCTTGTAATTTTTTTTCTGTTTAAGAGAAAAGATTGCCAACTGTATCAGTCAGTGTTCTGTGCTGGAAAAAACAAACAAACAAACACATTCTAGAAACTTTAAGTAGGAAGGGAATCAATAGCCATGATTAACTGCTCACAAAATTATGGGAGCACTTGGAGGATCAAGGATTCATGCTGACCCTGCAGGAGTTATGTGAACATTTTCATCATGATTATTAATGTATGACTCAGATTCAGAACCACTCAAATCAAGAAGCATTAAATCATAGTCAGGATGTTTTCTGGATAAATGAACTTTCTACGATGCTGGAAAGCTTATGTCAGAGGTCTTTCTCCAGTGGGCAGTGCCTCTTCTTTCTCCCCATGAGAGGTACGAAAGGAGTGGTGTCCACGTTGTTACTCAGTTTGGTTTGATATTAAGGGTATTTTCCATATGTGTAAATGTGTTGAATTCATGTCAAAACTGAGTATTCATGGGAATCTTGAGTATATGAAGGATGTGGCATTTTTGCATTTGGTAATAATCTACCATGCAGAGGAAGGGACATGTTTCCCCAGGAACCTGTGAGCTAATGAAAAGTTCCGCTTACTACAGTGCAGGGGCTCCTACTCTTTCATCAGTCTTGCGTCTCACAATTTCTGTGTGTTTGAATAAGCAATTTAGTCAGACATTTTGGAAGTGTGTTTGTGTGCACGTGTGTGTGATCTCTTTTTATCTATTAAGAACAAACTAAGCAAAGAATAAATCCAGATTTTTTTTTCTTTTCCTTAAACTCTGTCTGTAAAAAATATCATACTGACTCCAATAAAGAAGCATATGCAAAAAAAGAAAAAGGTAATCACTTCCGTAATTGAAACATGCAGCAGTTTAAACCAAGAAATATAACTGCGTATAATATATGTGAGGGACAGAGAGAGAAAAAGCAAAGAATTTTTAAAGAAGAAAGATGTTAATGAAATTAATCCTGGGGTGCCTGGGTGGCTCAGTTGGTTAAGCGACTGCCTTCGGCTCAGGTCATGATCCTGGAGTCCCGGGATCGAGTCCCACATCGGGCTCCCTGCTCGGCAGGGAGTCTGCTTCTCCCTCTGACCCTTTCATGCTCTATCTCATTCTCTCTCTCAAATAAATAAATAAAATCTTTAAAAAAAAAAAAAAGAAATTAATCCTGGCTTAACTTTATAAATTGTGTTTGAGTTTATAATTTTCTGATTTCCTTCTCTCCCATTCTCTTCACACATAGCACACACAAACACACATACTTTCCCCCCATATAATTTCATTAAATCTTATCACCTTTCATTCATTGTGGTTACCTATGTGCCATTACTGGGTCTGGGATCTGACCATCTGAGATAGTTCCATGTAGTTTGGATATTTCAACTCTATCTCAAAGTGAACTTCTCTCCAGAACTCATGAACCCAAATGCAATGCATTCCATACACACTTCCCCAAATATAAACCATTCATACTTGCAGGAACCCATGCGATTGACTGTTGCCTGATTTCATGATAATATGATAAATATTCTTTGAGCTGGCACATGCACATAACAGAATGAAAAACAGCAGATTAATCGGCGAAAGATGGAGCTTGTGGACTGCATATACAGGTTGCTTTAATGAACGAAATATTACCATATTATATAATCACAACATATTTGGAAAATAATAAAAAATGTAGAAGATAGAAAACAATGTTTAATCTTTCTTAAAAATATTTTTAAAAAAGCAATAGGGAGGCGGTGAAATTAGGTTGAAATATGCCAAATATTTTATTGACATTACATAAAATGTGAAAGTGATATGATCACAAATAACTATTTATGTATATATGGGAGTGATCAGTGATCCCTTCAATATGTCTAAATTTAGGCTATGTAGTCAAACTGATAAGCTGTATTACAAAGAAATGGTTATTTATAGTTATCTTTGTTAATTATACTCAGAGTAAATATTACAACAAAACCCAAAGGAATATATCATAATTAAAATGTAGAAAGGTAATATGTTCTGATTCGAAAGAAATAAGATGAATATCCTTAATTTACAGAATTCTAGTCTATAATATCAATAGTATGAAGGAGCAGGAGACAGGTGAATAAACCTAAAATTACTACAGCAGGTAGGGAAAAATATATAGGTATGCTAAGAGGATATAGAGAATAGAATTTAACCCATCTTCAGTGTTCAGTAAACTCTTGGACAAGTGGGTGTCATAGATTCTAGAATATAAGTTTGATTTACATAAATTCCTTTTCCAGGAGTTTGTTCCCTTTAGACCAGCAAGGTCATTGAGCTGAACAAGATATTTACCTGTTAGGTTACAGGCAATGTAAAACAGCAATATGTTTCCACAGAACAGTGAAAAGTGAGGGCACGGTTCTGAATGGTGTGAGTTTCAGTGAATGCAGTACTATGCAATGTGAGAATTGTCTGTACTTAATGATAGATTATTAGCCCATATTTTATTACATAAAATTATTTTATAATTAGATGTTTCCTTATGGTTTGTTAGAATCAATATATATTATGTGTATGAGTGTGTGTTTACTTTTATGGGCTCAAGGACCACATTGTCCAAAACTAGCACTCTGGAAATTACTTTCTTAAGAAAATTATCATTATGCTTTCTGGCTTGCTATTATTCTGAAGAACATTATGCAGAAAATTGTCCTATCCATTTCGTGGATATTATGAATAATTGGAATCTAACCAACAATAACAATGATTTCCATAGAAATTTTGTGTAATAGACTGGTAAGAACTAAATTGACCCACTTTCAGCTTATGTCATGTGTGGCCACTGCTTTCCAGTGTTCTGTATGAGCAAATTGTAATAAGGCCAAATGTGATACTCTGCTGCAATATTCAACTAACTGATAGGGCATTTTAAACACAGCAGAGCTTAATATTATTTGGCCCAGCAGCCAGGACTCCACAAGTGCTGTACCAGAGAACTTTGTCATTCAGGATGCTGCCACCAGATGGTATTCATCCCACCATATGTTTCAGTGCCTAGATAAGCCTAATGGTACAATGCCTGCTACTTAATTCAATAGTGAAATTGTGTGAATTAATACATGCTGAGGGTAAATGATAGAAGTAAAGTAATGAATATGGGAAGAGGGCAATAAAATCAGCTGACAGGTAATTCCAGTAATTTTTTCTACTCTGTGCTGCTCTATTTAGGGGAAACAAGATTGAAAATATAAATTAGGATTAGTGGATAACACTTTGTGCTTTGTTAACTTCTACAATATTATATATGTCTTTAAATACTCAGCAATGGGATTTTTCGACATATAAAATTAAGACAATGTAAAAGATGACTACCCTAAAATATTACCTGATGCCTTAAATCTTACAAAGTTTCTGAGTTTCCTTGGCCAAGATCTTCCAGTATCTGGCATGATGGCTTCTTCCCATAACAAAATTAACCCTGAAGTTTTCATCATTTTTTTCTCATATAAGTATAACCAGTGAAGTACGATTTTTTCCATCGCTAATACACTGGCTATTGCAAGGAAGTTATAATATTCTAGTCACAGATAGTTATTCAATCAAATTGTTATAATAGAGTGAAATAATTTTATTATAAAAGATTTTACTATATAAAATAGTTGTTAGTAAAACACGTATCTGGTTTAATGTCTCATAATAAACTCACAGGCCCCTCCTGTTGCTTAGTCTCAAACAGCAACAGCTACTCATACAAAATAATATTTATTTTTCCATTGAGGATAATGGGTTTGCATTTTTCAAGCCACATTCTTTCAAAAGTCCTCTTTTCAGCTAGTGACATGTCTTTGCAGGTAAGCTAACCTTGAATCATAAATATATTCACTAAAAAGTGACATCAGCAAAATGGTGGAGTAAGAGATCCCATTCTTTATTTTCTCACAGAAAGCAGCAATTACACAACTATCCACAAATGAAAATAGCTTTGTGAGAGTACAGGTGACCAGTTAAGAAGCTATAGCAACATAGTGTAACGAAAACATGGAGAATAACCACACAGAAAGGGTAGGAAAAACAGTTTCACTTGGCCTGCACCATCCCACGCCCCAGGCCAGCACAGCTCATTGTCAGGAGGGACTCCCAAACCCATGAGTGCCCCCTCATGGGGAAAAGGAGAGCAAGGTGAGCAACCAGCTTCCTCATCTTCTCAGGGCACTACCTGAAGGACCCACTTTGATTTCTCCATACCCAGATTGCTCTGGAGATCCTTATAGATGAGAGGTCTGGAGAAGGCCAGGATCAAAGAAGAAGGTGGGGTCTCCCTGCCCCGCAGCTGGTGCCACTATGGGCGACAGGGGCCTGTCCTACAGAGGACTCCACAGCCTTCACTGATGAGGACCCCAGCAGCCATCACAGCTGCCACAGACCCACAAAGCAGGAGACGTGTTGTACAACCCAGGAGAAGGAGCTGCTGCTGTGCCTCCCTCGGTCACAGCCATCTTCCCTCCATGCCTCTCCCTCCCAACTGCATGGGCAAAATTTCCAGCGCCACGATTGCTCTGAATGTGTCTATGCTCCAGACACCAGCTCCACAGTCGCTTCACAAGTGCCCACCCTTCAGAGACTAGCATGCCGCTTCAACAGGCATACTTGTGCCTCGGACGCTGACATTACCTCCACTTTGAGCAGACCTGCACCCTGAAACATGGAGCTATGGCCACTTTCTGGACGTCCATGCCTTGGACACCAGCTGCACAGCACCCACTAGGCCAACACCTGGGACGGCACTCTAACGGGCATGCCTCTGTCCTGGACACCAGGGCCACCATGTCAGTGGGAAGCCTACCCCCAGGCCCTAGAGACACAGTCACTCAGCACGGGCCTGAACTCGGCACCCTAGCGCCATGGCTGGTCTCTGAGGGCCCGCGCCTGACATAATGGCTCCACCACCATAGTGAGCTCATCTGCTCACTCAATACCGTAGCCACTGCTGCAGTGAGCATGCCTACATGCGGGACGTGGGGCCAAGAAGAATGCTGTTGGTCGTGACTTTCCCCTATGGTGGAAAAATAGAACAAAAGGACCCCAGAAGCTCTTGCTGCCGCTGTGGACACCCACAGCTTTGACTGCTGAGGACCTGCAATGCTGACAGCTGATGGATCCACATGGAGACTCTCCCACTGTCCCTCCCCAGAGCTGGAACCACTGCCCCTCACCCCACTGCACTTCCACCCACACATAGGTGAAGGTCTTTCTGGAATCATTCCACAAAGTCTGGAAGAGGTAACTTCTTCCTCAAATGCACAGAATGCAAGGCTACAGAATCATCAAAGATCAGGGAAACATCATGCCACCAAAGAAACACAATTTCCCAAAGAAATGGACATCTTCACGTTGTGCAGCAAATAATTTTTTAGAAAATCATCTTGAAGTACCTGGGTGGCTCAGTCCGTTAGGCTTCCAACTCGCGATTTCGGCCCAGGTCATGATCCTATGGGTCATGGGGTCGAGCCTTGTGCTGGGCTCCATGCTCAGCATGGAGTCAGCTGGAGATTCTTGCCCTCTGCCCCTCCCCCCACTCGCTGCATGGACAGGAGCTTGCTCTCTCACTCTCTCACAAATAAATAAATCTTTTTAAAAAACACCTTAAGCATTAAAATTTTTTTTTAAATCATCTTAAAGAAGCTCAAGGGAAAAAAAAGTATCTTAAAGAAGCTCAGTGAGCAAGAACAAAGCTGGACGTATCACACTCCTTGGTTTCAAAATATGTTACACAGCTACATAATCATGAAAGTATAGTGCTGGTATAAAAATAGGCATATAGACCATTGGAACAGAATATAAAGCCCAGAAATAAATCCATGTATTTATGGCCAAGTGATGTTTGACAAGAGTGCCAAGGACACATGATGGGGGAAAAGATAGTTTCTTCAATAATTGGTGCTGGGAAAACTGGATATCCACATGCCAAGGGATGAAATTAGACTCTTATCTCATGCCACATACAAAACTCAAAATAAATTATAAGCTTAAACATAACACCTAAAACTGTAGAACTTTTATAAGAAAGCATAGGTGAAAAGCTTCCTGATAATGGTCTGGGCAATTATTTGTTGGGTATGACACCAAAAGTACAGCTAACAAAAGCAAAAATTGCTACACTGAATTGGATCAAACTTAAAAAGCTTCTGCAAAGCAAAAGAATGAACAACAGAGTGAAAAGACAACCTACGGAATGGGAGAAAATACATGCAAGCCATATGTCTAATAAGGGATTAGTATCCAAAATATATATGGAACTCATGCAACTCAGTAGCAAAAGAAACAAATCACCCAATTAAAAAATGGACAAAGGACCTGACACGGATGGAGCTATGCTAAATAAGTCAGTCAGAGAGAGACAAATACCATATAATTTCACTCATATGTAGAATTTAAGAAACAAAACAGATTAGCAAAGAGAAAAAAAAGAGGGAGAGGATGAGAGGGAGAGGCAAACCAAGAAACAGACTCTTAACTATAGAGAACAAACTGATGGTTACCAGTGGGGAGGTGCTGGGAGGGGGGGATGGGTTATATAGGTGATGGGGATTAAAGAGTGCACTTGTTGTGATGAGCACTGAGTGTTGTATGGAAGTGATGAATCACTATATTGTACACCTGAAACTAATATCACACTGTAGGTCAACTAACTAGAGTTTGAATGAAAACTTTAAAAAAAGAAGACAAAGATAAACAACAGGTAAATGAAAAGGTGCTCAATTATGAGGGACATGCAAATCAAATCACAGTGGCATCACTTTGCATAGGTTGGGATGGCTGTTATCAAAAAGACAAGGGGTAACACGTGTTGCTGAGGACATAGAGAAAAAGGAACTGCTTATACATTGTTGGTGGAAATGTAAGTTGATACCATCATTATAGAAAACCATATGGAGGATCCCCAAAATATTTAAAATAGAACTATCCTTATAGGGGATGTATCACTATATCCCCTTCTGGGTGTATTTCCAAAGGAAAGGAAATCAGTATCTTGAGTAGATAGATACCTGCGCTCCCATGTTCATTAACAATAACCAAGATATGGAAACAACCTAAATGTCTGTCAGTGGATGAATGGATAAAGAAAATGTGATACACACATACACACACACACACATGCACGCACACTGAAATACTATTCAACCTTAAGAAAGAAGGAAAACCTGCCATTGGCAACAATAAGGATGTACCTGGAAGATATCATCCCAAGTGAAATAAGCCAGACACAGAAAGATAAATACTGCATGATCTCACATGCATGTGGAATCTAAAAATGTCAAGATCATAGAAACAGAGAGTAGAGCAGTGTTTACCATGGGCTCGGGAAAGAGGAATATGGGCAGATGCTGGTCAATACACAGTATCAATTAAGCAAGATAAAAAATTGTGGCGATCTAATGTACAACAGTGTGACTATATCAAATCATCAAATTGTACACTTTAAATATATATAATTTTTAATTGTCACCTATACCTCGATAAACTTGGAAAAATAAAATAAAAATAAATAAATATATTTATTGGCCAATTATAAAGTGAAGATATATTATAATTACGACCAGTTATCATTATATATTTTGCCACTATATAAATTATGAGATCCTAAGACTATTCCCTAATAAATTTGCTATTTTATAACCATCGGTGGGTACTATGCTTATCATTTCATGGTTTTGTAAAACCAGAAATCTTCAGTCCATACTGCATTCTTTCATTTTTTTTTCATTCATCTTTTATTAAAGAAATGACAAATTTATGATTAGCATGTAAATCAGAAACAAAATCAGTACACTCTTGGAATGCTTCTTTTTATATTAAATGTACTTTTCAGCAAGAGAGTTTGTCAAAGTGAATGCGATACTCTTTCAACAATGGTAGTTATTTGCAAGCCATGAAACATTAATATCAAATATTCAAAGGAGACTTTTCACAGCTGCCAAGTTAATCTCCTCTAAACCTAAATTCTGTTCATGTTACTCTCTTGCTCAATAACCATGATTTGCTTCCCCGTTGTTTACCAAATTAATTACAACTGAGACATTTTGATATTTAAGACTGGATACAATATGTCTTCAAGCTGCCCTTCCCGTGTTCTCTATCATAGTTCCTTTAAACTGTAGTATACACTTCAGCTAACCTAGGGTACTTATCAACTATAGTCTATAAACATCTGGACTTTCCCAATTTTGAGTGTCTTTAGGTTGTTCATTCTTTCAATTGGAAGTTCTCTTGCCGTGGTTCACTGGCAATAGAAATCCCTCTAAAAATACCTGAAATGTTACTTCCTTCAGAAAATCTTTGTTATCCTACCCATGCAATGTCACTTCCTCTCAAGGAGACTTTTGATTGTCTCTGTTCTAGTATGGTATGTAATGGCTTTAATTTATACTGTATTTCACTCCAATACACTATTCTCATATCAGGTGCCTGATTAATTACAACTAATTAAAGCCATGTGAACCTTCAGCTTGAACCTTCTACTGTAGGTCACCTCTGTGTGGTCAGCCGAGTTGTCTGGCTGCATGTGTCAGTGAGACAGTGCTTTCATCATTCTCACTCCTGAGATTGTAGACAAACATTCAACACTGAAGTTCTCCTTCATTATTAGCTGGATGTCTTCCTCCTTTTCCTAGTTCTTGCATCTGATATCTCCCATAGAGTCATGGATTTCCTCCTTGATTTACAGCTCAAAGGAAACTAATATGTCATTGCTTAAGATCTCATGGCTTGATACAATCTCATGAATCAAACTCATTGCATATATATGTCAACCTGCATTAGATGAGTGTATTTTATTATCTCTTGGTAGATTTGTTCATTTGCACTGCTGAACTTTCTCTTGAAAGGGACTATCTTCCCATTCTGATCAATTTTCCATCTCTATACTTTAATACTTCATTTAATTCCTTCTATAGAACTCATCTATCTCAGGATCCACTGTGCCTAGAGTTTCACCAAACATGACAACAGATTTCAACTGAGAGGCCATTTATTTATCCTTTCCTTCAGTGGGAACATCTACTTAAAAGGTATTTTATAAGGACATATCACCCTGGCAAAAGCTCATAGTAAGCTGATATTCCACTGGGATGACACATGCACTATTTATGTCTTGAAAATTGGTTGTGTTAGAATTAGCATCTGTGTCACTATAGGATGGCTCTAGCTTTTCCTTACTTTCGTGGGTGAACAAACTGTGACGTTAAAAAAAAAAAGTCATGTAGACAATATTACGACTTCTCTGCAATTGTTACTGAAATGATTTTTACCAACCCCTTTCCCTGACCTACTTAGCTAGCTCCTACTAGATATTCAAGATTTGGTTAATTATCATCTCCTCTAGGAGTCCTCTGTGACAATTTCATCTCAAGAATCTGCCCACACGGTTCTCATCATGGTAATCTATAATTACCACTTTGGTAATCTATATTATTTTATTCATGGGATTAATCACATCCTGAAATTAATTGTTCATATATTTATTCACTTGTAGGTATTCTAAGATTATTACTTAAATAAATGGAGAAGCTGATCATTATGCTATCATTGTAAATAGTGCTCTATAAGAAGTTATTAATTCTGACTAGGAAGGAGAAATATTGGGGAAATCCTCAGAAAGATGGTAGGTATTGAAATTTGGCCCCCAAATGGATAAAACTTGTTCCATGTGGATAATATTTAAATATTTCAAAATATTATTTGTATTGGAACTGGTTTTATATGTTAGGCTATGATATAATGCTGTTTCCACATTTCCTATAATTTCTTGATCACTTTTCAGGAAATGTTTTTTTTGTTTTTTTTTTTTATAAATGCTTTTAAAATGTTCCTTATAAATTGTCAATAAATTTGCAAACATGAAATGTATTTTGGGTTCCTTAATCCTATAGTAATAGTGACTCAGTATCACTACAAAACTTTTCTACTTTAAACCTACCCAGTTATTTTTTGCGATTTTTATCTCCTATGTATCATTTAAACATTTTATCACATTCTTAAATATTTAATATTAAGAGAATAAAGAGCATATAGATTTGAGATAAAAATTAAATTTCTGAACTCATTCTCATATTGAGAAGCAGTAATTCATCATTTCATGTCTACTTCTATTTTTACTGGTCTGCTTTTTTATTTCTAGCTTTGATGATCACTAGAAGTCTTTGCCACATTTTTGTCCTACTTTGTGATTACTTCAGACAAACTGCAGCTCTAAGAAAACAATCTGTTTTCTTCTCTTCCTCCCTATTCCTTCCACCCTTGTTCAGCTTCTCCACTAAGATGAGAGGTCAGTGTCATTTCTAAACCTAAGTTCATCCATTCTATTTCACATAGCAGGACTGCTTTCATTTTGTCTGTGACCATTACTTTTCTCAATATCTAGTCAAAGAAACAGGAAGATAATTCTCATGCTTTTATCACATTTTTATTTATTTTGAACCTGTCACTCAGTTCCATGCAGATTTTTATCACAGCCTTTGACTTCCTGTCAATGTTTTTTCTCCCCTTGGTCAGATTTTTTAAAATTAATTTTGGTCAGTATCAATTTGACAAAGATCTTTCAAACTGAAGTTTTTTTTTTTCTTCTTCTTCTTCTTTTAAGAAAATATATGGGGCTGCCAATGCTGGGTGATGTGTAGTAAGTTATTTTTTGTAACATACACACACATGCGCACACACTCACTCACTCACTATTTTAGTTTTCTTTATCTGTATTCCCTGGATACAGTCGAGAGGGAATGTAAGAAATTAGAACAGTGGAGAACATAAATCTTATTGTCCCGAAAGGAGCATTTCAAACCCATTAATTTCTGTTTCTGTAGCCTTAGATTTTAAAGGCAAAACCTGTTTTAAAGAGCCAAAGAACTGACAAGAGAAAGAAGGAATATTGGAGGGAACGCAACAGGAAGAATGATTTATCTCATGTGGAATTCAACCTGAAAATGATTTAGACAGTAGCTAAAATATTTTTTTGTTTATTAATGCCCTGGTCATTCTTCTTATCTTCCCAATGTTTTCATCTCTTTTTAAAAGTTTTTTTTTTCTTTTAATTCTTCCTATTTTCTTTTAAAACTAATGTAGTTTAGAACTCATTCTCAGGACTAGTAATAGCCAGGAGAAATGCGTAGGTATTGAAAGAAGTGAAATAATAGAATTAAATATTTTCATTTATGTTGAATTTAAAGATGTAGGTAAATCAGCAAAGGCAATCATTTGTTAATCTCAGTTCTCCCTCTATGCACAATTTTATCATTACCATCAAAATGTAACATAAACTCAGTAAACATCAGAAACATTTCAGGGCACATAAACTTTTTACTACTGCTGTATCACCTGGCTACATAAACAAAATTCCCCAAACCACATATACTTTCCTCCTCCTCTGTCTCCCTGTCCCCTGGGGATTTTCAGTAGATTTTAACCCTAATTTTAGGAAGAAGCTTATGTCCTGTCGATGGCTAATTTTGCTCTCCTACCATTCCTTTGCTGAGTATTGACTCCTTCAACTGGTGTTCTTCCACAGCTTCTATCACCACTGGCCTCTGAGATACTTACTGCTATGGGTGTAGTAAAGTGTGACATTTAAAATGTGACAAAAGGGGGCACCTGGGTGGCTCAGTCGTTAAGCGTCTGCCTTCGGCTCAGGTCATGATCCCAGGGTCCTGGGATCGAGCCCCGCATCAGGCTCTCTGTTCAAAAAGGAGCCTGCTTCTCCCTCTCCCACTCTGCCAGCTTGTGTTCCCTCTCTCACTGTCTCTCTCTGTCAAATAAATAAATAAAATCTTTAAAAATAAATAAATAAAAATAAAAAAAATAAAATGTGACAAAAATACTGCTTTCTAACATGGAGAACTTCACTTTCCTGTGTCATCGGTGTGGAGGTTCCTCTTTCTCTCTCTAGTTGTTGTTGTTGTGGTTGTGGTTTCACTTTTGCACAAAATCTTTGGAGCAGCACTGTTTCTGTCAAGAAATACAGTTGTCGGAAGGAAGGAAGTGCTTTTTTCTTTTTCTGTAATCCTTCAGTCAAAAGACTTCAAACAGCATTCAGAGGGTCTGCCTAAGTGATAGCACTATTGATTATCCTCCCTCGTCCCCTCCACCCAGTGTCTTATCTGCATATCATAGATCCTATTACATGTATCAGTTAAAAATTAAGAGGAGCAAACAATAAATTAAAGTACAAATGTATATGGCATATTTATCGTCTCATACAAAGAGACACCAAGGAGCAAATGAGAAGTTACCAACTTACCAGAGTTAACAGAACCATAATGTGAATCCCACGATAGACTCAACTGAGACTCTCCACCGATATCTCTCACACACACACACACATACACACACACACAGGAACCCAGTTTTATTTAAATGACATATTTATTTGGATAAGAAATTATTGAACATGTTCATTCAAAATATCAGGGTTGTAGTGATTTATTATTTGCACTTTTATTCCTAATGAGCCTCTATTAGTGTTTTATTCTTAATATTTTTTGTGATATCTGGTGAAGTGATTCACAGTATAGTTAGCGATTTTATTTTTATTCATAGAGAAAGTCAATCTTTTTATGAATGTTTCTAGTTAATGTGGAATAAAATCATGGGTGATCAAAATCTGGTTTTTATTTGGAAAACAAAATGTTAAAAAACATTTTTAAAAAATTAGTTAGTGGCTTGAGTGCCTAATTTTATCTCTCTTTCCTTTGGTAGAAACATATACCCAAGACTTGTATTAAGAGAGTAGGTTAAGTGCAAAAAAGAGTCTTTCAGAAAGGGGTATGGTTTTTGCTTTTGCACAAGGTGGAGAAGGAAGTCTCTTCAATAAATTGTTACTTGATAGAGTCCTGATGAATGTGAGAGTGTGGGGAAGATTATTCTAGGTAGAGGGAAGAGCAAGTGAAGAAGGTCTGAAGAGGAATTTTCTTCGTGTTGTCAAAGAAGGGAAAATAGTGCCCCTGGAGGTGAATGAGAATGACCAAGATTTCTAGACTGAGCACCTGGAAGGATTTAGTTGCCATTAACAAGATTGAGAGAATGTAGTTGAAGCAAGTTTGGAGGTGGGGGTCAGCAGAGTAAAGATTTGGACATGTCAAGTTTGAGATATGACATCAATATTAAATGAAATATCAAGCAGAGAGATACATGTGTTTGGAGTTCAGAAGATTGGTCAGAATTGTAGATACAAATTTGCAAGTTGTTACAGAATCTGGACAAAATCACAAAACAAGGGCCTATAGAATGAAAACAGGTGAAGGCTAAGGCCTGCGAATTTGGGAACTCCTCCAAAAATACAGTAAGTGGAAGAACCAGCAAAGAGACTAGTACTGAAAAAGAGGGACATGTGAAGCCGAAGGAAAACCAAAGCAGTGTGCAATCAAAGAGGAGAGAGCCACCCATTCTTTGAAATAGTGCTGATATGTTGTCATTGATTGGAATGAGCAATGGGAAAGTGGTTGGAATGGAGATTCAAATCAGACTATTGCAGTTCTGAGAGGAATTAAAGAGTGTTTACAGACGATTCTTGATGATTTTTTTTTTTTAAGGGATGGCAAAGAAATGGGCCAGTAGATTGTGAATCAAATGGAATTTTAAAAGTTTGCATATGTGTTTGTTTCAAAAGGAAGAAATGCTATTGTTTTGGCATTGACAGAGATATTTCAGAAGATGGGAAACAGGAGATATTCTACAAGGGAAAAGGTGAACAAACACAAATGGAGTGGTGTCCTTGAGCAAGGCAAGAAGGGCTAGGGCCTGAGTGCATTGCATGGGTAGAGGTTGTTCATTTATGGTTATAGGGAGAAGAAAGGAAAGCGGGTACAGTTGCTGGTGGGAAAGTACCTTGTGCTACATTAAAGAAGGAGAGTAGGACATTGGGCAATAGAGTACTAGAAGGATCCTTCTATTACGTGGGGCAGCATTGACACACGTGATGTCAGAATCAAGAGGAGATGGGGTTTGTAAAATCCTTGTGATTCTTTAGGTCACTTTCTGACCATCCCCCCACAGTGTGATTTCAACTTTATAGTTAGTAAAATAGTTAGGATTCTTGTTACTGATAATTTCCTGCCTTACAGTACTAATTAACTAATTCACTAAACAACACAAAACATTTAATATAAGATCGCATACTTCTGGTTGTTTTTATTAACATAGCTAATGTTTATATGGGACTTAAAATATACTAGACATAGTTATAAGCACTTTATACATATTATTACTTAATATATGACTTTTGAAAACCGATGTGCATTTACTAGCATTCATTTTGGATTAAGGAATGTAGTGCCCAGGTTAAAATTTTTTTTTTCCACTTTGTGTTCTGTTCTTATATGCTGGGATTTTGAGAATTAAAAATGGAAATCCTAGCAGTTCCTTTGTCAGTATTTCTCTTCTACCACTCTATATCAAGCAAAATGTCTACTTCCTTTCCTCACATTTTTCAAATCATACAAAGATTGTGGGGGAAATGGAAAAAGATTTTGGTTTGGTTTTGTTAGGAGAAGATAGTGAGTTCCCATTCAAATAAATTGTTAAATCTCAGAAATATCTAAGCCATCACTTTAATTTTAACTGAATGCTGTCACTCTGAATCTTATATTGCCATATGGCTTCTTGTGGATTAGAAAAAGAAAACTTTATATGTTATTATTTTTTAATATACCTTTCATCTTGATTCTTTAATTTCATTCTATTTTATTTTTAAAGATAGTGGTATATCAAAATTTAATTTAAAAAACTGGATTTATACATCAAATTTATAAGAATGTGACTGGATTTAAATAATCATTGGATGAAATATCTCAGTAAATAAATGTGAACAAGAGAATAATAGTAGAATAGAAATCTTTATATAGCATTCTGCTGAGTCTTCTGGGTTTTTAGAAATAACATAGTTCACAAAAATACATTGATATTTGGGATGCCTGGGTGGCTCAGCTAGTTAAGTGTCTGTCTTCAGCTCAGGTCATGACCCCAGGGTCCTGGGATCGGGTCCCACATTGGGCTCCTTGCTCAGTGGGGAGCTTGCTTCTCCCTCTGCCTGCAGCGCCCCCTGCTTGTGTTCGTCTTCTCTCTCTTTCTCTGACAAATAAATAAAATCTTTAAAAAAATACTTTGATATGTAATATTAAATTCAATATCTATGCAATTTCAAAAATAATTCTGCTTGTATAGTATATTAGAATCAACATACAAAAAAGTTAATGATATATATAATGTTTTAATGTAAATGTGGTCATTTAAAATTCAACCAAGGAAATATTTAATTTTATTATAATATTCATGATGTTATTAATGAGAACTTTTTGCATTTACTTTTATTTATTTATTTTTATTTTTTTTTTTTAAACCAACAAATGGTCATTAAATAAAACTCTCTGGGGGTGTCTTGGTAGCTCAGTCCATTAAAACTCCAACTCTTGGTTTCCTCAAGGTCATGATCTCAGGGTCCTGAGATCAAGCCCCACTCAGCGGGGAGTCTGCTTAAGATTCATTCCCTCCTCTTCTGCCCTTCTCCCCACTCATACATGTGGTCTCGCTCTCTCTCTCTCTAAAATGAATAAATAAGTAAATTAAATCTTTTAAAAAATACCTCTCTGGATTAGCTACATGGATTGTATTCCTTTCTGGGGGCTAGTGCTTGATTAACAAGTATATAGAATTAGTTCACAATATAAAGGGCAGGGATTGAGTAAAAACTAAGGATTAATTTCTAAATCAGATTGGAACTATCAGGGTTGTATGAAGATACTGCTTTTCTACATCCTAACAGAGAACAAAGGAATAAGGGAATTGGAGAAGAGAAACCTGAATCTAGAGCAAAAAAAAAAGGAAAACAATAGCAAAACACACCAAAATAAAATTCAAGACAGCTTTTACATCTGGTTGAGTGTGTGAGTGTGTGTGTGTGTGTGTGTGCGTGCGTGCTAGGGAGAGGGGCAGGTCTGCTTTGTAGTGTGTCTTAAAAACCAGTGTTAGCCAGGGCGCCTGGGTGGCTCAGTCGTTAAGCGTCTGCCTTCGGCTCAGGTCATGATCCCAGGGTCCTGGGATCGAGTCCCACATCGGGTTCCCTCCTCGGCGGGAAGCCTGCTCTCCCTCTCCCACTCCCGCTGCTTGTGTCCCTGCTCTCGCTATCTCTGTCTCTGTCAAATAAATAAATAAAATCTTAAAAAAAAAAAAAAAAAACAGTGTTAGCCAGTAGGTATTGGAAATGGGTACTTCAGTGATGTGAGTGTGTGTATCTCTGTGTCTGGGTCTTGGGAAAGGGGCTATCTGCCATGAAAGGAGCTGAGAAAACAGTGCAATGCTAGTGGGTTTTGAGCTGGGTACTGTAGTAAAGCTCAATGATTCATGCAAAGGAAGTGGAG
>NC_138371.1:157880496-157911695 GCF_054177405.1 Leptonychotes weddellii
AAAAAAAAAAAAAAAAACAGTGTTAGCCAGTAGGTATTGGAAATGGGTACTTCAGTGATGTGAGTGTGTGTATCTCTGTGTCTGGGTCTTGGGAAAGGGGCTATCTGCCATGAAAGGAGCTGAGAAAACAGTGCAATGCTAGTGGGTTTTGAGCTGGGTACTGTAGTAAAGCTCAATGATTCATGCAAAGGAAGTGGAGGGAACAGTAGGGAGGCAATGGAAGTTTCTGGATGTGAATCATATGAAGTTCTTATTATGGTAACAGTTACTTGTATACATGGAAATGCTAAACTTTATTTTCCAATATATCATAACTTGAACTTCAGGCCTCTGATATGATATAAATGCTGGATGTTTTAGTTCTGGAAAGAAATATGTATCATTAGTCTCCATAAATAACCATAATTATTAAATTAAAATGCCATTACAGAATCCATAAATAGAATGCTGGGAGTAATTATGTTCTGTGATTATTTAGATCTATGCCTCTATTTCACTGTAGTCCTAAATAGGCTGCAATATGGAGTGGGTGAGAGTGTGGGGTCCCAAACCAGCTGCAGTTCTCCCCCCAGCTATGAGACTGACTGACTTGCTACCTGAGACACAGCCTGTAGCCTTCTTTGGCTTCTATGACTTCATCAGTAAAATGAGTAGAGAGGGCGCCTGGGTGGCTCAGTTGGTTAGGCGACTGCCTTCGGCTCAGGTCATGATCCTGGAGTCCCAGGATCGAGTCCCGTATCGGGCTCCCTGCTCGGCAGGGAGTCTGCTTCTCCCTCTGACCCTCCCCGCTCTCATGCTCTCTGTCTCTCATTCTCTCTCAAATAAATAAATAAAAAATCTTTAAAAAAAATAAAATAAAATAAAATGAGTAGAGAAACAATATCGATTTCATGGACATGGTATTAGAATTAGATACACAAATACTTGTAAAGGGCATAAAAAGTGCCTGACATTAGAGAACCCAATAAATGTCCAATCTCATAAGTATTGGTGAATGAAAATGTGATTTTGATGTGAAAGAAAAGGACTTTTGCAAAGTGTTTATGCAGTAATTTGAGCTAAAGATTGGGGAAATTGTTATTTATGAAAATCTTCCAGGTATCAAAATAAGACTTAAGATTTTTCATTTGAATATCAATTTTACTTCTGTGTAAAATGTCATGATTTTTAATACATAATGGTATGGAAAATTTTAGCTTGTGCAAAAATTATCAACAGGAATTGTTTTATCCCTAAATAACAATTTGATTTAGAGAGTGAGATGGCATGATGCAGGTTAAGTTATCTAAAGCAAAGTTATTTTTTATCTTTTACTCTCACAGGTTAAATTACTATGATGTTGCTAACCAGCACCTGCATATTCTTGGGATTTCATTTGTAATTCTAGAGCAATATTAACATTTAAAAGATTAACTAACTAAAGAATTCCTCAAATCTCTTATGTGATGTATTAAGTAAAAATCTTCAAATTCTAGGGACTCCTGGGTGGCTCAGTCGTTGGGCATCTGCCTTCAGCTCAGGTCATGATCCCAGGGTCCTGGGATCGGGTCCCGCATCGGGCTCCCTGCTCCGGCAGGATGCCTGCTTCTCCCTCTCCCATCCCCCCTGCTTGTGTTCCCTCTCTCGCTGTCTCTCTCTGTCAAATAAATAACATCTTTAAAAAAAAAAAAATCTTCAAATTCTAAATGACTGTCACAGAATAGTATTTCACACTAATGAAAAAATATCTTAACAGTGATTCTCTTTTGATTACAGAATTACTGGGAGGTTAATTTTCTTTTTTATACTTTCTAAATATCTAGGAAAAATACATTATCTTTATGTTTAAAAAATATTACCTTCAAAAAGTAAATTAGATAGCCAAACATTGACCTTTATTTCAAATCAATAAAATTATCAAGTTAAAAGCAATCTCAGAAAGGCTTTAAGAAAATAGATTTTTCCATAACAAATCAACACTTAGAAATCATACACAATATACTACGAAGAGAATTCTAAAAGACACAGGTTAAATGGGAGAAAAATTGTTATATGCTTGCAAGGAAATGTCATTTAATGTAAGAAAAATTTTTTTAAATTTACCAAAAAAACCCACAAACAATATCCCCTATCTGCTGGGAGAGACAAGAATACATAGTTAATACAAGTACTAGAAACTATAAGGTACTGTATTTACATGAAACTTATTTTCAATATTACAAATGAAAAATTGAAGTTAAGATAATAAAATATCAGTTTTATGTCAATTAGTTGATTTTTTGAAAATGATTTTGCACATTTTCTGATTTATATATAAAATATTAAACATAATTTGAATTTATTAAAGTATATATGTGTATCAGAGAATTAAATAAGTATAGAAAATATAATAACTTCTCTTTCTTTTTATATTTTGATGTTTTCTAAGATAGCTACAATAATCATATACCTTATAATCAGAAAACTACTGTAAGAGAAGAAAAGTCAGTAGTTATTCAAGAAAATTTCACCCATTCTGGTTATTCCTGAGTCTTGATTCTAGCCTATAAATATCTGATACGTATATTTTCCTTTTGACAAACTAATTGTAAAATATCACAATACATGCTAACAGTTTTCACTTGGTATCTTATAAAATTGTGGTGTATCTTCCTTTTCCTGTTCTTTTTGATTTTTTTGACTGTTGAGATATTAAAACATCACATTTTCATTTATGATATTAATATACATTAAAACTACATTGTATTTAATTACTTTTTGGGTTATTTACTCCTGCCATATGGCATTTGTCAGTTCTGGCCGCTATAATACAATGTGGTGTAATGGGTATCTTAAACAGGGATTTATTTCTCACAGTTCTGGAGTGTTGGCCAATTTGCCTCCCCAGTGAGGGACATCTTCCTGGCTTGTAAACAACGGCTTCTTGCTGTATCTTTATGTGGCAGGGAGAGAAGATACTCTGTCCCCTCTTTCTCATCCTATGACACTGGTTTCATCAGGGGGACCCCATTCTCACAAAGTCATCCAAAACTAATGACCTCCTACAGGCTCTGTTTTCAAACACCATCACATTGTGGGTCAGGGCTTCAACATACGAATGTGGGGGGAACACACACAATCAGAACTGGACACAAACATAATCATTTTCCATACGTTTTTATGTACTCCTAGGCTTTTGAATACAACCAGTTACTCTTCCTTGCTTTCAGTGATTAGATATTCATTTACACAAATTTATTTCTGAATTTGCTAAATATTTTACCTACAACTACAGGGTATCTTAATCTATTCTAAATGTGCTTTTTTGAAATTCTTATCTCAACTGATGAGAAAAAAATATGGGAAACTATTCTAAGAGAAATAATTATCTTTGTAATTTCATTTATTGTCTCATAAATAAAACAGTAAACTCTGCAGCTGGAGGTTGTGTCATACTGGTAGAAAATCCTATAGTATGAGATCTTGAGCTTCCACTAGAAACACAGAAAGTAGAGGGCGACCTGGCTGGTTCAGTCAGTAGACTATGTGACTTGTTTCGGGTTGTAAATTCAAGCCTCATATGGGGTGTAGAGATTACTTAAAAAAAAAAAATCTTAAGAAAAAAATAGCAGAAAGTAGGAAACACTGTGCACATCTATTCACTGAATTTTCTCTTTTGAGGACAGGAATATAAGTGGAAGGATAAAAAACACAGGGACTGTTTTAGATTCATGCCACAGGGCACGGTTTGAATCTTCCTAAAATAAGACTTGAGTTAAAAATGAATTTAAAAAATACTGGATTGCAGGGCATTTAAGAGCAGAGGTTGACAATAGACTACTATTCAGGTATAAAATAGAAGGAAATCCTGCCATTTGCTACAACGTGATGGACCTTGAGGGCATTATGCTAAGTGAAATAAGTCAGAAAAATACAAATACTCAACGATCTCACTGATATCTAGAATCTAAAAACAAACAAACAAAAATAAAATAAAATACCTGAAAATATCTGAGAAACAAACTGAGGGTTCTAGAGGGGAGGTGGGTGGGGGGATGGGTTAGCCTGGTGATGGGTATTAAAGAGGGCATCTATTGAATGGAGCACTGGGTGTTATACGCAAACAATGAATCATGGAACACTACATCAAAAACTAATGATGTAATGTATGGTGATTAACATAACATAATAAAATAAAATAAAATAAAATACCTGAAAATAAAAAAAAAAAAAAAAAGAGTAGGGATTGTTAGTCTGGACTTTGATGACACAAGGTCGGGGCAAGAAATGAATGTTTCCTTGATTTATTTGTTAACTACCTCCAAATGGGGAGTTCCAGCAAAATTATCAAAGCCAATCTTATCATCTAAGAATTAAAGATGTACTTTAATTAAAGGAGAAAAAAAGTTAGAAGGCTGAGAGTTAACAAGTAATTGATAATTATTATAAGATCTATTTTGCTGGTAAACAACTTTTTAAAAAAATGAATTAGAATTGTTAATCATCTTTAATTCCCCACTTATTTAAATAAATATGTATAATGGATAAAGAAATACAAGTCCAGAAAATGTGCAAGACAATCCCGACAACTGAAATCTTACTGAACAATATGACCGGAGCTACAGTTTTCTGATGCCTGTTCCCTTATTTATTACAATAACAGCGATAACAATGCCATTCATATTAGGCAACACCGAATGTTTATTATGAGCCAGGTACTATTCTGTGCCCTTTATAGGTATTAATTCATTGATTCATTCTCATAATAATTCAGGATATCACAAGATTTTTTATTTGTTCCATATTTCATTCTGTTCTTATACAAATATATTTTCTTTTGTAATTACTTTTTATTTCATTCCATCTCTGTCAAGGGATAAAATAAATATACCACAATTCATAAACAGCAAATATTTTCAATACTGAATAATTAGGTAATGCTGAAATTTCTTTTTTTTTCCCCAGAAATTTACTTGGAGCTTAAACTTATCCAATCTTTCAAATATCTTGCTTTTCTTAACCACTTCAAAATATCAGAATATTGGGTTACTCTCTCCTGGCTTTGGAATTATGTGCTTCTCTGAAACAGTTCTTACTATTTTGCAGAACTAAAATACCAAATATTGATTTTTTAAACAAATTATGATAGCTTTCAATGTTTTAAAATTTGCCATTCTAATAATTACAGATTAAAATATTATATAACACTTAAACTAGGCCTTTCTCAGTGAGCTAGGCTTTTTATTTTTAAAGAAAAAAATAAGCTAGAGTCTTCAAAGTTTTTCCAAAAGAAAAATACCTACCACACCATTATTTTTTTAGGGAACAAAGTTCTCTTCATTTTAATAACTACCACTATCCTCTCTCCCACACACTACTTTTTGGTTAATGATCGTGGTTCCATTTGATGTCATTAGAAAATACATGGATCATTTTCAATAAATCATGACAAGTATAATATAAAAAGTATTAAAAAAGTTACCTACCATGTGTTTTAAGGTAGTCTGCTGCAAAATGAAATGTCCATTGAGATCAACACATGAGTAATAAATAAGACTCGGAAGCATCCATGCAGATATCACACTGAGGGAGCGTTGTCCTAGTTTCTGCAGATCCTTGCTTGCTCTTTAGAACATTCTACAGAGGCAGGATGGAACCCACTCAAAATCTGGTTTGTATGTCAAAAATGATGATGCCAGCCAGACACAGAGAAGAAGGAGTGGAAAAGTTTATTTTGCTACTGCAAAATAAGAGCTTTGGGGGAAAGCAGAGTAAGCCTCCTAAATGAGCCTGAAATGGTTTGTGAGAGCAGGGAAAGGAGATTGGCTTGGAGTTTTTATTGTGGGGAAAGCGTGGGGCTGGACACAAGCTTTCCAGTTGTGGGCACCTATTTCCCATTTATTTCTGGGGTTTGAACCTCACACCAAGTGAGGGAGCAAGTAGACTTTGTTCTCCAACCGTCCAGAAGTGGTCTGGGAAAGGGAGAAGGGAAAGTGAAGCTTGAAAATATACAGCACCCAATATTAAAAACTGAAGTCAGACTAGATTACATTTGTTATGTAGATATTTTTCTCCAAGTACTGTCACATTTGTTATTAACACAGAAAAATCTATCAATCTTTACAGATTTGCTTTAGTGAAATAGGAAAACTGAATCAGATCTGTCAGCATCCTTATTTCAAACTACTCCTCACCAGTTTGTGATTTGTGTACTATAGTATATCGAGAGTTATTTATGTTGATAGATACTTTAATAAAGGGGATATCCTTGAAGAAAGGAATTTAGTCTGTAAAATGAAGATTATGAAGTTAAAGTAGAGGGTTTAAATGATGGAAAATGACAGGTTAAATTAAATAAGATGATGAGAAAATAAATAAATTTCATCCGCAAAGAAAGGAAGTAGAGTATTAGTGTTTAAAATGTATAGATCAGAAATTTAAATATAAATCATGTAAAACTTTATAATAAAAACTATCCAGTTTCATGGAGGAGTTGGACATCTTAAAGAGACATTTTTCTGGGGGCTGACAAGAATATGAAACAGGTAAAACATAAAACAGTAGAAAAGGAAGGGATAGGCTTTCTTTATACACACACATATATATTCTTTTATGTATGGATATATTCTTTCTATAGTATCTGTATCTTACTTTTAATAATCACATTGATTCATTTTTGCAACTCTCTTATATTGCACACTAAATAAATCATTCTTTTTGTTATTAGCAGAATGCTATATTTTCCTGAAGTTCATTATTATTTTCTGTGTTTTTTCCTTAAAATTCTGCTCTAAATTCTTAGTATCTACTTGTTTATAATTGATTTTCTGAATTGCCTTTCCTTACAAGTATCAACTACTCATACTTAATTGTCAGTAAAGTACTAACCTTATTCCCTGTATTGTTTGTTTTATTAAACTGTCAGCCACATTATGCAAAAATATTTGAAACAGATTGTGTGTTGTTCTGCTGTGCTTTCAACAGATGTCTAGTTAATTGGAATTTCTCATAGTTGGACCAATTGTGTCAGCTTCTTAGAAATACAGAAATACCGCAACCGTATACCTTTTCTTTTGGAAGTAAGCCATTGTTTTTCTTTTTTTAAGTTCCACATCACTGTCCCCCAATTGCATGCATTTATTTAATTATTTATACATATGTCTCCTTTTACTAAAAGTAAAACACTTCATCGGTTGGAACCTTTAACATTCATGTAGATTAAAAGTGGTCCAGCTCTGAAGGAGAGTCATAGAAGTACCAGATGAGGCAACACTCGAATAAACTAGATGATGACACAGCAAAAAGGGACCCAAACTAAAATTTGTTGGTTTCTAATAAGCACTGATGTGTGGAATGAGAAAAGCAAATCATTGAGCTCATTTCTTCTATGCTAAACTTGGGTATAGAGAAACCATGTTTATCAAATTTGTAAGTGATACAGCTTTCTGACATATTTTTACACAAATCAGAATTCAGTATTATTTGATGACCTATTATGACATAAATATAATTTAATAAAATTTATATTTAATACAAATGAAAAAATGCAATTTAAAGTTTTAGCTGGTTATGTTATATATACATATATATATATATATGTATATATATATATATATATGTATGTATCCCAGTTCAGACCTTTCCTTTGAACTCTAGATTTGTGTTTTTAATTGCCTCCTTATCCCCATGTGGCTATCACTCTTTTTTTAATTAAAGATTTTATTTATTTATTTGAGAGTGAGGGAGAGAGAGAGAGAAGGAGCAGACTCCCCACTGAGCAGGGAGCCCCAGGGCCCTGGGATCAGGATCTGAGCCCAAGGCAAATGTTTAACAGGCTGAGCCACCCAGGCGCCTCTAGGATATCACTCTTTTGTTCAAAATCTTCCAGTGGTTTTCCTTTTCACCCCAATTAAAAGCCTAATGTATCACAATAGCCCACAAGTTCTATGCCTTTAAGTATCTGTTACCTTTTGAATTCCTTTCTTATTCCTCCCCATAGAATATACCATGGTCCTTCATATGTATTACTTGCGTTTGTGTTCGTTTTGATTGCAAAACGATCCCAATTTTCCATTCAACCCTGTATCCATGCTTTTTGCAATGTGACTTTGCAACTTCTCTTTTTAAAAAGTAAAACTTGTTTCTCTACGCCTTGCATCTGGACTGGTCCTGTGATTTCCTTTCGCTTAATAAAATGTGTATGGAGTGATGGTGTGCATTTTTTTTGAAGATTTTATTTATTTGAGAGAGAAAGAAAGAGACAGAGCATGAGCGGACGGGGAGGGGCAGAGGAAGAGGGAGAAGCAAGCTCCCCGCTGAGCAGGGAGCCCAGCATGTGGGAGTTGATCCCAGGGACCTGGGATCATGACCCGAGCCAAAGGTAGACGCTTAACCGACTGAGCCCCCCAGGCACCTGATTGTGTGCAACTTCTGAGGCTATGCCATATGTACCTTGCCCACTTCTATCATTTCTTTTGGGTACCTGCCTCCCTTATGAGAAGAAATTAATCTAGGCTGATGGAAAATAAGAGATCATTTGGAGAAGAACCTATTTGTCCCAGCCAAGGACATTCTAGACCAGCCTGCAGCCAGCCAAGCCCCAAATGTGTGAAATACAAAAACAAAAACCCCAGACAAATTTCCCAGAGTTGCTTACTTGGTCCACAGCCAAATGCAGACACATGGGTGAGTCCAGCCAAAATTGGAAAAGCTACCCAGATGATGCATAGACTCATGAGCAATAGAAATGCTTATTGTTCAAAGGTTCATGACAAGTTTTTGTTTGGTTTATTTGTTTTGAAGGTTGTTATCACTACTATTTCTCAGCATATAAAGTAATGTCTGATTGATTTTAAGTGCTCAAGGAATTATTTTGTATGTTTTGGATCCTTTTAAAATCTATTCATATTTTTTTTTTCCAGTAGAATGTGTGTGGCTTCTAAATGGCTTTTAGTATCCATACTGAAACTTGTGTTTTGTTTTGTTTTGTTTTCTGAATATATTTTGAGTACAAAGACTACACTTACTGTCAGGAAAAAGAATGCTTTGTATAAATTATAGAAGCTTTAATATATACCAGAATGGTAAAAAGTAAAATTTCATAATGTAAATAATTTTGGTGAAAATATACGATACAGAATCCCCATTGCTTGCTGAAATGAGTGTAGACTAATGCAGATACTCTGTAGGGAAGAATGGTGGTAATGAGTACAATTAAATATATTCGTTATATACCCCAGCATTCTTTCCAGGTAAATATCCAAAATAAAGTCTTATGTAAGTTTCTAAAGGCAAATTTACTAGAATGTTCACTATTGCTCTGTTTGGTGGTTGGATGGTTGTAGAGGCAATGGAGATACTCACCAGTAGTGGAATGAATAGGGGCGCCTGGGTGGCTCAGTGGTTAAGCGTCTGCCTTCAGCTCGGATCATGATCCCAGGGTCCTGGGATCGAGTCCCGCATCGGGCTCCCTGCTCCACAGGAAGCCTGCTTCTCCCTCTCCCACTCCCCCTGCTTGTGTTCCCTCTCTCAGTGTGTCTCTGTCAAATAAATAAATAAAATCTTAAAAAGAAAAAAAGTAGTGGAATGAGTAAGTAGCCTTGGGTAGATACACACTTTTGAATGATGTGGCATTTAGTAGCAACATAGAAGGTGAGCATTATAAACATGAGTAGAGCTTAATATCATGGTTCCTAATGAACAAAATTAGAAAGAGAATAAAGTCTATATCACATTATCATTTTATTTTGTATATTAAAATCTAAAACCATAAGACAAAATGACACATATTACAAGAACACACACAAGTAAAATGATTCTCATCAAATACATTAGAATGGTTTATTATGTTGCAAGTAGGGAATAGTAGTAGTGAATGGAAATAAAATGGAATGAATAAATATATAAATAAAATAAATGAGGTTGTGCGGACCCATGCTATATTGTGCTATATACAGATTATGATTAATTCTCTGTAACTGTGGCTTAAAAATATACATAATAACAATAATAATAAGTAGTAGTAGACTAAATGGGGAGATAAACTCAATTCTACACATTATAGATCTCTTTTTGAGAAGAAATAAATAACACAAAGAGTAATTGTATCTATTTCTACAATATTTGTTGAGATTTGAGGTAAAAAAATTTAAGACTCCTTAATGTTTTGTAAGAGCAATTTATTCTGTTATTCTTTGGCTTTGTAACTTTAAGCTTCAGTACATTATTAACCTTTGTAATTTATCTTAAGTGTGTATGTAATTCTGAACAATTAATTAATTGAAGATTTAAGGGGAAATCTTTATTACTGCTTGAGGGAAACATAGGACTCAAGCACCTTCAATTATTTCAGAATCTCTTATTTGATTATCAATATTTGATATTTAATTTCAAGCAATTGCTCTTTGTCCACTAAATTTAATATAGAATGGTTTTCTTGGATTGATTTGTGTTCTTCTGGTTATACTTATTAAATTTAATCATATTCTGTATTTAAAAATACTATAATTTAAAATGTTCGGGGGCGCCTGGGTGGCTCAGTTGTTAAGCGTCTGCCTTTGGCTCAGGTCATGATCCTGGGGTCCTGGGATTGAGCCCCGAATCGGGCTCCCTGCTCAGCGGGAAGCCTGCTTTTTCCTCTCCCACTCCCCCTGCTTGTGTTCCCTCTCTCGCTGTCTCTCTCTCTGTGTCAAATAAATAAATAAGATCTTTAAAAAAATAAAATAAAATGTTCAATTAATTCCATTGTGCTTTCTATCTTCATCATGCTATTGATTTTTTTCTTTCCATGCTTATCACTGTATTTTCAATATCCAGGACATTTTCTCTGATCATTTTGTTGATCTATTCACTTGGTGTCAACATAATTGATTCCCTATTGTGTTTTGAAATAGTTTCTGACTGGGGGCACCTGGGTGGCTCAGATGGTTGGGCGTCTGCCTTCGGCTCAGGTCATGATCCCAGGGTCCTGGGATCGAGTCCCGCATCGGGCTCCCTGCTCCGCGGGAGGCCTGCTTCTCCTTCTCCCACTCCCCCTGCTTGTGTTCCCTCTCTCGCTGTGTCTCTCTCTGGCAAATAAATAAATAAAATCTTAAAATAAAAAAAAAGAAATAGTTTCTGATTTCACTCTGAAGTCATTGGATGCTCTATTGAATTATTTCTATTCTTTTTCCTTAATGGATCCCCCTACTCTCAACCTCTCCAGGATTGGTGGGTTCAAGATTCAGTCCTGGGTCTTTATTCCAATATATTTTTGACATCTCCATTTAGATTTTGCACAGGCATTTTGAGCCTAAGTTTAAATGGATATTTGGTTACTCCTTTACCACCCATATCTGTTAGACTTTTTCCAGATAAAGTTATTAGTATTTAACAAGTTTCACAGTCCAGTGATCCTGACTTTTATTTATCTTGTCCCGAAACTTATACATAAACAAATCTTGACATTTCTAGTTCCAAATCATATCTCAAATGCATTTGCTTATCTTCATCTTTACTACTATTAACATATCCCAAGTCCCTATCACCTCTAGCCTCAACTAAAATACTCTTCTAATTTGTCATACAACCTCTTCTATCTCCAAACCCCCAATTCATCACATTTAATATAAATCCGTTATCTCTTAAACTCATTAATGGTTTTCCCATTGCTCCTCACCAATGCTAGTAAGGAACTGCATGATCTGGGCCCTTCCTTTCCTTCAGCCTAATCTATCCCATTCTTTCCTATTTTATTATTCTCCAGCTACTTTGATATATTCTCTTTTCATCAAATACTACTAATTTACATTCTGTCTACGTATTTGTCTATCCAGGGTATCTCATATAAATGGAATACTGTAATATGTGCTTTTTGTGTTAGTTTTTTTCACTTAGAATATTTTCAAAGTTTATCAGTGTTGCATGTATCAGCACTTCATTCCGTTTTATGCTCAAATAATATTTAATCATTTTGAGCCAATATTCCATTTCAAATAAATTACTATCATGCCTATATTTGTGTAAAAATAAAATAGCATCCAGTGCTTCCTTATCGTATCAGAAGTCATCAGAAACAACTTACGTGTCTATCTCAAGGGAAGTGGAAAGGAACCACTTCCTTGATGGTGTAGTAAGGATCTCAGAAAATCTGATTTTCCATAAAAGCAACATGAATCCTGGAAAAAAATGTCAAAATAAAGTTTTTTTAAACTCTGGAAATTAATGAGAGGCTTACAAAAATCTGAGAAGTTATTTAAGAAATATATCTGAATGTCAGTACGAATGGCAAGTTTCTGGCCTTTTAACTTGCACTATTACCATTAACTTTCCCCAACTTTGGGGCAGTTTTGAAAACCAACAGCTTTACAGTGGAGTAGCTGTGAAAGCCAGCAACCTAATATCCACTGAAGAAATCAGAATGGGTGTGGGTGTCCCCCAAAACACTCTCTCCAGATAGTTATAACTCTCTGAATAATGAAACAGAACATATTTTAGGGCTATTAAGCTATTTTGTATGATACTGTAATGGTGAGTACTTGACACTATGCATTTGTCAAAACCCATAGGAAGATACAGCAAAATGAGTGAAACTTAGTGTATAGAAATTTAAAAAAAAAAATGTATTAGGAAGATGAGTGATTCTCACAATGGGACACAGACATACAAAAAACCCCCACATGGGCGCCTGGGTGGCTCAGTTGGTTAAGCGACTGCCTTCGGCTCAGGTCATGATCCCGGAGTCCCGGGATCGAGTCCCGCATGGGGCTCCCTCTCGGCGGGGAGTCTGCTTCTCCCTCTGACCCTATCCCCTCTCATGCTGTTTCTCTCTCTCTCTCTCTCTCTCTCAAATAAATAAATAAATAAAATCTTTAAAAAAAAAAAAACCCACAGGACAATATTTTAAGTATTAAACAATTTCATGAAAGGGGTAAGGGGAAATGTTCCTGACCTAAGCAATTTTGGAAATGAGTGGAAACTGTAAGACTAAAGATAAAATCATCTTAGACAGGCAGTGTACTCTAGCTGGCCAAGTTCTTTCTCAGTGGGGCAGGTTAACAATTCTGAGCCACTACACCTGTGTCCTGGGGTTGAACAAATAAGTGAGTGGATGGTGGATGGTGAGAGCTAGCTTTCTCACTGTTGGAGTGGAAAGTTATGGATAAGCTGGGTTGGGGAGGCTAGAATGAGCCATGTGATGGTGGATTGGAGTTGGACACATGAGTATGAACTCATGTTTAGCTCAATATAGATTCAGATGAATAATTATGAAACTGAGTTATACCCACACACACACATCCACATTTCCAACTGCTGTTGGCTGAGAGCCTAGAAGCATTGGCCCTCTAAGAACAAGTACACCTAACATTCAGATACTCAGATCTTGTTTTCAAATACTATTGTCCAGTAAGAGGAACTAGGGATCCCTGGGGAAATTACAGATTCTAAGATTGGGCTGGGAAATATACGAGCTGAGCATGGAGTTTCCTGTAGGCCTGAAAGTAAAGATGTGTTAAAAAATCTAACTGGTATAAATACGTCAAAGGGGCACAGGGTCCAATTAAAAGAGCTTCCAAAGGCCAAAGCTAGCAGAATTTAAGCGACATAATAAATAAAGTAATACTGAATTATAAACTAAATCCAAAATTAGTATCTACAAGTCCATTCTGATATAAATGATTAATAAGTTAATAAATGAGGAAGGATAGACAAAACTCCCATTCAGAATTCTAAATGATTTATATATATACTTTCCTCTCAAGAAAGTAGAACGTAACTCCCCATTTATTATGTGACTTCCTCCCAAAGAGGACTGGATGCAGAGGGTGGATAATGAGTAACTTTACAGTAGACATCCTGACAAATATTACCTCAGCTAGGTGGCCAAGATCAACATCAACAGTCATAAGTCATGTGCACAGTACTCTGGATAGTATTTGATGAGAATAGTTCTTTTACTCTCTGTCTTCCCCATAAAAATCCCAAATGGCAGTCTATTAGAAAGACCTCAGACAAACTTGAATTAAGGGAAATTATACAAAATACCTGACTGGTACTCATCAAAACTGTCAAAGTTCTTTAAAACAAAGAAAGTCTGAGAAACTGTCAAAACTAAAACTGAGGTGATGACTTAAGGCAATATGATATTCTGGATGGGGTTCTAGAAAATAAAAAATATATATTAGTTAAAAATTAAGGATATAGGAATAAAGTATGAACTCTAGCTAATAATAAGGCATCATCATTGTTTCGTTAGTTGTGTTGAATATATCATAGTAATGTAAGATCTTAACAAGAGGAGAACCTGGGTATGGGATATACAAGAATTCTGTGCTAATTTTGTAAAATATCTTTAATTCTAAACTATTCTTAAAGAAAAAGTATATTTGAAAATATCATAAGATTGAGAAAAATAGAGATAAATAAAATTAAAGAGAATATAAAAATGATTAGATAATATATCCACTGATGTGTATTATATATTTATATATAATATATGTAATAATGATATAACTATATGATATAATACAATAATTATAATAATATGATCAAGTATAGAACATATACACAGATATATATAAATATAGAGAGTATGTATAATAATATTATATGCTATCTATTTGGGTAGATAAATAGTATAAACTCAAGATAGATCTCAGGCATTGGGGGGAAATGCTCATTTAGCACCTGACAAAATTAAGGAAATAAATACAAAACATGTAACCTGATAACATGTTTGAATTTCCAGCATCCAAGGAAGTATAAAGACAAATTATCTCTGTGATGCTGGTAATGTCTTAAGTGTTACAGAGAAAAATACTACTATTAAATATTCACTGAATCAATATATTACTCCTATACAAAATAACATGAAAACACTTTTTTTCATGTTGGAGGTATTTCAGTGAGAGTCTTCTCTGAATTCTCCATCATCAATCATAATCGTGACCATCTTCTCTTCGTTATAGTTAATATTTGAATGCTTACCATATAGAAGTCCTTTCCTAAGCTTTGTAATGTATCATTTTGTTTAAACTTCTGAGCATTCAATTCATACTATCTCTGCTTCACAGAAGAGTAAAATGAGGCTCAGAGGGTTTAGTAACTAACACCACATCATGAGACATTTTATTATTTAAATCTACTTGTATTTAAGAGATACTGTAGACAACTAAGAAATCTATAAAATTTAAATATTCAAGAATTGACAAATGTCTGTAGATCTATAATCAGTTATATTAGGGTATCTGACTAGTACTTGATAATATGATTTTGAAATAGCAATATCAAAACAATTTATGATTTTTTAAAAATTTGCAAGACTCAAATAAAATGAGTCTTCCATGCTGATGGAAACTTTACATCATTTTTTTTAATGGGATTATTTGTGCACATTAATGTTTACCAGGTCATACGGTTATGTGCTGGGTTTTTGCATGGGCTCCATCCACTTTCATGTTCTATCTCACTTAGTTGAGAATGCTGGAAGATGAGAAACTTTATTGCCCAAACTCTTGCACCTAGGGATTTCAACTAAGCATTTCATATACTTTTTTGAGACTTGGAAGCAAAAATTAGTTATAGGTCACTTTACTGCAGGACTTGACTGATGCTGGTGGCAAGCAAGGACATGGGAGTATGAGCCATCCCTGGGACATCCTTCCACTCTAGTTTTGTCTCCTGGGTGTGAGGAGTAGCTATGGCAGCAGTGATGATTTTCTCCTTCTGGTTTAGCCCCATGTTGCAAACTGAGATGCAGTATGGTTCACTCACTTCTGTAATGTTCTTGCAGGAGCCTCATTATAGAGCCTGCTTTTCCGTTCTCCCATCTATTTTGTAAACACCCTAGATGAAATCCCTTCCTACCTAAAATACTTAGACTGTTCTCTTTCCTTTACCCATCTGATGTATCACATATGTTATTTTATACTTCTACTGATGCAAATAAAAAAATAAAGGTAAGTATCTTAATGTACACAGTAAAATCCCCTTAAAATATTTACAGATCACCACCTACTTTTGCCTGCTGTTGAAGAAGTCTATCTAGAGCTGTACCCTTAGATTCTATCTACGGAGTAGAGACACATAATTATGCCTGTGAGATTCAGAAAAAATGGGGATCTTTTATTGAGCCTTGAATACCTGCTGGCGCAGGATGACAGCCTGAGTTCCCCCCTTAACGTGATTCGGGGAAACAAAGCATTCAAAACAGTTGTGTTGTTCCTCGTAACAATTTATAGTTTCTCAGAATCATTCCTGCTTGGTACCCTCCAAACTCTCTAACAAATTGTGACATGAACTCTCTCTGACTCTAACATTCATTAAATTTCCAGTTGTTTCTGGACTTCTGGAATGGCTGGTTGATAATCTAGGTGCTAGTATGTATTCCTCATAATACCGACCACTCACACGTGAAAGTATGTGAGATGTGAGTGAGAGATGGAATTTTCTTCTGTCCCCTCTCAAAACATCGTGAGGGCAGGTGTTACAATAAGCCTCGTGTAGAAAGGCAGTGTGTAGTGCCTCAGGATGCAAAGGGGAGATGTAGACCAGGGCCATTCTGCCCTCAGACAAGTAAAAAATGCCTTCGATCACAGGCTCAGACCCAGAACAGGAGAAAAGGTCAAGTGTATTTTCTTCCAGGCCACTCCATAACTTACAGAAATTCTGTTTCAGGTTTCAGGTTTTTAAATATATCTCTTATAATCTAAATATCCCTTCTCTCTCATATCTCATTGCCATATTGATAGAAAAAAAATGATATGTTTCTCAACCTGTTCCTGAATGGCTTAATAATTATTTGTACTTGGAAAAACTGGTCTAAGAAACCATTCTGAAAAACTTGATTTGGGGCGCCTGGGTGGCTCAGTTGGTTAAGCAACTGCCTTCAGCTCAGGTCATGATCCTGGAGTCCCGGGATCGAGTCCCGCATCGGGCTCCCTGCTCGGCAGGGAGCCTGCTTCTCCCTCTGACCCTCCCCCCTCTCGTGTGCTCTCTGTCTCTCTCATTCTCTCTGTCTCAAATAAATAAATAAAAAAAATCTTTAAAAAAAAAAAAAGAAAAACTTGATTTGTATTACTTTAAAATCATCCATCTGATCAAACAGGTGTGAGAAAAATAAAACTTAGAAAATGCCACTCTCTCTTCCCACTGTCATTAACCTCAAAAGGATATTACAAATTCACTTCTCTCTCATATATATAATATATATTTCTTAGAAAATAATACTTGTTCATACGCATTGACTGTGGGTTTGGTTCGGGTTTGTCTTTGGGATATGTATTCATTTTGTATTTTTACGATAAAATTCCCTTCAGTTCATGATGCAACAATTCATTTGACAGAGTGATAGTATCATTTAAATTACAGAATTTGTATCATAAATTATTATGGAAATAATTCTCATTTTGTTCCCTAGTCATTTTCAAGGGGTTCAGTGTTAAGAGCCTCAGTGTTCTTAGAGTAACATCACTCAAAAATCATTTTATTCAAGAATCTCACTTTGAATGATTGGTCCAACTTGATGATTTTGATAATATATGCATATTTCAAAAGCAGTTGATGGATGAAACACTCCATGATATTTGATGATTTTGCTCCAGGTTGGGAATTTTCTAAGATGATCATTGACACTTTAGGATCAATTGTATCAATTTTATTTTTCATTGAAAGGGAAGGTGAAGTAATCAATGCATTTTTGAGTGTGTTCATTTATTGTAGTTCTTTTGCAAAATTTTGCCAAAGTATTTCCTGTGATCTTCATTTTATGTGTGCAAAATATAATTCTAGTTATTTTTATGGTTTAATATTTATTTTATGGTGTGCAATTTACAATAGCAATTTCAAACAACTTTTTCACAGAATTAGTAATGTAAGAAAATATTTTTGTCATATGAAATTGGAAAAAAAAAAAACCTTGGAAATGACTAGGAAACACAATGAGAATTTGGAATTACTGCAGGTAGAAAAGGATGTATCTGCACATACAAACAGACCTACACATATCATGTTCTAATAGGAGTTACTTAACTATCACCTGCTTTATACCTGGAGAATGACCATAACTGCATCATGGTTAATCATCACTGCAGTTATAACTAGGAACATGTTTTTTGATTCTTGTAAAATTATAATTTTCTTTGTAGGATTTTACTGCATCCTCCTCCTGCCCCATTTAAGAAGAGTAAAATAATGTATAAGAGCATTAACAGTTTGGTACTTTGTATGTCTGTGTAACTCCAAACTGAGGTGTCCTCACTGATAATAAACTCAGGGTCATTCCACCTAGTCCCGGCAACATTGTTCAGTCTCCCATAATGGTAGTGGCTAATCCAGAATTTCTCTAATGGAAGAGAATATGATTAAAAGGGGCAGAAGGCCCAGCGAAGTGGGTTGCATGAAAGCATTATGTCAATTTGGACTACGCATGTCGGAGTGTCATGGTAGGGAGAGAAAATCACCTCTTTTATATAAACTCATGTTTGCACAAAAATCAGAACACTTTTATTTATATTGTTTATTTGGAAGAGTGTAGATTCAGGTTAATGTAGATAACGGGTAGGGTGGTCCAGCTAATCTATTTTGTGGCTATCCTTATCATGAGAAGAAAAATAGAATAGACTCTAAGAAAAGGTATCCCTTAGACAACCGGATTCTCCTGATCAGTGGGATAAGTAAGCTACATCAAGGAGTCCCCCTTTCCTCTTCCAGTGCAAAACTACTTGATTGCTGCAGAAATGAAGTATCTGATATCAGAATGAATCTCTCCACATAGAATGTGTCAAAATTCAACCCCAAAAACGTGTAGATTAAATCATCCTTTGAGAGGTGAGCTACAAAATAAACCCTCTCCACAAGCTAGTCCTGATATGAGGTGATTACTTCACATGCTAAAACTTATATTTTCATGCTAACTTTCAGAAATTTCCCCATTTGTAACATTTTCTATACTCAGCGAATTTATTTTATTTTATTTTTTTGTGTGGGTCTTTTCCCAACACACTGATAGTATCCAAGCCTGGGGCTGCCTCATTCATTTTTATACTGCAGCATGGTGCAAATTTTAAAGCCTCTGGATATACTTTTCATTGGATGAAAGACTAAATTATAAAAGGAAATAGGAAGAAGAAAAATAATAGTAGATGTTACCAATAATGCAAAAGAAAAGAAAAAACACACACACCCAACTTTTTAGCAATTTTAAATTAAAATAATATGTATTCCTTGTCACACTTATTACAATAAATACTTACAAAATTCAGAAATCTCAACGGAGCATAAAAAGAAACTAAAGAACATTTGTACTCTTTTCACATATAAATATCAAATTTCAGGCTATATTTTAAAAATAACGTTATATGCCATATTGCTATCTAAATGCATTCGTCTTTGTAAAAATCAAGCCCACTACATATTTCTTTGGATCATCTGTACAGTGGACTTGTGAGGAAACAAACCGGAACATCAAAAAATATTAAAGAACCGCGATAACCACTTTAAATGTTTGGTTTGGGATAGTTAAGTCTTAAAAACAAAATATGCCTCCTAATCTTGAATAATTCTTTCGTGGCTGGTCTGCCCTCTCAGTCTTCACTTTGTTCAGGCAGACAATCTGTCTTCTCTTCTCCTCAGCCCGAAACACATACCGCCCCCACCTGGCCTCCTGTTTCGCTGGAGCCTGCAGCGGACCCGAATCCGTGTCCTCGGCTTGTCTGTTTTTTATTAGTTCATGAAGATAACAAAGAGACTATCTTAGTTTAAACCAAGTTTACTATTAATTCTGGAGAGGAGATAGGGCAAAGAAGCAAAAATAAACCAGGTTAAAATATAAAAGATATAAAGGGAGATTTTAAAGGGCCTTAATATCTAACAAAACTCTCATTGTTTCTTTCTATAGCCTCTTGCCCCTGCCTCACTTTTCTAGACGGTGTCCTGAAGCTTTCAAATATTTCTCGATGCCACTCTGTAATAATAGGTTCCAACGTCTTTCTCCCTCTTCAGTACTGTGCAGGCTGAATTCTAAAGCTCTTCCTCTCCCGCAAGATTGTTTTGCTTGTGTTATTCGAACACGCCTCTAGGCACAGTGGAGAAGGGCAGGGACTTTGCAGATGGAGTTAGGGCTACGAGTCAGCTGACCACAAGATAGGGAGATTATTTCCAATAATCTGGGTGGGCCTATTATAGTCACAAGTGCCTTTAAAAAGCAGACAGGAGGGCAGAGGAGTCCGCTGGAAATGCAGCTCCCGAGGCAGGAGCGATGACCCAGGGAAGGAAGCTGCCCTTGGGGAAGGGGGCAGGCGGGAAGCCTGGGAAGAAAAAGCATGCCGCCTTGGGAAGCGCACATCAGTGGGGGAGGCAACCTCGGTCCTCTAACAGCACAGCAATCCGGCCACCGACCTGAATGAGCCTGGGGACAGAGCCTCTGGAGCATCTTAGGACAGGAGCACAGCCAGCCGCTACCTTGATTCCGCCTTGCGAAACCCACAGCAGAGAAACCAGTTACGCCAACTCAGAAGTCCGCCTACAGAATTATGAGACAATGCATTTGTGATGTTTGAAGCCACCAAGTTTGTTGTAAGTTTTTAATGACAGCAGTGCAAATCAAATTCGAGTACTAAGTCCTACCCTTAATTCCCTGTAAACTATGTGAACTCCTTGGCCATGCATTCTTAAGTATCTCACACACACACACACATACACACACACACACACACACAGAGTGAACTAGAAATGTTTAATTTAGAATTTGTAAGTTCAAATATAATTGTTCATTTATTCAACAAGATAGGAGGTTACCGGCAGATGGCACAGACTCATTTCAAGACACAGATGTATATTTTTAATACTCTTTTCTATCTTATTTTTAATTAGAAAGTGACACTTCAGACTGAAATTACTAGAAACCCCCAGTAAGTCAAGGAGGAAAAGAAACTGAGGAACCAGAAAAGCAATGGCAAATTTGTTGCAAAATAACAATTAATTCAGGATAACATGATTTTGTGGATTTGTGTGTGTGTGTGTGTGTGTGTAAATGGTAAAGGAAGAGCTTAAAAGAGAAAGACCAGATCCTAAAAGCCCTTCAATCCTTTATCCAACCAGTGAGGCACAGACTGCTCGTCACTGGAAATCCCATAGGAAGCAGGAGGAGCCCTGGTGTCTGGATGGTGGAGCATTCAGTCCAGTGGGGAATTTCAATTTCAATCATACCGTCAATCCAGTCTGTGCAGGCTAGGCAAGGCCCTACCAACCAGTTCCAGGCATTTTAGTTTTCTCCAATAAGCAATAGGAAGCTATTGCACAATTCAACTTCCTATCTTAAGATTTTCTGTTAGAAAGAGAAGTGAACGATCAAGTTACTTTTTGGAAAAATGACTCAGATGACTGGAGGGTTAAATGACTGGGGGATGGTGAGTCTGATGGCAGGAAGACTGCCAAATTTCTCATGGTAAATGAGCAAGAGATGCAACAACAATTAAAAAATCAAACTCAATGAGAATTAAAAGAAGGGGTGAGTTCAGCAAATATTCTAGGAAAATGCAATAACTGATTTAGAAAATTATTGGATGTGGGGAAAAGAGAATATAGGATGATGACCAGGTATGCTCTTGAGCAAGTTGCTTCCATCAGCTGAGATATATAGGAGAATCCATAAGAATATTAAAATTAAACATGACATTTTTTCTAATTGAAATTCTTATGGGGCATGAAAATATCAAAGTTAAATAGTCAGATGCGGTAAGCCAAATAATGACCCCTCCCCCCAAAAAAATCTGTGTCCTAACCCCAAGTGAAAGTTAATTTATACAGCAAAAATGATTTTGGAGATGGACTTACGTTAAAGGTCTTAAAATAGGAAGATAATCATGGATTATCTGAATAGTCCTGATATGATCACAAGGGTCCTTATAAGAAGGAGGCAGGTGATCAGGGTGAAGAGTAAGACATGTAACAACCAAAGCAGAAGGTTGGTGAGATGTGAAGAAAGAGCCATGAGTCAAAGAATGCAGACAGTTTCTAAAAGTTGTTCCAGAAAGAATAGCTCTGTCAGCACCCTGACGTTAGCCCAGTGAGACTGATTTTGGACTTCTGACCTCTAAAAATATAAGATAATAAATTGTAAACCACTAAGTTTGTGGTAATTTCTTACAATAGCAATGGAAAATGAATACAGCAGATGTATGACTGTGAGCATAGAACTACGAGATAGGAGTAGTTCATATCTCATCCCCTGTACCCTGCCAGCAAATCTCCATCACAAGTGTGGTTATGTACTTTAAGGTATGAATTTATGTTCTACCAAATGCCTCTGATTTATCAGCAGTAAGTCTTCTCTCAGGCCCCTTCTCCCCCATGACACCCTGCTCCCTAAGCAAAAAACAAAAAACAAAACAGAAGTTACTTGAAATCAGCACCTTTTTTTATTCTTCCATAAAACCTAAATTCATTAAAGAGATTACACTAAGATGATGCGCAGAAATGTGATACTGTGCAGGGCAGAAAATATAGAGCCTCAAGGACAGCAGACGGTGGGTTCCAACAGCTGTGGAAAGTGTCCAAGAATGTTGGAAGCATTCTCACGACTCTCTGAAGCGCCTTGAGGAAGAAACAGCTGCCCATAGGGAAAGGCTATGTGGTGTATGTCCGGAGAGGCTAGTATGCCAGAATTTTGAGGCTCGGCAGTTTCCTAACCATGACGTATAGCATAAACAGGAGATTCAAGAATCTATGTGGGCTGTAGCAATAAAGGGGTGCACATAATGGACTAGGGACTTGAGACTCCTCTTTTTTTTTCTTTCTGGAAAACGTATAAATTCTCCAGATTTTATGCAAGTAGAGGGAGAGTATGGGAATAATAGGAATGGTAGAAATTGCATTTTCCTGCCAGCTATTTGAGATAGGAACTAGAAGTGGGGCTTATGGCTAGTTATAAAATATTGAATATATAATAATTTTTGCATGCCTTTTCTTGTGAAATAAGATTGTCTGCATACAGAATAGAAAATAATTTAGAAATTATTAAAATTAGGGGCGCCTGGGTGGCTCAGTCGTTAGGTGTCTGCCTTCGGCTCAGGTCATGATCCCAGGGTCCTGGGATCGAGCCCCGCATCGGGCTCTCTGCTCAGCGGGAAGGCTTCTCCCTCTCCCACTCCCCCTGCTTGTGTTCCTTCTCTCGCTGTGTCTCTCTGTCAAATAAATAAATAAAATCTTTAAAAAAAATAAAAAAAAGAAATTATTAAAATTAATAGACTTCAGGTTGATGGACATAGGATGACTGCATAAATCCATTGAATTTCTACATACTAGCAATACGGTATCTTATTTAAACAATTGCTTATAAAATTGTTTTACAAATACTGAAAATTTACAAAGACAAAAAAGCATTTGGGATATGAGGTATTGAGTTTTACAATGAATAAGTTATTTTTAGAAAGATAAAGAATTCATTAAAAGATATTAAATCAATGTAGATGTAATATTGATGTATAAGAAAACTCAGTATCTTACAAAAGATGACCATTCTCTCCAAATTGATCTGCTAACTTAAAGAAATGTCAATAAAAATTCCAAAATTGGTCTTCATGGAACTTGAAATATATAAAGAAATACAAAAAGCCAATAAGGGCCAAAATGTGTTTCTGAAAATTATCTACATGAGGTAATATGCTGTACAGATATTATGATTAACTGTAAAGCTACAAAATAATAAAGATTGATACAGGGGTGCGTAATTAGGACAATGAAATAGAATAGACAGCAAATATATCCAAACATATATAAACACTTCATTTATGGCAGTGGTGGTTTAACACTGGAAGACGATGAGTTAATCAACCAATGATCACTAGGTGATTGATTTATCCACCTGGGAAAAGAAATGACAAGGCAAGTACCACCTCACATCACACACATATAAACATAAAATGATCCAAGATGATTAATCACTTAAATATAAAGACAACATTAAAACATTTTTATAATTCTTTTATTTATTTATTTTTATTTTTTTATTATGCTATGTTAATCACCATACATTACATCATTAGTTTTTAATGTAGTGTTCCATGATTCACTGTTTACGTATAACACCCAGTGCTCCATTCAATACGTGCCCTCTTTAATACCCATCACCAGGCTAACCCATCCTCCCACCCTCCTCCCCTCTAGAACGCTCAGTTTGTTTTTCAGAGTCCATCGTCTCTCATGGTTCATCTCCCCCTCTGATTTCCCCACCTTCATTCTCCCCCTCCTGCTGTCTTCTTTTTTTTTTTTAACATATAATGTATTATTTGTTTCAGAGGTACAGATCTGTAATTTAAGAGAATATGTATATGTCCTTAGCATAGGGAAGCATTTCTTAAATAGAAGACAAAAGTAAAACTATAAAGACTAATAAGTGTGGTTGCATTAATATGAAGAACTTCTGTTTCTCAATCTATTCTCAAAATCCCAGCAAGTTATTTTGTGGATACCGACAAACCGATTCTAAAGTTTATATGGAGAGGCAAAAGACTGAGAATAGCTAACAAAATATTGGAATAGGAAAATAAAGTTGGAGGACTGACCTTATTTGACTTCAAGACTTACTATGAAGCTACAGTAATCAAGACAGTGTGATACTGGAAAATAGAAAGTAGAAAAATGAAACAGAATAGAGAACCCAGGAAGGGAGTGCTGTAAATATAGTCAGCTGATCATCAACAAAGAATCAAAGGCAATACAACGGAGTAGATAGTCTCTTCAATAATTGCTGAAGAACTGGACATTAACATGCAAAAAGATGAATCAAGACACAAGCCTTTACACCTTTCACAAAAATTAACTCAAAACGAGCATAGATGTAAATGTGAAATGTAACACCAAGGGTGAACACTAAGGTAAATTATGAATTTGGGATGATTGTGATATGTCAGTGTAAGTTCATCCTTGGTAGAAAATGTTCCTCTCTGGTGGTAATGGGGGAGGAGGCTATGTATGCCTGGGATCATGGAATATATGTGAAATCTCTGTCTTGTTCTCTGAATTTTGTTGTAAACCTAAAACTGCCTTAAAAAAAATAAAGTCTTAAAAAATCTTATGTTAAGAAAGGTTGAACAGTTCAACTAAAAATTGGATAACAATAATTATGACATGCATAAATTAAAAAAGTAAAAAATAATCTGGAATACATTAACTATTGTAACAAAACAAGAAGAGAAACAAATGCCAGTAAAAACATGCAGAAGATAATGTGCCAACACAGAAGAGGAAACACAAATGATAACAAATGCATGAAAATATGTTCTAGTTCATCACTAAGAACAATTTAAATATAGCAAAAGTTAAATTCAGACAACCTCTAGTACTGGATCAGGCAAACAGAAACTGGTCCCTTATATATTGCTAGTGGAAATATTTATTGAAAAACAATTTGCCCTTCTTAATGGTATTTCCTTGTCTCTATTGTGCATTGTTTTCATATTTAATGAGTCTTAGAAGTGATTCAGTGTTACTCGGCAGCATTTTCTTCATTTCTTCGTGTTACATAAAATAATGATGCATCTCATAATCAATGGCATCTTATGATTTGAAAAAAATACGGCAATATATTTGAAGAAATATAAATTGTACATTACAGAATTTCTGCTTCTGGTTTCACAGCCTACTTAAGTTTTTGCACATGCCATTTTTGCCTAACTACATTAGTCATATCCAAAAATGTAAGCAGAATATGATAAATACCATCATGACATGGAAGTGAAAAAAAAACAAACAGAACCTACCTTTCAAGAATGACAGAAAACTTATGTTAAAAAAGTGATGGATGTTATCCCTTCATTGTAATAAAGCTTTTTTTCCTTTTATGTTTTCATGACATTAATCAATAAATTAGTTATATTTAGTCTAGTAGAGACAATTATTAAATGGGTGCCCAAACTGGTAAAAGGCTGTACTTATAAATGGTCTCTTTGTAAATGACTGTCAATTGGGCAGGGGTATAATAAATATTTTATAGGGGATAAAACACACAGATAGTTAAACATTTAAATAACAATGTCTTTATTTGTCAGATTAGAAAATAAGCTATATTACTAAATATAAAGAAAGGTAGAGAGAATTCGAATAGATTCTTTTTCACCTGTAAAATCTGATGTCCTTTTTTTGATTCAAAAAGAATGGATAAATGGTGATTTTCCTAACTGTACTCTACAGTCTCTGAACACAGCAAAAGTATATTGTCAGGGGGCCCCCGAAGGAGAAGATGGGTGTGGAGTGGGTGGCATGCTCCCCGACTTCAACCACAGTAGTGCTTTTGATTTTGTATTTTTCTTACTGGAAAAACGTGAGTTATAATTCGAGTGGCCACAATCCCAATATTTACCTAAAGATTTTATAAAACGTTAAGATAAGAAAAGAATCTTTTTCTTTACTGTTTCTATTAAATGCATTTTTATAAGGATTCTTTCTATTGCAAAAGGCAGAGGAATGCAATAAAACTTGGCTGGAGCAAATGGAGAATTCACTGCCTCAGTTTAAAGCGTTCAGAAATTTGGCCGGCTTCAAAGGTAGCCCGTTCTAGGAGCTCAAATAGTGCATCTGGAACCACTGCAAATCCTGCCTCATGTCTACTCTCCTCTTGGTGCTGGCTGGCATGTAACAGGGACTTTTTCATCATTGCCCCAAGATGACTGCATCCATTCCAGATCTAACTAAGATCCCTTTAGCTTCTCGTTCAAAGGAGAAAAGAAACTACAAAAGTGTCAGAATACTACACAGTTCAAAAGAAATCAGCTTAGGCCTGACTTTCACTCATGATTCAGACTGATGTTCCTATGAATCTCTACCTGAATTTGGATAATGTGATTATCCGAACAGCCCAAGACAAGTCAGGGCCCATTCAAAGGAGAGGAGGCTGTATGCTTTCCCTCAAAAGTTACATGTGCTGTCTGGAACTGTTGCGCGGTTTGGGGGCCCAAGCGCAAAATGAAATTGCAGGGCTCCGTGTTAAAAAATATTAAAGATTTCAAGACAGCAACGACAGAGCATAAAACCAAGCACAGTGCCCTTCTAAGCATGGAGCCCTGTGCTACCGCACTGGCCATGTGCCCATGAAGCCCCCGTCTGCTGTGTATTGTTTAACCAGAAGAAGGGTAAATAGATTCTTGGTGGAAGAAAATAGCCTATGTCCAATACGGATACTGAATTCAAGCTTCGACTCACCCTTTACAGTTTTAATTCCAAGTAATGTTTTTGAGCTTTGGAAAAGTCTTACACTTGAAAAAACAAATTTTAATAATAATACAAAATGTGCAACACATTCTTTTCTTTCATGAACTTTATGCTTCTATGCCTCTGTATCTTAACTTCCGTATTTTCTTTTGGATGTATTCCCATTTGTCCTTCATTTTCACGTGGATACACCATTACCTCCTCTTCTCTAGGAAGCAGAAAAATGCTGACACTTTAATACATCTTTTCCTACTTGTTTCCCCTCTGCCTTCATTTCATCATTTCCAATCCTTAATTATACTTATCTCCTCTCTTTTCCCAAAGCACTCCGAATGTTCCTCATTTTTGTCAACTATAAAATTCTTTCCCAGTGACAGGTTTCAGTTTTAATTATCTCTGAATCTAACCATAATATATAGAGTATGGAGTTCAATGCCTTGCACCTAGTGGGGCCCAATCAATATTTGATGAGTGAATGAATATCATTATTTTCTTACCCATTGTTGTGCTTATTTACATTCCTGGCTCTGACTGAATCCCTGCATTTAATTAGATAATAGATATCAGAGCACCAGCATAATCCCAGGTACTAGTTAGTTCTCAATACAAAATATAACATGATTTGAATTTGTATAATTGCATCATTTATTTAAATGTACATAGGCATACTGCACATAACATTTTATCTTAAATAAAACATGTTTCTATAAACACAGTTATATTCTGTAATTTTCTAAACTCAGAATTCTTTATCTACAAATGGTATTATTTCTTAAGTTGTGTGTGTGTGATTTGCCTTGTGTTATCTTAATTATGTTCCAAACCCCATTATATTTTAATTTAGGAAAACATTATACAAACATGAAAAAGACTGGCTTGCTGGATGACTTTATAATTATGTTTCATATACCAGGTTGTCATGACTAATTAATCACTTTTATACCTTAAAATGAACACCAAATTAATGACACCCCATATTCTTAAACAAAATGATTTTAGCACAACATTATTTTCTGGTTAAAGACCTTACTAGACTACAAATGTGTTTGCATACCTTATCTGTAATTGCAAGTGTCACTGTAGTAGGAAAGCTATTAACATTATGCAGTGAACATTTAAAGAAATACTCATAGTCAAAGAGATAATATTAGGCAGATAATTTAATTATTAGTTTGATTGCTTCTTAAACTGACTCATCAGCCTTCTGCTTCAGTGTTTATCATAATTTGCATTCTTGTGAACTCTAACTAAAATGACCAAAACCTCCATATATTTTTCAAGCAATAAGTCTAACAACATAAAAAATAATTGGCCAAGATTAGATTTCATGTTGGGGTGCCTGGGTGGCTCAGTCTTTAAGCGTCTGCCTTCAGCTCAGGTCGTGATCTCAGGGTCCTGGGATCGAGCCCCGCATCAGGCTCCCTGCTCCACAGGAAACCTGCTTCTCCCTCTCCCACTCCTCCTGCTTGCGTTCCCTCTCTCTCTGCGTCTCTCTCTGTCAAATAAATAAATAAAATAATAAAGTAAAATAAAATAAAATAAAAAGATTAGATTTCATGTTGACTGGAAGTAGCCTTGCCTTAAAAATATATTATTTTATAATTGGGATCACTTTGTATGTCTATACATGTAAAAAAAAAAATCTCTTACTACTCAGTTTTTGTTTTCTTTAAGGACCCAATCCATAATAATTTCAGGAAATTGGATTGTAATAACCACTTTGTACTAAAAAAAATCTTCTATATGTTAATTTACTATGTTCTACTTATGTTTGTTATATGTATATCTATACCCACATCTATCTATTACTTTTATATGTTCATCTACTTGAAGTGAGAAGAATTAATGAGATTATATACATAGATCTATAAATACATACACAGAGAGAAGTCAAAGAGCATGTTTTCACAACATTTCCCATGGTGAGACTCTATAATCATGAGACCAATGATTGTAACCATATCCTTTAAGTTTAACCATAGGCAGGTTAATTTTATACGTTTTCCTTAAGGGCTTAAATGTTGGGACTATAGGTTAGTCAATAATGTGACAATGAACTTGATGAAAAGTTGAAACTAATTTAGCTGTTCTCAAGGCTGCACATACTTTATATTGTGTTGGAAAATGTTGTTTGCCTATTTCAAAGGATCTATATGTTCATACTTTAGAACAAGAAAGATTGTAAGCAACTTGAAGAAACTGATAAAATGTCTATGGAAGAAAAGAGGATTTGGCAACCCAAATTATCCAGACTTGTCATGAACATTGATTTAATTCAAGTCTGTAATCCCACGATAATAATCAAATAGAGAATTAAGGAATTATTTTGTCGGTTTTGCCAATCTGGATAATCCAGGACAAAATCTTTCCTGATTTTCAATAGCCTGAGAGGATTTTAGACATCTGTATTTTTCATATAATTGCTTTAATGCTTTCTTTAACTTTTTCTTAATATTCAAAGCTGAACTTACCTTGCATCAAAATTTGTTCTTTAAATGTATGTAACAAAGAGTTCTGACATGGAATAAGTGGTAAAATTAATATTTTTAAAATAAGTTCATGGGGCGCCTGGGTGGCTCAGTTGGTTAAGTGACTGCCTTCGGCTCAGGTCATGATCCTGGGGTCCCTGGATCGAGTCCCATATCGGGCTCCCTGCTCAGCAGGGAGTCGGCTTCTCCCTCTGACCCTCCCCCCCTCATGTGCTTTCTCTCTCTCTCAAATAAATAAATAAAATCTTTAAAAAAATAAAATAAAATAAAATAAGTTCATGAAAGTATATCATAGAAAAGCAAAGGGATTTACATAAATGTTCCTTTTGGAATGATAGGGAAACAAATGTCCCTTTTCTGCTGGTGATAGAATAGTTTCCTGTGAAACTCACTTTATCTGGAACTTTAATTGATCAGTGGGAGATCAGTAACTACATAGCCTCATGCAAATTCAGCAAGAATAACGTGGTTGTGTGTGCTTGTGTTTTTAATTGGGAAAGTTTCTACATCCCAATAACAATAACAGCAAAACACTGTGCATGTGGGTATGTATGTGTACATTTTAAAGAGCCATTTTGTTTCTTTAGGGAACTGGCAGATTCTAAGAAAACCAGTTAAATATAGTATACTTGTTACAATAATTGCATTACATAAAAAGGGATAAATTAAGATGTTATAAATGTGAAATGCCATCTGTTTCTGTTTTTGTTACATTCGTCACATGCATCTGTTCTTATTCAGCTATAAGGAAGCACTTTGTCTTAATTTACACATCAAAATATTGCAAAAATATCAATTTTGTACATGTAAAAACTTCCTTTTCCTGAAATGTATACTAAGATCAAGGAGTAACAAATTTTCAAATTAATACTCTATCTTTAAAATGAAATTAAAAATTTTATATATATATATACACATATATATGCATACATACACACACACACACACATCTGGCTAGATAAGAGGGATTCAAATCACTCAACTAAGTACAGTTTGCTCCAAATTATTTAAAAGTATACAGGCATCATTTCTATGATTCGTTCATTCTGGACAACAACGAAAACTGATCATAGTAAGTTAAACTAAAAAATTTTTCTCATATTTTGATTGTGTTGTATCATGTAGAATATAAATGTGTTTTGTAATAATGAGATTTATGCACATATATGTAAGGTATCATTTCAAAGTGTATGTTAAGTGATCATCATCCTAATGCTTTATTTTGACTTAAAATTATCAGACATAACCTTCATATTCTGAAAACAAACAGACTTAAATGAAACTACCTGCATTGTAAGTGAACAAAAAAATGGCGTAGAACAAAAAAAGGACACTAATCTAAAAAGGTTTTGAATATAGTATTATGCTGACTACATACTTTCAGGGTAAAGATAAATACAATCACAAATAAATCTTAAAATATAATTTGGAGTTTTCCTGTTTCTAGTAGTATTGGTTCAGCAGTACTCTAACTTTATGAGTATCAGTAGCAAATGAGTAAATATTTGATATTGTGAAGAGACAGGGTTCTAACACTGTGAAAAGAGAGACAGATGGAGAAGCAAGGAA
>NC_138371.1:157912195-157928959 GCF_054177405.1 Leptonychotes weddellii
TTTGCACAGCAAAGGAAACAGTCAACAAAACCAAAAGACAACTGACAAAATGGGAGAAGGTATTTGCAAATGACATATCAGATAAAGGGCTAGTATCCAAAATCTATAAAGAACTTATCAAACTCAACACCCAAAGAACAATTAATCCCATCAAGAAATGGGCAGAAGACATGAATAGACATTTCTGCAAAGAAGACATCCAAATGGCCAACAGACACATGAAAAAGTGCTCAACATCATTCGGCATCAGGGAAATCCACATCAAAACCTCAATGAGATACCACCTCACACTGGGCAGAATGGCTAAAATTAACAAGTCAGGAAACGACAGATGTTGGCAAGGATGCGGAGAAAGGGGAACCCTCCTACACTGTTGGTACGAATGCAAGCTGGTGCAGCCACTCTGGAAGACAGTATGGAGATTCCTCAAGAAGTTAAAAATAGAACTACCCTATGACCCAGCAATTGCAGGACTGGGTATTTACCCCAAAGATACAAATGTAGTGATACGAAGGGGCACATGCACCCCAGTGGTGATAGCAGCAATGTCCATGATAGCTAAACTATGAAAAGAGCCTAGTTGTCCATCAACAGAAAATTGGATAAAGAAGATATGGTGTATACACACACACACACACACACACACACACACACACTGGAATATTATGGAGCCATGAAAATATTGAAATCTTGCCATTTATAATGATGTGGTTGGAACTAGAGGGTATTATGTTAAGTGAAATAAGTCAATCAAAGAAACACAAGTATCATATGATCTCCCTGATATGAGGAATTTGAGAAACAAGACAGAGGATCATAGGGAAAGGGAGGGGAAAATGAAACAAGATGAAACCAGAGAGGGAGACAAACCATAAGAGACTCCTAATCTCAGAAAACAAACTGAGGGTTGCTGGAGTGGAGGGGGGTGGGAGGCCTGGGGTGGCTGGGTGATGGACGTTGGGGAGTGTATGTACTATGGTGAGTGCTGTGAATTGTGTAAGACTGATGAATCATAGGGCGCCTGGGTGGCTCAGTTGGTTAGGCGACTGCCTTCGGCTCAGGTCATGATCCTGGAGTCCCGGGATCAACTCCCGCATCGGGCTCCCTGCTCGGCGGGGAGTCTGCTTCTCCCTCTGACCCTCCCCCCTCTCATGTGCTCTCTCTCTCATTCTCTCTCTCAAATAAATAAATAAAATCTTTAAAAAAAAAAAAAAAGACTGATGAATCATAGACATGTACCCCTGAAACTAATAATACATTATATGTTAATTTAAAAAAAAAAAGGAATGGGGAAATAACCATTGTTTCTTTAAGTCTTTCTTAAAAAAAAAAAAAGATTTTATTTATTTATTTGAGAGAAAGAGCAGGAGCGGGGGGTGGGAGAGGAGCAGAGGAAGAGGGAGAAGCAGACTCCCATTAAGCAGGGAGCTGGATGAGGGGTTTGATCCCAAGACCCTGGGATCACGACCTGAGCCGAAGGCAGATGCTTAACCAGACTGAGCTACCCAGACCCCTCTTTAAGTCTTTCAATGACCTCTGGATATGCAGCATTACCCAACAGGATCCCTGGAATGTTGTTTTTAGAAAAATTAAACAAGAATTTTCTGAGACTTAGAAACCCAAGGTGCTGATGTAGGGGGTAAAGAGGGTGCCAGGCTACATTTGGGGGATTAAGAGGATGTCCTCAAACAGAATGTTGAGGCCTCTCAGTCCACTTTTCTTTGTTTCACATCTAAAACTCTCCCTCCCATGTTGGTGATTAGAGGACTCCACAGGTATCTGAGAATTTCCAAAGAAAAGCTGACTGACCACCTACTACAAAGTCAGTCTCTTTTCTCTCTTATCTCCTAATCATTTAGGCTATAGGTTTATAAAATTCATTAATCTCAAGAAAACAGCTCTTTGCTCCATTTTATCTATTGTTTTTGTTTTTTATTTCATTATTCATTTCTGCTTTTATCATTATTATTCTGTTTCTTCTGCTTACCTTGTGTTTCATTTGTGCTTATTTATGCAGCATCTTAAGGTGGAAGCTGAAGTCATGATTTGAGAACATTCTCTTTTTGTAATATGAATAGTTAGTATGATAGATATCTGCCTAAGTGTTGCTTTACAGGCATCCCACAAATTCTAATACATTATATTTTCATTTTTGTTCAGTTCATAATACTTTTTAATTCACTTTTTAATTTGCTCTTTAACCAGGTTACATACATATGTGTTATTTAGTTTCCAAATATTTCAAGATTTCTCCAGAGTTCTTCCTGTTGTTAATTTCTAATTTGATTCTTTTGTGGTTAGAAAACATATTTTGCTCAGCTCTAAATCTTTGAAATCTATTGACACTTGTTCTAGTCCCTGAACATATTTTATCTTAATAAATGTTCCATTTACACTTTACAAAGTATGCACATTTGGCTGGTACTTGGTGGAGCATTCTATTGCCAATTCATTCAAGTAGATTGACAGTGTTTTTAAAATCTTCTGTATCTTTTCTGTCTACTTGTTCTATTAATTAATTAAGAAGGGTACTGGATCTCTCGACTATAAAGGAGATTTGTCTCATTCCCTTTGAAGCTCAATCAATTTTTGCTGCATGTATTTTGTAGATCTATTATTAGGTAAGTAAATAAAAAATTATAATGGATGTGCCCTTTTGTTGAATTGACTCCTTTATCATTATGGAATAATCCTTGATCCCTAATAATGTTCTTCGTACTTAAATCTACTTGACTGATGTTAGTATAGTCATTCTAGCTTTCTTTTATGTTATGATAGCAAGATCTATTTTTTTCATTATTTAAAAAGTATCTTGTATTTATATTTAAAATGCAATTCTGATAGGTAGCATATAGTTGGGTCAAGACTTTTTTAATGGCAGTGGTTAAAACATTTACATTTAATGTGATTATTGATAGAGTTAGGTTTCAGTCTTTCATTTTGTCTCTTGTTTTCCATTTGTCCCATCATTCTTTTATCTTTGTATTTTATTGATTACTTTAGAATGAGTTAGAGAATACATCTTTAATTTATCAAAGTTTACCTTAAAATCATGTTATACAAATTCACATGTATAAAAACCTTACAATAGCATTCTTCCATTTTTCCTCTCCTGAACTTGTTGCTGTTATCATGTATTTCATGTATACATACATTTTAAAGATTTATTTATTTGAGAGAGAGAGAGAGAGCGAGAGAGAGAGTGTGTGTGTGAAAGAGAGTGGGGGAGGGGCAGAGGGAGAAGATTTTCAAGCAGACTCCCCAATGAGTGCAGAACCCAACACAAGGCCTGATCTGGTGACCCATGAGATCATGACCTGAACCGAAACCAAGAGTCAGACGCTTAACCAACAGAGTCACCCAGGCACCCCAAATATATACATATATTTTAAATGCATAATATATTGTATTTGTTTAAACAATTATATTTTAAAACAATATATATAATAAGAAAATGATCTTTTAAAATTACTCACAGTATGGTTACAATTTCTGTGCTTTCTTTAACATTTCTCATAGTGAAGATCTGATGATGATGAAGTCTTTTACCTTTTGTCTGAAAATGATTTTATTTAACTTTAAAATTTTTGAAAAATACATGTACTGAATATAGAACACTAGCTTGGCAGATTGTTTTTTTCTTTCAATACCTTAATAATTTTGCTTCACTCTCTTTTCCACTCCATTGTTGTGGATGAGAACTTTGCCGTCATCCTTGCTTTTATTTCTCTGCAGATAACATGTCTTTCCTCTATATGGTTTAAGATTTTTATTTCTGATTTAGAAAAAAAAATTTTTTTATGGTGTGCTGTGGTATTGTTTACGTCATGCTTCTTGTGTTTTGGATTTGTTAAGCTTCTCAGATATATAGTTTAATGGTTTTCATCAAATTTTGAAAAAATTCAGACATTACTATTTTATTCTTTTTATCTTTTTTAAAAAATTATTTATTGGAGAAAGAATGAAAGAGAGAGAGCACAGAGGAAGGAGGGTTAGAGGGAGAGGTAAACTTCCTGCTAAGCAGGAGCCCAGTGCGGGGCTCGATCCCTGGACTCCGAGAGCATGACCTGAGACGAAGGCAAATGTTTAACTGACTGAACCACCCAAGTGCCCCCAGATATTACTATTTAAATTTTTTTTTGCATATCCCCCTCCTCATTTCCCTTTGTGGTCACTCCAGTTTTATGTATTAAACCAATTGGACTTTTTTCTCACAGCTCACCAATGCTCTTTGTATGTTTTATAAATTCCATTTTATCTGTGTATTTATTATTTCAAGTTCATGAACCAAGTTTCTTCCTGCAATATTTAATCTGCCATTAGTCCAATCCAACATATATATATTTTTAATTTCAAACATTATAGTTTTCATCTCTAGAAGCTTGATTTTTTTTTTATGTCTTCCATGGGCCTACCTAACTTTCTGAACATATGGAATGCAGGTATAACAATGTTTTAATGTCATTTTCTACTAGTTTTATTTCTATATCTGTATGATTTTTGTGTAGATTTCTATTAATTGAGTCTCAACTTCATTATATGTTATGCTGCCTGCTTCTTTGTATGCTTGGTTATTTTTGATGGTTACCAGACTTTGTCAGTTTTAGTTTTGGGGTGTTGGATAATTTGGTGTTCCTGTAAATTATTTTTGGCTTTGTTCTATGAAACAGTTACGTTACTTAGAAAAATTTTGATCCATTTGAATCTTGCCTGTAGGTTTTATTAGGCAGGTCTAGAACAGTGTTCAAGTGAAACATTAGTTATTCACTTCTGAGGTCAAATCATCCTTAGTCCTATTCATTGCCCTGGAAATGAGAAGTTTTCTCCATCTGGTGGTAGCAATTGATACTATTCCTGGCCCTGTGTGAGTTTTAGATGGTTCCTTTCCCTCCCTGAGTAGTTTTCACATACACATGGCATTGATCAGTACTCTGCTAAATACTCACTAGAGACTCTTGGCAGATCTCTGGAATTCTCTTCTGTGCTGCGTTCTCCTCTCATGTAGTCTGTCCTACAAATTTTATCAGTTCTGGTCTTCCCAGACCCTCTGCTTTGTGTCCTTAACTCAGAAAATCCTCTGGGCTCTGCCTCCCTCTTCCATGGTCTGGGAATTCTCTAAAAGGAGGGAACTGTGGCAGTTGTAGAACTCATCTGGTTTGTATTCCATCCCTTATGGATAATTTTTGCCTAATCTCAGTATCTTGAAGACCAGTCCTTTTTTCATATATTTTGTGTCTATTTTGGTGGGTTCAAGAAGGGAAAGTAAGTCCCATCTGTTACTCCATAAGGATGAGAAGCAGAAGACTGTCACATTTTATTTGACCTTCATTTTCCATTTTGAATTTCTTCATTACTAATACTCTTTTCAGAGTCCAGAGTGCTCACCATTACACTATGGAACACCCACTATTTTCATTTTAATAGTTAAATTTCCCCAAAATTTCTTGTTTGACTTTTCCAAAGTTCTTATTATTAAATGCCTGATATCCTTTACTCTTAAGAAAATAATTGTTTCACAAAATCATGAAGCACAAAGAATGATGATTAGAAAGGGCTGTAAATAGGGCGCCTGGGTGGCTCAGTCGTTAAGCGTCTGCCTTTGGCTCAGGTCATGATCCCAGGGTCCTGGGATCGAGTCCCACATCGGGCTCCCTGCTTGGCAGGAGGCCTGCTTCTCCCTCTCCCACTCCCCCTGCTTGTGTTCCTGCTCTCGCTATCTCTCTCTCTGTCAAATAAATAAATAAAAATCTTTAAAAAAAAAAAAAAAAGGGCTGTAAATAAGTCTAGTTCATGATTTAACGTCTGCATATTAAGAGAAGACAATGGAACAATGGCCCTTAGAGAAAAGTTTAGCTGCCCACAAGTAAATATTCACCTCATTATAGTAGTACTGCAATCTACTGTTGAAAGGACAGCTTCTTGTGATTTCCCTCACATTCATCTACGTTTAATATCACCTACCATTATTGCAAAAAATAAATTACCATATTAATTATGCTTAATGTTTATTAACTATCCACCCTATTAAAATGTAAGGTTCCAGAAAATAGAAATATCTGTATATTTTGTTCACTTATGTATTTCAAGAGCCTAGACAGAGGTTGGCCCAGAGTAGGCATAACTATTATTCTTGAATGAACTGAGGGAGCTTAGTAAGGGGTTCAATTTTTGTTCCAAGCTAGAAGTGGTCCATGATTCCTGAGACCTTCTCTTTCATAGTCCAAAGGCAGGAAAGTCATTTTTTTTAATGACCTAAGTCATCATTATGGCAATATCTAGCTTTGCATCAACTTGGGAAAGACACTTTATTTCCATGCTTTTGTTTTGTTTACAAATGTGTAAAATGAGCAATTTCATTTACATTATTTTGAAGGTTGGCTTACGCCTTTGGTTACCTCTAAAGTTGATGAATTGACCATTGACTTCTTGGACTCTTTTATCACACCATTTTTTCTTTCCCCTCCCTCTCTTCTTAATTTCTGGTTCCTTCCTCTCTCCTCTATTTCTACCATTTCTACTCTTTCCTTTATATGTTCTCTTCCTTTGCTGCTCTTCTTCTATCTCTCCCTTTCCTCTCCTTTTCTTTCTCCTTCCTTCTCTCTCCCCTCTCTATTTCCCTTTCCTTCTTTTCTCTTTCCCTTCTCCTACTTTTCTCTAAAAATACAACATTCATTAATTTGATAGGTTTTGACAAATTAATGCTTATAAACCATGTGCTAAGTATTATACTACATACTAGGGAGATCCATTAAAGCAGTGTGATGAAGTACCTGCCATCACAGAGTTTAGAAACTGCCAGAGAAGAGTGTCTTCCTTATACCCAGAGAAATAGGTGGGAGCCAAGAGTCATGGTGTTAACCAATCCACATTGATACATTAAATTTTAAAACTGAAAATTCAAAATAAATTTGAAATATGTTGATTTTCTAATAATGACAGTTTCATTTAACATTTGGCCTATTTGTCTTAAGAAATAAGTCTTAAGAATAAGTCTTGGGTGCCTGGGTGCCTCAGTTGGTTAAGTGACTGCCTTCGGCTCAGGTCATGATCCCAGAGTCCTGGGATTGAGTCCCACATCGGGCTCCCGGCTCAGCGGGGAGCCTGCTTCTCCCTCTGACCCTATCCCCTCTCATGCTGTTTCTCTCTCTCTCAAATAAATAAATAAATAAAATTTAAAAAAAAAAAAAAAGAAGAAGAAGTCTTAACGAGTTAAGAAATCTTAAAAAAAAAGGCGGGGGGGTGCCTGGGTGGCTCAGGTGGTTAACTCTTGATTTTAGCTCAGGTCATGATCTCAGAGTCATGAGATCAAGCCCTGCTTCTGGCTTAGCGTTCAGTGGGAAGTCAGCTTGAGATTCTATTCTCTCTCTCTCTCTCTCCCTGTGCCCTGCCCACCCACGCGTATGTTGGCACTTGTGCTCTCTCTCTATAAAATAAATAAATCTTTAAAAAAGTCTTCAAAAACTTCTGTACCATAGAATATGTTCTATGAGAGAAGAAGGAGAGGCAGAAAATAATCAGCTACTTACCAGTAAATAGTGTTGGTATGCAAGCAGGCACCTGAAACTTCCCTCAAGCAAAAGAAAATCAAAAGGTTTTCCCATACCAATCTAACTTATATAAATACAGAAAAGCCCACTCCCCCCAACTCACATGCAAATACAAAACACAAATCCTCTGAACTTGCACCATACCCTCCTAAGACATTAAAAAATCTTTGCAGTTCACAAAGTTTTAGTTGTGTATCATTCTGTGAGGCTATTTCTGCCTCATACCAGTGATTGTGGAAATGTCAGGGGACTCCTGTTCAACAGTAAATAAGTAATACCTACAATGATAACAGTCCCATTTATCTACCTCCTAAATAGCTCTTAAATTTAACTTCATATTGGCTTCCACTGCCTCAGCTCAATCTTTTATTTCTCACCTAGAAAACTATAATATCTTCCGAACAGGGAACCTCAACTCCACCTTATCATCTCTATAGTATTGCCCAAAGATTTTGTGTTGTTTGTTTTAAAACTTTTATCTGCTTATAAAAGTATAGTAGATTTTTAAAAGTAATTTATGTGGAGTTCAAATCCAGACTTTATACTATCTGCAAAAATAAAAGTTATTTACCCGTTTCAAACCTATTCTCATGTGTAAATGGAGATTAATAAGTACTACCTTGTGTAATTTTTGTGAGGAATATATACGGCATGCATGTAAAGTGCTTCTCACATTGCATAGGATCTAGGAAATCCTCAATGAAAGTTAATTTTGTGAAGCTGTTGCTGCTTATAGTAAATAATTTGGAAACTTAAGAAAAATAATAATGAAAGAAGTAGTAAATAATACTTTCCAACCCATTAATGCTTTATAGAACTTCTTATTTTGTTTTCTGGTCAGTGCCTGTAAATGATGCACCGATCAGTTAATTCTTGGGCCTGCAGATTGGATTTATAGTCTCTTATTTGAAATAATACTTTTTTTTTTAAGAATAAATTTTCAGGTCAATTTTGATCAAGTCATCGACTTTTAACCAAACCTTGTAAGTACTAATAGGTTAAAATGAAGTTTGATATCTGTTACTCCTCTTCCTCCCCTCCCCCAAACCTCTCTTCCCTCCTGCCTTGCTTTCTGGCTCTTCTTTCACATCTTCTTTCCCAGATGAAATTGAGGAGAGTTGACATATTTGCAATATTGAATTCTTCCTCCAGAAACACAGTGTATATCTTATTTGATTCAAGACTCTTTTCTTAGTTCCCAGTACATTTTTTTAGCTCTGGTTATTTGGGTCTTGCATAGTTTTCTTTAGGCCTATACCTAATTTTTATATAGTGGTGCTATTATGAAAGAAGCGATTTCATCATTAAATACTCTAAATTTGACTTTTGATCTTCTAACTATTGACTGTAAGTTCTCCAGGGCATTCTGTTTAATATTTTGGTAAACAGTCATATCTGAAAATATCACCAATTTCGCTGCTTTCGTTTTTTTTTTTTTTTTTATCATTTCTAATGTTGAGAAAATGTTTGTGGGTATTAACTATTTAGAGTAAGTGAATTCCAAATATTATATTGAATTCTACTCTTGAATGTTAGTGGTAAATAGTTTGTGTAGTGAAATCCAGGTTCAAACTAATCTTTGCTTATAAATTTGAAGTTGTTAATGTATTGTCTTCTAAAGAACAAATAATAATGCCAAATTTTTCTTATTCATACAGAAATAATCTGCTTATGTCTTCTGTGAAATCTTTTCATAAAATCGCCACATATTTTATGTTTTGTCTAGATACATGGGTAAGAGTATCTCTTACTCTTTCTTGGAAATTATAATAAGATTTTTGTTTTTAAAATGGACTTTTTTATTGAAAATTGATTAGAGAATAGTCACCTGCCTTCGACCAGAAATTTTGCTAGATTGTGCATCTAGAATATTCTTCTATTTGTCTTGAATAAACATTCCATACAAAATGAGGTTGGAGCTCCTGAAAGACAAAAACAAAAACAAACCCCAAAGAATCTAATTGAAATTTTTGGAAAACATTTTTGTTATCTGCTTATAAATCTTTGTATCTGTGGCAGAATCCTGTTTGAGAATTTTTTTATAACATACTCCCTGAAGGGAATATTGTAGTGAATGCAGCCTCACAACCTTCACTTACTTTATTGGAAGGTTATGCTATATACGGAGAATAATCTAACAATTTTGAGTGACCAAAATGATCTTTGTTTTTTCACAATAGCATCTATAACTAATTGTCCAAAACTTAACTGTTTTCAGAGACCCTACTCTGCTTTCAGATTTCTCTACATCAGTAAATGGAAACTGTATCACTCCACTGCACCACAACTCTGGCTTAAAGTTACCATTGCTCATCTGAACTGTTTCCGTAACTTTCTCCTTGCTTCTCCTTTCTCTTCTATAGTCTATTTTTTTACCTTTATCTTCTACCTTATTTACCTTTATCTTCTACTATTTTTTATCTTCTTTATCTTTATCTTCTTTATTTCCTTTATCTTCTACTATTTCCCCTCTGAACCCTATACTCTAGCCTGTCTGGCATCTGTGATATGCCTAAAAAAGTACCCATTACCCTCCTGCCACAGGCCCTTTGTACATCGTATTCCCTCTCACTAGGATTACTTTCTCCAGATATTTTTATTTCAGGTCCTCTTTTCCTTCATGTTTCTGTTCAAATGTCTATGTAGTAGAGAGATCTTCTACATAAAATAACAACCAGGGGCGCCTGGGTGGCTCAGTGGGTTAAGCATCTACCTTCAGTTCAGGTCATGATCCCACGGTCCTGGGATCAAATCCCACGTTGGGCTCCTTGCTCAGCAGGGAGCCTGCTTCTCCCTCTGCCTGCCATTCTCCCTATTTGTGATTTCTCTCTTTGATAAATAAATAAAAAAATCTTAAAAAAAAAATGACAATCAAATACCCCAACTACTTTCCCCTTATTATCCTTGTAACATCTATTACAGAAAGAAAAATAATTAGGTAATAGATGGATAAATTAGGTATGTACAAACTGCTAAAATAATTCTAAAATTTAATTGACTTTTGTAAAATAAAAATCTATTTCTTAACATCACAATCGAACTGCAGAGTCAAGAGAGTTAGGTGGACAGTTAACTGCACTTTGTTCCATACGGTACAATAACTTGGCTTTTTGTGAAGGAGTCTGTGGATAAAATTCAGTGGATCAATGAACCTGAATGGAAAAAATTATTACATTTTAAAAAAATTTTCAACAACCTCTAACTAAAATTTAGCATTTTCTTCAATTATGAATGTAAACAACACTGTGGAGTAATATTAGTAATGACTGTGACTTTGTCACCAATACAAATCATAATAATTTCCTATTAGATAGTGGTCATGGTCATTACAAGATAGTTATAAATGTTTTTATGCTCTTAACTTCTGAAAAGTCGTGGTACTTACTAAACTTGTCACTGAATCACAATAGTGTCTACCTGGGTCCCCCACTTTTGAAACAAAACAGTGTTTGGGAATGTTGTTGTGTTGCTTTCTTTCAATTTGAGTCTTTCCCTATTTTCTAAGTAGGATTTCTCCGACGTGTGCTAAGATCTGTGCCTATTGCCACTGTTGATTCAAGCATTTACCTAATTCAGTATTCAATATTCCCTTCATCATTCTAAATATGAATGTTAAGAATGTGTGAATTTCGGGCACCTGGGTGGCTCAGTTGGTTAAGCGACTGCCTTCGGCTCAGGTCATGATCCTGGAGTCCCTGGATCGAGTCCCGCATCGGGCTCCCTGCACGGCGGGGAGTCTGCTTCTCCCTCTGACCTTCCCCCCTCTCATGCTCTCTGTCTCTCATTCTCTCTCTCGCAAATAAATAAAATCTTAAAAAAAAAAAAGAATGTGTGAATTTCTTGGGTGCGGGGTGGATATCGACACATCAATGCCCATAGCTCATCATGTCATCTTACCTAGAACTAATAAAATGATCTTTCTATCTCACAAATTTGATCAGCCCACTCACGAATCCATGCAAAAATGGTTGTACATTCCCTTCATCACAAAGTATTAACGCCTCAGCTCGGTACACAGAAAACTTCTTTCACTCATCTCTGTTTATACAATGCAACTTTTCAGGGACGCCTGGGTGGCTCAGTCGGTTATACAATGTAACTTTTCTGTTTCCTGTATTATCTTGCAGCAAGGATAATAATAATAATAACCCTTCATTGAGGCTAATATACTTTGTGCAATATACTAAGTGTTTTATATAAATTATCTCATCTAATCCCCACAGCAACATAATGAGGGTACATACTATTATTATCTCCAAATCAAAAATGAGGAAAATGAAGGTTATAAGGTTAAGTAAATAGGTGAAGGTCACACAAGCAAGAGATGTGAAATTTAAGATTTCGACCCACACTGGTTGAGTTGACTTCAGAGCCAAAGATCTTCACCCAGTACATTACAGTAACACCCGTGAGTCCCTAAGCAGCCCCACTATGCTCCTGGGCCTGTCCTAATTCCACACTTACTGCATTGTATTTATGGAGTTACAAACCTGCTGGCATAATAAGAAAAGATGCTTCTTTGTTTCTTTACAGCAGTATCTGTTGGTTTTCTATGCTGTGATTTTAATATCCTAAATACCTAAAAGTAAAAATAATTCTATAATTTAAAAGGAAAAATAATTTTATCAAGATTATGGTCTTTCAGGTTTGAATGAAAAGAGGAGACAGAGCTCTGATTCTTTAAGAAAATAAAGTGGAGCCATACTAAAGGTTTAGGCACATTTCCAGCTGCATTTTTAGAAGTTTGCATTTTAAATTAGAACAAAGGTAGAAATCAAGCTATAACAACAAAATTGTTTAGCCCCAAAGATCACCTCTCCCTCAAGGCTTCCCTAAAGCTATTTCTTATTTTAAGTAGAATTCTAGCTTTTTTACTGCAGCTTCTCAGGGGAACAAAGATGCAACATTCTGATAAATTTAACATTTCTTATACTGAGAATGTCTCCCAAGAGATACAACCACTTGCAGCATTGGATACAGAATCTTGGTAAACATGTTGTGAAAGCAACTCTTACAGGAAACCGAAAGCATAAGCATAAGCCACTTCCCTCTCCCCTGAAGCCAATATTTGACTTCCAGAATGTCATCCTCTTAAGAGTATCAAAGGATTCACCTGTCCATATAGATCACTTTGCAAATTTTAAATGAGACATTAATGATAAAACTTTTTTTAGTTTTTATTTACTTTATTCAATACTTATTAGTATTGAATCCTATTAGAACAATCTGTGAAGCGTTTAAAAATGCAGCTTCCCCGTATGCCCTTCTTCTGAATCAGAGAGACTCTCAGGTGGTTCTTTGGAGACTATCTATAATAAACAGTAAACTCTTAAAATTCCAGGTTCAGAATGATCTTAATTCACTTCTATAGCAATGTGAAGGGAAAAGGCAGAAGCAGACCATGGGATATTACTTAGATCAGGATGCAGAGCCCAGCCATGTCTCCTCAGCGGGGAATTACTTTCTTGAATCAGCACGGCTTAAGACCACGATCGTTAAGTGGTCGGAAACACATGTGACTGCAAATTCCGCATTTACTCCTCCGTCAGGGGATCATTGAGAGCCATCAAGCTCATAGGCAGCAAGTATAAAGTCAGAATATCCATAGACGTGTTTATAGTGAGACACAAACCTGTTAAGTTGGTATTCCCTCATATAAATGCAGATGATATTGATCTAGAGGTAATAATCATAGCAGCCATTTATTAATTTAAGTGGTAAACAGGCTGGATGCTCCAGCCACGTGGAAAGTACTCTCTCGCGCTGTGAACGTGCCACGTGAGAAGTCAGGTTATCCTGATATAAAAACTGCAGTGTTAAGAATGGTGTGCTGTGCTGTTTCCTGATAGCTGGCCACAGCAGCCTCTCACATCCCTGTCCACATTAACACATCTGCCCCTGAAGCATAAAAGTCTTTGTTCTCAGGCCAAGGCATACTCACCCCTTTGAATGTCTGCAAAGAAACTTGATATTTCCCTCTGTGGCTCCATTTTCCTTCTCTATGGAAGAGCTTCCCCTTTTCTGAGTGAGATTTTTAAAAAAAATTATATTAATACCTTCACATTAGGTTATAGTCAAGTCTTCTGAGCCTGTAAGTCTTAAGGTTTACAGTGGTTTGACGTATTACCACTCTGATCCAAAGTGTGTATGCTTTAAAGTTCAACTTTCTTTTGAAAATAATGTTTTTATTATTATTGAGTTCTTGAGATCATGGGTGGCACAACTCAATTTTCCTTCCATTTGTTCCCTAAAATTTTATCATGGGTCATTCACTTATTTTAATTGGAAATGTATATTTCAAGAAAACATTTGATAAAGCACTGTAACTTATTGGTTTATCTCCAATAGCAGTCCCTTGAGAATCTTACTTGTATTTAAATTTCCAGGAAGAAGAGGAGAAAAGACAATAATACAAAAAACTTAGTTCAATGGGATCATAGCAGTAATATGATACTCTTATGTATTATATGCTGCTTAAAGATCACGTTTTTCCTGATAGTATAAAAACAGGAATAAGCTCTTGCAGGGAACCATTTCATAAGTCCCACTTCTAAACTGATTAATTAATTATGTGCTCTGGGATTCAGACGACAGCCTGTGCTATGAATGATCCTCTTGGTTCGGAGACTTTTTATTTAATAGCATTCAAAAGTAGACATAACTAATACTTGATTAGATTTTAATTTTGAGTTAATCAACCAACATACAAATAAACATGTTATCATCTGAAGATACTTGAAAGATCTTTTGACATTAAATTTCAAAAGCTAAAAAAAAAAGATTGAGTTAAAAAGGCTGAATCTACACCGTAATGAAAATTGCATGTGGTTCACACTGATGTAACTTTTCTATTTAACAAATACCTCCAGTACTGTTGGCTTAAGACAACAACCATCATTCAGCTTATTATTCTGATATTTCTAGACTTCTAGAGCTTGACTTTTCCATCTCACTTCTCATCTTGGAGCACATTAGCCAATGCAGATGGTGGCCTCAACTTCCAAGCTCAGCAGCAGACGGATCACCTGAATGCACAAGGTATGTCAAATCTCTGCTTATGTTATATATCCTACTGTTCCATCAGCCAAATCAGAATCAAAAGATTTGACAATTGACCACCTCGTGAACAGAGGAACTGCAAAATTGCCATGCAAAGGAAGATGCAAAAAAATGGGAGGGATTTGTGGCCATTTTACTATCGATCACAAATGATATATTTTATTTGCTACAGAAAGTTCTAAGGACACTTTTGTCTAAGGCAGTGGTTCACAAGGCCTAGACATGACATAAGCAACCAGTAACTCTTACTGGTCACCCTTCCTCACACAATTCTATAACTCCCCCATGAAATTTTAGCTTGTTAACTTGAAAAGTATCCTTACGTCTGGCTAGAAAAATTCTCGCAGGACCTGCAATGTGGATGAAGAGCTTTCCATCTGTTGCCTGGGCAGGTATTTTATATATTTTATTTGCTGACATGTTCATGATAGCAGAATGATACTGGAAATTTTAATCTGTAATTACTCCTTAGTGTCCTTATTGTACTCTTATTGTACTCTTTAGACACTTCTGAAGTTAGCCTTGAGCCAAACTGCGATGTAGGTTCATTCCTGCCAGACACCTGATTTGGGTGCTTGCTATTTCTCTGCTTGGTTTCAGCAGTTTCCCTTTCAACCATCAGAATTGTTAAATAAGCCGCAGTTACTCACCCTTTTAAAAAGTCTTCTCTTGCATGGCTGCACATTCCCTGCCACTCAGAAACACTTAGGGATGTAAAAAGAATGGCAATTATAAATGGGAAGGAAATGAGGGTAAGTGATTTGTAGCTGGAGAATAAAGAACTTCAGTAGTCAAACTTCAAGAGCTCCTGAGCAAGTTGGTCACTGAAATGCTTTTAAAATGATATTTGCTGTGAATATCTTGCTTTTCTTATTCCGTATTCACTTTAGCAGATACTTTTTATGGGAATTTTATCCTTTATTTACTTTTTCTATAGGCGTTAGCCCAATAAGCTGCAGCAGGATTTATGTCAGATTATTTAATTTCCTATCCTAATTTATGTTAGAGAATGACAAAAACATTAGAAGAAGAAACTTCTGTGGTCTCTGGAACTTCTCATTAATCAAAGTAGAAGCTCTGGGCTACTCTCTGACATTTGACTTTTTCAGTACTCTGTGAAGTGTTATGTGATATGCAAAGTGGGGGAAGGTGAAGAATGTTAATTAAAAGAACCTCTAAAGCAAGATCTAGGTGATTCATCTCAATTGAGAGAGAAAGTCAAAAGGAATTTTTAAACCACTGAATACAATAGGTGCTTAAGAATTGCTTCTTGTATCAAGATATCCTAGTGAATACATGAAGTTGTCAGCCCAACACACCTTTTCCAAGATCTCTTTCCTAGCACCTGCTAAGTATGAAGGGTGACCTTATATTTTATTGTTCAATACTGATGGTTTTGAGAATAACAGGGATGCTATTTATGATTCCATGGTGAAATAGATATAGATATCAATTATTCCAGGCAAAACTGAATGTATGATTTACCTGTAAATCGGAGGTCCCTTGTAGTCCTTTAAGTTTTGGTTTCTTGACATATGTTAGATCAAGAAGTTCCTCCACCAGTTTTGGGCAGAGAGAGCTAGAAGGAAATTGCACTCTGGTGGCTGGAGATGAAACACAACTATGCCAGGTTGAAATGCAAATAGAAAGGGAATGGAAGTGAAACCATTATAGGGAAGATCAAACAAACAAACAAACAAAAAACAGACCATAACAGAGATGAACAGATTGAGAAAGGGCTGCTTCCTATATGCTTCAAGTCCAAGTGAATACCAGCTCTTTCCATGATTGTGTTTTTTATTTATTTAATTTTTTAAAAGATTTTTTTAAAATTTATTTATTTGACAGAGAGAGACATAGCGAGAGAGGGAACACAAGCAGGGGAGTGGGAGAGGGAGAAGCAGGCTTCCCGCGGAGCAGGGAGGCCGATGTGGGGCTCGATCCCAGGACCCTGGGATCATGACCTGAGCCGAAGGCAGACGCTTAACGACTGAGCCACCCAGGCGCCCCCATGGTTGTGTTTTTTAAACCCTCATTTGATTCTTGTTTTCCTTTTCTGTAATAGTTTGAGATTACTTTCTCTCAGGTGCAACCAGAATGATCTAAATAAAAATACGATTGAATGATTTCTGTAACAGACAATATATTTTCTTTTTTT
>NC_138371.1:157929459-157974782 GCF_054177405.1 Leptonychotes weddellii
TTTTTTTAAGATTTTATTTATTTATTTGACAGAGAGAGACAGCGAGAGAGGGAACACAAGCAGGGGGAGTGGGAGAGGGAGAAGCAGGCTCCTGGCTGAGCAGGGAGCCCGATGCGGGACTCGATCCCAGGACCCTGGGATCATGACCTGAGCCGAAGGCAGACGCTTAACCGACTGAGCCACCCAGGCGCCCAATATATTTTCTTTTAAATAATCACATAGAAGCACTGAAGATAAGATTTAGAATTCCCTATACACTGAAAGGAAAACTAAAACAAAGATATTAGTTGATCTAATATTATATCATGATTTATTAATAAGTATCAAATATTTAAACCCTTCCTTTGTGGTTTCATGACCTATGAGGTCTCACTTCCACTTTTTTTAATAATAAAGTTACATTTTTATAACCACAATTCATAATACTCCAGGGTATACAAAATATAGTTTGAAAATATAATCTTGGTGAGAGAAATGTTGGGCCATTTCATATCCAATGCCTAATTTAGCCTAAGAATTGAAAACCTGTGTCATGAATTTAAAAAAAAGAAAAGAAAAGAAAAAGAAAGCATGTGTCATGAATTCTTAATTCTTCCCAGGGAATGTAAGGTCAATAAATAGGCCACTGCTTATGGTATGAGGTTCATTTCAGTTGCTCAAGAGATTTTTCACGTGTAGTTACTTATTGAATCAAAACCTAATTAATTTTTGTATACTTTGAAAGTTACTGTTGTTGGGAGAATATTTCCTTCTGATCATTGCTGTCATAGATGACACGAAGGTGTTAAATTGGAAACACCAAACACAGAAAGTAAATTATGTCTTGAAACCCAAAAAGGAAGTTTGACAAAATCAATACAATTTGAAACTAGATATAACTACCTAGCAAAATAGCATCTGTGGGGATTAAAGTGGGAGGATTAAGGGAAATATATCCCCCATAGGTTGTGTGCTTTGTGGCTCCTCTTAATAAAAATACTAAGTCTATATAGGGCGCCTGGGTGGCTCAGTTGGTTAAGCGACTGCCTTCGGCTCAGGTCATGATCCTGGAGTCCTGGGATCGAGTCCCGCATCGGGCTCCCTGCTCGGCAGGGAGTCTGCTTCTCCCTCTGACCCTCCTCCCTCTCATGCTCTCTGTCTCTCATTCTGTCTGTCTCAAATAAATAAATAAAATCTTTAAAAAAAAAATACTAAATCAATATAGAGATTAATAGATTTAAGTGGTTAGAGGGACTGCCAGTAAACTTCAAAGTCATTTTTTAGGACTACTCAGTTTTCACTGATATTCTTGTAATAGGACAAAATAGGACAGCATTATATCAGATTTTTGATGAGGAAGATAGTATCATCAAAGTAATTGAAAATATACCTCATCTTCCTTAATTTTAAGCAAGTACATATACATGAATAATAGACCCACAGATTGCATTTCTAAAAGTGATTGATGGGAGAGAATGTAATTTTTATCCATATAACCAAAATTATTATCAGTTATAATATTTGAAATTGAACCACTGATTCATTCTTATAAGCAAGATTTACCATTAAAATAGAGAAATAGGGGTGCCTGAGTGGCTCAGTCGGTTAAGCGGCTGCCTTCAGCTCAGGTCATGATGCCAGGGTCCTGGGACCGAGCCCCGCATCAGGCTCCCTGCTCAGCAGAGAGCCTGCTTCTCCCTCTCCCTCTCCCTCTGTCTGCCACTCTGCCTACTTGTGCTCTCTATCTCTGTTAAATAAATAAATAAAAATCTTAAAAAAAAAAATAGAGAAATAATCAGGACAAAACCCGTGTCTTATTTATATATTTATTTCTAGACTCTACCAGAACTGGAAAATAGATCATGCTGAATAAATATTTGTGAATGAATAAGGTTATAAGTTCTATGTCAGTTTTAAAGTTCTTAGTGCTATATTATGCATGTGACTTAAGATCAATATATATTTCATATTAATTTTAAATATAATGCCAGATGAACGTAATGAGTAAAGCAGTGGCTTTCAATTTTAACTGTGCATTAAAATTACTTAGGCAAATTTTATAATATTGACCAGGATCCACTTTGAGAGGTTGTGATTCAGTTGTCTGGGATGGAGCAAGGATATCTTTAGTTTTTTAAGTTTTCTGCCTGTTTTTACTTTCTGTACATGGTTGAGAACCACCAGTTAAGAGTTCGATTTTTCAAAAGAAAAGGACCTGTGCTCATTTTTCCAAAAGTGCCTTTTACCTACTACATGACTTTCTGAAGTCAATTAAGCTTTCCAAACCTCATTCTGCAATCATAACGTAGGGTAATAATGTATTAAATACAAAAAATCCTTGAAATGCTGTTGTTGCTGTTACTATTGCCACTATTATTTCTAATTTTATTATAAGAACATATATTCTGGGGCACCTGGGTGGTGCAGTCAGTTAAGCCTCTGATTCTTGGTTTTGGCTCAGGTTGTGATCTCAGGGTGGTAAGATCCAGCCAGCATCAGGCTCTGCGCTCAGTGGGGAGTCTGGGATTTCTCTCTCCTCTCCCTCTGCTTCTTGCCCCCTCAAATAAAAATAAATCTTCAAAAAAAAAAAAGAATACATATTCTTCCCTATTTACATAGCTGCTTCCTGATCATCCTTCACATTTCAGTGCAAAGGTCACTTAGAGAAGCTTCTCTAACAACCATTTTCAAAGCAGAACTTCACTCCTCATCTCAGGTGAATCATTGCTTATCACTCTGTTTATTTAATTTTTAAGGCTTATTAAAACCTTTATTCACTCTGTTTGGTTGCTCTCTCTCCATCTCTCTCTCTTTCAAACTATATAAGCATCAGGAAAGCAGAAACTGAGTCCCTGTTATTGACCCAACTCCTCAATGCCTAGTACAGTGCCTGGTATATTACAGGTGCTGAGTATTTATTGAACACTGTCTTAGCAAAGTTACAGCCTCAGGTTCCATAGGTTGACCTGATAAGAAAGAAGACCTAATGTTAATATGTTGTAGATATGTCTAATTCGTTTGATTGCTAATTTTCATAGCTGTTGATGGAGCAGTTGAACAAGCAATTAGTGTTACTTTGCATAAATTGGAATTTGTCAGTGCCAAGGAGGTGAGGGAGGAAACTAAGAGAAATTACACTCCAATAAAGTGGGCATAATGCCTCATCGAGATTTGTTTTTATTTGACTCTACCATCACAAGAGAGGTTGGATAGGTAAATAAATGTAAAGAAAAAAGACTAGATTCCATATTCTTTTCCTACATTTGTTTTGAATTTCCTCTTTCTGATAAGTGAGAAGATTATATTAGGTTTCATTTGGAAGCCATATCACATACTGATTGGGATTTCCAGAGCATTGTGAAGACAAGAATTATCATGATAAAAGTGAGATGTGCAGAAGAAACTGCCATGATGGAGTAACGTCTTGTCCGGGAAATGATGATTTGCTGGTGAAGTGTGCCATAAATCTGCAAATACGTGCAACATTTTATCTGAATAGCTAAAATATTGTGAAGAATAGAGCAGATGAATTTGCTTAATGGTGCACTCCATCTCAACCATCTTATTGAAATTTTTCACCCAAATCTGTAAGAATACAGTTTTTATTTCTGACTGGAAAATTATGTGGTAAAGACAGTTATATGATTTAGATATTTATGTCTTACTTTAGAAAATAAAAATGCCAGGGCACCTGAGTGGCTCAGTCATTAAGCGTCTGCCTTCGGCTCAGGTCATGATCCTAGGGTACTGGGATCGAGCCCCACATCAGGCTCTCTGCTCAGCGCGGAGTCTCCTTGTCCCTCTCCTTCTGTCCCTGCTCCTGTGCTCTTTCTCTCGCTCACTCTGTCTCTCAAATAAATAAATAAAATCTTAAAAAAAAAGGAAGTAAAAATGTCATTTAATGACAACAAATAATAATCATGTAAGTTTTTTGTTTGTTTGTTTGTTTTAAGATTTTATTTATTTATTTGAGAGAGAGAGTGAGAGAGAGAAAGAGCACAAGAGGGGGGAGCGGGAGAGGGAGAAGCAGACTCCCTGCTGAGCAGGGAGCCCGATGCGGGACTCGATCCCGGGACTCCAGGATCATGACCCGAGCCGAAGGCAGTCGCTTAACCAACTGAGCCACCCAGACGCCCAATCATGTAAGTTTTGATTACAGAATATTTGAAGCAAGGTCAAAGAGCAACAATTTTAAAAAAAAGAATTTAAGCATTACATTGAGTTAAAAGTGAGTTTCATAAAAAAGAACTGCATTCTCAATATAGAGAGGATAAATAATTTATAGATGAGGATTGGGACAATAGTTAATTCCTCCAATCTCAAAGATGACAACAAAACATCAAATATGCTTAAGAAAGGGTATTTCTCAAAAAAAAAAAAAAAAAAGAAAGGGTCTATTTATATGTGTAAAGAAGAGATATGGGGAGGGAAAATAAGGTACTTACTTATGGTAACATATTATTCACAACATTTTTTCCATTTCAAGGACAGAAGTTGCATTTTATCATTCAGTGATTCATTGCTGAGGACACACTGGGAAAAGAAATACTCTCTCCAAACATCAAGTCTCATAATTGATTTAAAATCACCACATTTTACTTGTTGAAATCTAATTCTCATATTTGTGTCTTAAAATTTTGAAATATGACTACCTGATTTTTTCCCACTTTTTAATATTTCTATTACAGTAATTCTTTTTTTTTAAAGATTTTATTTATTTATTTGAGAGAGAGAGAGAGAGAGCACATGAGGGGGGGAGGGTCAGAGGGAGAAGCAGACTCCCTGCTGAGCAGGGAGCCCGATGCGGGACTCGATCTCGGGACTCCAGGATCATGACCTGAGCCGAAGGCAGTTGCTTAACCAACTGAGCCACCCAGGCGCCCTCTATTACAGTAATTCTTGATAATTCCACATAACATGGTATGGCCGGTTGTGAGTCAAATAAATTACTGAGAAAAAAAAAGGGGGGGAAGAGAGCAGGGAAGGGAAAGAAAAGCTCGGTACTTTTTAGGATAAGCAAGAAAATGGTGATGGAGTAGGAAGACCCTAGGCTTGCCCCGTCCCACAAATATGACTAGATAACTATCAAATCATCCTAAATACTCCAGAAATCGACCTGAAGTCTGGCAGAAAAAACTCCACAACTAAAAGTAGAGAAGAGGCCACATAGAAGAAGGTAGGAAGGTCAGAGAAGACATGGTTTGGGAATAAAATGGACCATGGCCATGCTTGTGGGGAGGGAGCCGCAGTTGCTGAGAAGGTCAAAAGACAGACTAACACACAGGGAAGCCCACACAGAAAAGAGGAATCCCCATAGCAGTTGGCTTGGAAAGTAGGAGGGCCCAAATTTCATGAGTTTTTGCAACCAGCAGGACTTAAAGCCTAGAGTTTTAAATATCAGAAGCTTGGCTCTGGGAGAGCTCAGGGGGCATTGGATGCTCTTGGAAAAAAGGCAGGGCTAATAGCTTGTGGACATATGACATAGGGACAGTGATCTGAAGAATGCCTGGGGCACACAGTGGGGAGGTTAGCTGCTCATCTTGGAGCATGTCCCAGAGAGGCAGCATTCACGGAGAGACCCTTCTTGGACAAAAGGAACTGGCAGGTACTATTTCCCTCCTCTACCTCTCACCATAAACACAGAGCCATCTATGGGAACAGCACAGCACCAAAACTCCCTACCTAACTAGCCTACAAAAGACCCTCCCCCAACACCCGCACTCTGGTGGAACTGCCCTTTCCATCATGGTTCCCTCAGTCCTAGTGCAGCAGGCCCTCTCCCCAAGAGGACCGGCCTAAACCCCACCCCACACTGCATCTCCCTACCCAGGAGTTTCCTGAGACCACAGTTCCAGTGGCAGTGGCAACAGGTCTCATTTCATAAGCAGATCAGAGCACACCAAGTTAAAATATACCACATTCAGGCCAAGGACCAAACACTCACTGCCCTTGACAGGCAAAGAGAGCCTCTGCAGACGACTGGCCTAAAGGTACAATGGCCAGGACACAAGAGCAGAGCACACATTGGAGACACTCCCAGAAGTGCCAGGCCCTGGGGAACAGGGGACACTACACTGCAGGGTATTACAGGACCTCTTCTCAAGAACAGGAGACAGAGCTGACTTTCCTAACACAGAGAAACAGGCACAGAGATTTAGACAAAATGAGAAGACAGAGGGATATATCCCAAAGGAAAGAAGAGGACAAGGCCACAGTCATAGATCTAAGCAAAACTGATATAAGTAACATGCCTGATGGAGAATTTAAAACAATGGCCATAAGGATACTCACATATTGTGACATATTGTAATTAAAATGACAAAATATAGATAAAGAAAAAATATTACTAAGCTGCAAGACAAAAGAAGACAGTTACATAAGACTATCAGCAGATTTTCCAGCAGAAACTTTCTAAGTCAGAAAAGTGTGGCATGATATATTTGAAGTGCTGAATGGGGAAAAACCTACAGCCAAGAATATTCTATCCAGCAAGGCTATCATTCAGAATAGAAGGAGAGATAAAGTTTCCCAAACTAACAAAAACTGAAGGAGTTCATGACCACTAAACGAGCTCTGCAAGAAATATTAAAGGGGACTCTTTGAGTGCAAAGGAGAGACCAAAAGTGACAAAGATAAAAAAGGATCAGAGAAAATCTCCAGAAACAACAACAGAACAAATAATAAATGGCAAAAAATACATATGTGTCAGTAATTATTTTGAATGTAAAAATGGACTAAACGCTCCAATCAAAAGAGATAGGATGACAGAATGGATAAAAAAGCAAGACCCCATCTATGTGCTGCTGATAGGAGACTCATTTTAAACCTAAAGACACATGAAGATTGAAAGTGAGAGGTTGGAGAAACATTTATCATGCAAATGGATGTCAAAAGAAAGAGAAGCAATACTTATAATGGACAAAATACCCTTTAAAACAAAGACTATAACAGGAGATAAAGGACAGTATATAATAACAAAGTAGACAACCCAACAAGAAGATATAACAATTGTAAATATTTATGCATCCAACATAGGAGCACCCAAACACATGAAACAGTGAATAACAAAGATGAAAGAGGTAATCAATAATAGCACAGCAATAGTAGAGGACTTTAACAACCCATTTACATCAATAGACAGATCATCTAAACAGAAAATCAACAAGGAAACAATGGCTTTGAATGACACACTAGTCCAGAGGGACTTAACAGATATATTCAGAGCATTCCATCCTGAAATAATAGAATACACATTCTTTTCAAGTGCACATGAAACATTCTCCAGAATAGATCACATATTAGGTCACAAAAGAGGCCTCAACAAATACAAAAAGAATAAAATCATACCATACACCTTTTTGGAGCACAACGCTATGAAACTGGAGGTCAACCACAAGAAAAGATTTGTAAAGACCACAAATACATGAAGGTTAACCAATATGATACTAAACAATGAATGGATAAACCAGGAAATCAAAGAAGAAATAAAAAAATACATGGAAACAAATGAAAATGAAAACACAATGGTTCAATACCTTTGGGATACAGCAAAGGTGGTTCTAAGAGGAAAGTTTATAGCAATATGGGCCTACCTCAAGAAGCAAGAAAAATGTTGAATAAACAACCTAAGCTTATACCTACAGGAGCTAGAAGAAGAACAACAAACAAAATCTAAAGCCAGCAGAAGGAAGGAAATAATAAAAATTAGAGCAGAAATAAATGATACAGAAACTTAAAAAACAAAAACAAACAAAACAATTGAACAAACAATAGATGAACAAAGCTAGGAGCTGGTTTCTTGAAAAAAATAAATAAATAAAATTGATAAAGCCCTAGCCAGACTTATCAAGAAAAAAAGAGAATGGACCCAAAAAATAAAAATCAAATGAGAGAGGCAAAATAACAACCAACACCACAGAAATACAAACAATTACAAGAGAATATCATGTAGGGCACCTGGGTGCCTCAGTTGGTTAAGCTGCTGACTCTTGATTTCAGCTCAGGTCATGATCTCAGGGTTGTTAGAACTGATAAATTCAGTAAAGTCACAGGATACAAAATAAATGTATAGAAATCTGTTGCATTTCTATACACTAATAATAAAGTAGCAGAAAGAGAAATTAAGAAAACAAGCTCATTTACAATTGCACCAAAAATTGTAAGATACCTAGGAATAAACCTAAGCAAAGAAATAAAAGACCTGTACTCTAAAAACTACAAAACAATGATGAAAGAAATTGAAGCTGACAGAAAGAAATGGAGACATTCCATGCTCATGGGTTAAGAGAATAAATATTGTTAAAATGTCTATACTACCCAAGCAATCTACAGATTCAATGCAATCCCCATCAAAATACCAACAGCTTTGGGGTGCCTGGGTGGCTCATTTGGTTAAACATTGAACTCTTGATTTCGGCTCAGGTCATAATCTCAGGTTTCTGGGATTGAGCCGTGTAAGGCTTTGCACTCAGTGGGGAGTCTGCTTCTCTCTTTCTCCCTCTGCCCCCTCTCCCCTTGCTTGTGTGCATGAACGCTCTCTCTCTAAAATAAATGAATAAATCTTTAAAAAAATACCAAAAACATTTTTCACAGAACTAGAACAAAGAGTCCTAAAATTTGTATGGATCCACAAAAGACCCTGAATAGCCAAAGCAATCTTGGAAAAGAAAAGCAAAGCTGGAGGCAAAATTTCAGACTTCAAGTTAAATTACAAAGCTGTAGTAATCAAAACAATATGGTACTGGCACAAAAACAGACACATAGATCAATGAAAAGAATAGAAAATTCAGAAATAAATCCCCAATAATATGGTCAATTAATCTTCAACAAAGCATGAAAGAATATCCAATGGGAAAAAGATAGTCTCTTCAACAAATGGTGTTGGGAAATTTGGACAGCAACATGTGAAAGAATGAAACTGGACCACTTTCTTATACCATACACAAAAATAAATTTGAAATGGATTAAAGTCCTGGGATGCCTGGGTGGCTCAGTCAGGCTCCTGGGATCAAGTCCCACATCGGGCTCCTTGCTCGGCAGGAAGCCTGCTTCTCTCTCTACCGCTCTCCCTGCTTGTGCTCTTTCTCTCTCTCTGACAAATAAATAAATAAAATCTTAAAAAAAAAAAAAAAAAGTCCTGAATGTGATATCTGAAGCCATAAAAATCCTAGAAGAGAGTGCAGACAATAATTTCTTTGAAATTAGTTGTAGCAACTTTTTTCTAGATAGGTCTCCTGAGGCGAGGGAAACAAAAGTAAAATTAAACTATTGGGGGAAAAATAAACTATTAGACTTCATCAAGATAAAAAGCTTCTGCACAACCAAGGAAACAATTAATAAAACTAAAAGGCAGCCTATGGAATGGGAGAAGATAGTGCAAATGACATACCCAATAAAAGGTTTGTATCCAAAATATATAAAGAACTTATAAAACTCAACATCCAAAAAGCAAATAATCCAATTAAAAATGTGCAGAAGACATGAACAGACATTTCTCCATAGAAGACACACAGATGGCCAACAGACACATGAAAAAGTGCTCATCATCACTCATCTTCAGGGAAATGCAAATCAAAACCACAATGCGATGTCACCTCACACCTGTCAGAATGGCTAAAATCAACAACACAAGAAACAAAAGTGTTGACGAGGATGTGGTAAAAGAGGAACCCTCTTGCACGGCTGGTGGGAATGCAAACTGGTGCAGCCACTCTGAAAAACAGTATGGAGTTTCCTCAAAATGTTAAAAATAGAACGACGTTACAATCCAGCAATTGCACTACTAGGTATTTATCCAAAGAATACAAAAATACTAATTCAAATTGATTTATACACCCGGATGTTTATAGCAGCATTATTTACAAGAGCCAAATGATGGAAAGAGCCCAAATATCCATTGACTGATGAATGGATAAGGAAGAAGCGGTATGTACACATACAATGGAATATTATTCAGCCGTAAAAGTAATGACATCTTCCCATTTGCAACAACATGGATGGAGCTTGAGAGTATTATGCTAAGCGAAATAAGTCAGTCAGAGAAAGACAAAAAAAGTATGATATCACTCATATGTGGAATTTAAGACACAAAACAAATGAGCAAAGGGGGAAAAAAGAGAGAGATAAACCGAGATAGTCTTTTAACAATAGAGAACAAGCTGAGCCTGACCAGAGGGGAGGTGAGTGGGTAGATGGGAGAAATATATGATGGGCATTAAGGAGTGCACTTGTCCTGATGAACACTGGGTGATTAAAACAAAACTTAAAAAAAAAAAAAGCTTGTTACTTTTGGTAACAGAAAGTCACTGGGATTATTGAGCAATTACTTTTTGCAACTAGAAAAACGTTTTTCTCATACAAAACATATAAAGATTTTGAAAGATAAAGAAAGGTTTAAGCAACAAAATCAAACTTATACTTAATCTCACTAGTAAAAGATGGCCTCTGATGATATTTGGCTGAATTTATATTTGCTTATAAATTTTAACTTAACATTATACTGTAAATATTCTCCACAGCATTAAGTAGCATTTAAAAATGATTTTAATGGATAGTCAATTTTCCATTTTATAAATTTACTTATTTATTTAGTCTTCTTTTAGTAAATCTTAATTTATTTTTCAGTTTTTCATTTTTATAAATAATACTGGGATGAAAATCTCTGCACTTAATCCTGTTAACATTCCTTATTTTGTAGAGAGGAGTTATGTATATCCTAGCTCCCTTATTAAGGCATGAATTCATTTCTATCAAATGTGTTTACCAAGAAAAATTAACCTGTTTACATAATCAACATCTTTCTAAAGAAAAGTAGATTTTTGCTTTCCTTCAAAAAGGAAAATTTTGAGTAAGAAAATAAAAATTATACTTAATTCTGTCACCCTGAGATAACTAATATTAGTGATTTGATGTGTTTCCATATACAAATGTCTTTTTTACTCAACATAAAAAAACAACATTAAAATAGAATTAAGTAGACTCTAGAAATAGCATTTAATGTATTCCATACCGTTGTTTATTTAACATGACAGCAAATTTTATCCTCTGCTCTGAGTAACTAAGAAGTCTAAAAACGGTTCTGTCTATAGCTACATGGATATAATAATTGCTACAATCCTTCACTCCCTTTTCTTTGTTCCTACTATATTTTTCATCCTAATTTTCATTCACTGGTTTATATTTCTCACTACATTATGAAATTTTTGAGTGGAGTTACTATAGTTTATTATTTAAATAGTACCCAACAAGTAAGAGTGTCTTGAATAAAAATAAATAAAGCAAAACCAAACAAACAAAACATTTGTCTTTGCTCATATGTGACTCCACAAATTTGTTGTATAAAATGGTGAGATTAATTTCATATTAGATTAGCACAATACCTTATAGTTAAACAACAATTAAAATAGTATTTAAGAAACCTGAAATGATTTAAATTAACCTAGAAACACAGCATATTTTAAATTAAAAACAAATCTTTGAACACATTAGCTTCTTTCATGAAGATTTCATACAAATAAAAATAAAAATTGAAACCTTAAATCATATTGTTAAAGGCTATACTAAGGCCAATAAAATTAAAGGCTTTTTTTTTTTAAAGTAAAACAAATAGCTATTAGAGTTTTTCATCCAAAGCCACAAAAATGAGGGTTTTTTTCAACTATGTAATGATAATATTTGTACCACTCTATGATATAATAATTTCTTTTTTTATTATTATTATGTTATGTTAATCACCATACATTACATCATTAGTTTTTGATGTAGTGTTCCATGATTCATTGTTTGCTCATAACACCCAGTGCTCCATTCAGTACGTGCCCTCTTTAATACCCATCACCAGGCTAACCCACGCCCCCGAAACCTCAGTTTGTTTCTCAGAGTCCATAGTCTCTCATGGTTCGTCTCCCCCTCCGATTTGCCCCCTTCATTCTTCCCCTTCTGCTAATCTTTTTCTTCTTTTTTTTTTTAAATGAAGTATATCATTTCATGAAAACAGTTAACAATCATGTCTTTAAAAATTATTGTTGGTACAATGGACCAATGCAATTCCTGCTGTGTCCAACTACACACATTCATTTGGGGTTATAGAGCTTTGAGATAAACTTGTAGTAGTTATGGGGAATGGTGAGTGTACTAACGTTGTTTAATTCTGGAAGTGTGTTGGAGGGACACAAATTCATAAAGGCTCATGAAGAAAAAATAGTCATAATATGTATTCTTTGGAACCCTTCCTCTCTTAATTAATTTTATTTCCTATTACTTTCCCTAGACCTTCGAGGTGACTCTTCCACCATCCCCACCAATTATCTAAGAAAGCTGTAGAAATATATTTTAAATATAAAGAGTTGTATGTGAAAATTATTAAGTTGTATATTATTTGTATAGAAATAGCTGTTGGTATATAAGAAAAAATAATTTCTATAACTGAAACTAATTTACATCCAAATTCCCTTTCTGATTTGAACAGAAATTTAAGGTCACTTCTCTTCAGGGTTTTTTGGTTAATAATCTTGATTTCACTCCTCTCTTTCTCTCTGGGTCTCGGGATTTCCAGATCCCTCTACAGTGCATGGTATCAATGTAACGAGGGCTGGGACACAGGACAAGACATCCTAGAACTCTTCTTAATTTGGACAAATTTCTGGGCAGTTTAAATAATGCAATTCATTTTTACTGGGTCTATGTTTTTTTCTTCTCATCTCCATAACTTTTTCAGGGCTTCTTGTTTATCCTGAACCCCTTCAGAACCATTGTATGACACAGAAAAAAATTCTGCATTTTTTTAAAACCACCCTGGGAGAGCAAAAATTTCTGTGAACTTGTTTTGGTCTTTTTCAGCCTGAATACACTGTGCATTCGTTTCTATTGTCGGTTGCCCAAGATGACTTCACAAACAGTAAATCTTGCCTTTCCAGTGTCCACTCCAGAAATCAAGAACACATTCTTCTGCGACTTCTCAAGCTTCTCTGAAACTGCCTCCTCATCTTCTCAGGATTCAGACTCCAATGGAGGCAGGGTCAGCTCCTTTCTCCAAGACTCACTCAACAGTTATTTGCTTTCTTCTTATCTTACCTTTTTTAATTTGACTTGACATCTCTTTTTTTAAATGAAGTATAATTAATATACACTGTTCTATTATCTTGAGATGTACATTACAATGTTTGAACAGGTCTATACATTACTGGGTGTCCATCAGGATAAGGGTGTGGTTAATCCCCTTTATCTATTTCACCCCTCCTCCCACCCACCCACCCCCTGCTTTCATTTTGAAACCGCTGGAGTTGGGATTGTGTTTTACCTGTCTTGGATTCTTCCATCCATATTTTTAAGGTACAAACCTTATTCATAGAATATATTAAGGCTTAGCTGAGCTTTGGATATAACATTTTTCTTCTAAAATTTAGTCACAGCCGTAAGTTTCAAGGAATTATTTTGAAGCTTAAAATATATGAAACGATTTCTTGGTTTTGTTTTCTCTTATTCTTTTTCTTGAGGTAAGGAATGCCACTGATAATATATATATAAAAAAAGGAAACAAGTTATCAGAAACAAAAACCATATCTGTTAATTAATGAAACTGTTATTACTGAATAATAGAATTAGCAAGTAATACCCTATGTGACATAAATTGGCCCCTCTAAGTCCCTTAGAATGATATCTCGGAAGTGTATTCATTAGCCTTGGGCTCCTCAGGCATGCCCAGGAGGCAGACAAGTGCTCCTTGAGAAAGCAGGCTCTTAAAGAGAATTCAAAGAGAATAGTGGCAATTCTAGTCAAAGTCAGCAATAACCATACAATAAAATGCCTCAAGTTCTGGAAAAAAATTTTTTTTTTTTTTTTTTTTTCTGGGAACAACTGTCTGGCTCCAGATGATAGGATAGATGTTTATAGTTCAGAACCACCTCTGAAGGACTCTGCTCTCTCACAAACCTAATCTAGGTCCCGAAAGAATCTGTGAAGCTGGCTCTTACCCAGGGTGCATAGCTGCAGTCACAGAGAGAGGGTTCAAAGAGAACAAGGGAGATTTACCAAGTTGTTCCATAGCTGTGCCAATCTTGTATTCTAATGTGTTGCATTCAGTTAAACCACGTCAAAAAATATTTCCCTAGACTTTCAGAAACTAAGGGGTCAAAATTTAAAAATAGATAAGAAAACCCTACATGTGTTTTATTTTATTTATTATGGTCAAAGAAAATTTTCCAGGCATTTATCATTATCTGAGTAATGGAAAAATTTTAAAATATTCAGGGTGAATTTAAAGACATTGAAGAATAGAAAATGTACTTGCTGCCGTGCCGTATTCAAAAGACAATTTGGACAGATAATCCCAGCTTTATACTTGTCCAGACTTGACTGTTTTAAATGAAATAAAGAATACGGGAAGAATCATAGTTAAGGGAGACCAGGACAGGACTGACAGTTGCTCATTGTGAGCATGTTCATGGTCATGGTACCTTTTAAAGTAAATGGTACATTTTAAAGGAAATATGTTGACATGACCCGATGTCATGTTCATGGAACACATTAAAGAAAGCAGTGTTGAAACAAGTCCATGATACATAGAGAAGACAGGTGTCAGGGAGTGGTATTTTTACATGCTCCTTTTCACACCAACTGGAAACTTCAAATTATACTCAGTTATGCTCCACACTCTGATGTTAGAAATTGGGGCTTCCCCTGGGATAAACTAATCCACTTCAAACCCAAAAATCTGTATTAAGGCTTTACTTTCTGTTGAATATGTAAATATGGTCTAGGAAGTTTGACTTCTTGCTCAACAATTTCAAGATTCACTAACAGAATTACAAAGCTTTGGTGCTCACAATTCTGCTTAGGGCTAAGTTTGTTTCTGTTTGGTGAAATAGAGAAGGGCACTCACTTTCCTAAGAACCACGACAATTATAACGTCACACTTGAGTTTCCATAACGTGAGAAATGGTAATGAGAGCCCTACGACAAAACAATAGTTTAGTAAGAATCAAACTAGGTCTTTCTGGAGTTTCATCATTATATGTATTAATAGCTGTCTTATTCCATGGGTGTCCTAATTACAGAGTAGTTCAGAGCTCTTTCATGGTGTTACACTGGGCCCCACAGACTGTAACCCAGTTTGTATTCTCACATATGTGATGTAATACATGGCTCACCAATAGCTCATCAAACTTCCTGTCCTTAAGAAAATGGTGCAAGGTTACTACCAGGTATCCTATTGTTGACCTACTATGAGACCAAAGAGAGAAGGCAGGAATTATCATAGCTGCAAAACTAGGATGTATAACCCAGTCCTTATTAACACTGCTTCCCAGGTCACAGCAAATCGCCAACTAAATGATAAGGTTCTGATCACTGGCATGTCAGTAACTGAAATATCATGTCCAACATTAAAATAAGTATAATCAATCTCCCTCAAAAAACTAAATTCCAAATCATGTAGAGGTTGATTTATAACCTATTCTCACCCTCCCTCACCCAAATATCTATTAAAAATTCTCTGGAAAAAAAAAATTGGACCTAGGGGCACCTGGATGGCTCAGTCATTAAGTTTCTGCCTTTAGCTCAGGTCTTGATCCCAGGGTCCTGGGATCGAGCCCCACATCAGGCTCCCTGCTCCGCGGGAAGCCTGCTTCTCCCTCTCTTACTCCCCTGGCTTGTGTTCCCTCTCTCGCTGTGTCTCTGTCAAATAAATAAATAAAATCATTAAAAAAAAATAATTGAACCTAAATAGTTAAGTACATGCCTTAACAAGATGTGCTATTTCTGGATGACAATAGGCATAGCAATAGATTTGTTAACGGAATGAAGTAGGGGAAGGCTGCTTCTCAAAAAAATGTGTCTGAGTCATTTATATGCTTCTGACAAATGATGACAAACTCTTCTGAGTTTATATCATCGAGCTGTTCTAAATGATCCTCACACTGAGGTACACATTTCTGCCCATGGTGTCTTCAGGAAGTAGAATGAAAAGCCCCTCCCATTTTGTAATAAATGCAAGTGTGAACTTTTCATGTACTTTCTCAAACTGTAACTTTTTTTTTTCAGAAAAGTGGCTTTTTAAAACACCTCTTATTTGTGGTGGTTTTGTTTGTTTTTTTGTTTTGTTTTGAGGTAAACAGGATTTCTTTCCGCTGTTGCACATAATTAAATAACCAATTTAGGGCCATGACAGTCCTACACTGAGCTCAAAAGGACAATGACTTTTTAACTCACCCTCTAAAAGTTACAGGGATGGCAAAACAATAGAATGGCTTGCTTAAAATTTTAATCCCTGTCTTGACTGAAAGAATTTTTGATGGTCTGGTGGAGGCTTTGTATTATGCAAAACCTTCTTTAAGAACAGGGCGTTTTATGGATCTGTCTCATTCATTACATTCCTCCATGTGGAAAATAGGATCCCACAATCTCTTAATTCAGATTGTACCTTAAAAAAAAAAATCTCTACCTCCAAAAGATGGAAATTATGGCTTCAAGACTAGTCATTGTCATTTCAATGGAAGAAACACAGGAGCTTTGACTGGATAAAATTATATAAGAGGGTAAAAACATGAAAGAAGTCTGAGGAAACAGAAACGGTGACAGTTTTTTATTAGTAAAACAATCTCTGTTTTATATTAATGTCCTTGAGACTCCTTGGGAATCAACATTATTTTGGACTTTCACTCTATTCAGGCACCACCATAAAATCAATGTGTCATCTTTGGTGCTTTAGTGAAGAAAAGCAATGGATCAATTGCCCCGGAGCCAAAACAAACTTGGAAAGTGGTGGAGATCAAACAGACACTATCTTTATGGTACAAATATGAAGGTAGAAAACAAAGCTTGAGTGCTTTTGAGCCATTAAAACTGAAGTCTAGTAACTCCCGGCAAAAATCACACTTGAGAAGGTGATTTTCCCTTTCCTGGAAGCTGGAGATGGGAGTTGAGTCTTGTCAGACTGCTTTCTAGGACCATTACCAGTAGCATGACCTTAATGAAGTTCAAAACATTTTCCATACGTTGATAGGAAAGGAGACAACTCCAAGTGAATCCAGCCATCAAATGTATATCCACACTTGTACTAAAATTGGTTGAAAATTGGTCCAACCTACCAGAAATTAAATGGGACATGGGATGTCTTGAGAGTTTGGTGTATTTTTCACTCTCTCTAGACTATAGTCATTTAAGCTTTAAGACCTAGATCACATAGACTCCAGAAAAGGAGATATTTTATTGAAAGCTTGTTATTATTTACAGTGGAGGGAAAATTTGAAATTTTACTCTAAATATCACTGGACAATTAACAGTCAAACTTTAGTCTCATGAAACCAGCTCAGTGCCAACTGTCTTACTAGAGCTTATTAGGAGTTGTTCACTCCTGCGTGGGGGAGCTCATGGTTCATAATCTGATTTATACATTCATGTTGATGTTATCTGGCTCACTTACCTTTTTTGAATAACAAAGGCCATGAGAAAAAAAAAAAAATCAAAGCATATTTCTCAGCTGGGAGAAGGGGAAGAGAAAAACACCACACCTGGTGGATACAGATGCAATGTGAACCTTTATGAGTGGAAACATTTCTATTTAAATTATCTTTCAAAATTGATATATTAATACTCTCTAACCAAATGCTGAAGTTATGTTGAGCTCTCATTCCTGGAAGAAAAGTAAAAAGCTAGAAAAAAAAAATACAAAAAATATGCAAAAAAGGAACATGGGACTGAATATTCTATTGGGAGACAGAGGTAGCTGGTGCCTCAGTGCCCACAAGGCACAGACATAAGGAAGCCTGTCCTCAGAGGTATGTTATGGCAGACTTCAAATACAAGCTATCTGTCCAAAAACTGAATGCTGAGAAATTTGAAGTACTTTTACTTCTAGTTCTGGCAAAATGGATAACCATGAATATGCTTTTTTTTCCTAATGAAAAAGTAGTAAATACCCAATATAATAAAGGTGAAAGAATTAATGCATAACTGAAGGAACTAAGGGAAACCCACAGATGAGAAGTAAAATGTCATAAGCTTATAAACAAATGTGGGAAGCACTGGGAGTGGAATCATTGGATTTTGTAATGGTGAGGGTCTTGGGTATTTATGATTATGAGGAAATCGGAGATAATACTAAATCCTGTAAATACTATGCATCTTGAAGATGGAACTGAGGCTTTCTACAGGGACTATAAAAGAGAGAATGAAGAAATTTCTGGCTATAAGCACAGTGATATGAAACCCAGGCTTGTTTAAACAGGTGAAAAGGAGTGAGAAATTCAGGCTTCCAGTTATGGATTGAAGAAGTCACGGGAATAAAAGTCACAGTGTAGGGAATATAGTCAATGATGTTGTAATAGCATTGTATGGTGACAGATGGTAGCTACACTTGAGTTGAGCATAGCATAATCTATAAAGAAGTTGAATCACTATGTTGTACACCTGAAGCTAACGGAACATTGTATGGCAACTACACTCAAAAAAACAACAAAAAAAAAAAGCAGCTTTGCTTGAGCTTGGACTTTGGGGAAAGACTAAATATCTCCCCGGAGATAACATTATCTTGAGTATGTGCTTTGCATCTGCTTACAGTTTGAAGTTGTATATGCTACAGTGTGTGTCACTTGAGAAATTAGCGTAGAAAACAGTGGTCTGTCTCCAAGGAGAAACACAAAATGTTATGGAGCGACTATCTCACAACTCAGGCAGCATGGGCTGAATACAGACCTAAGAAATATCCCCACCATAAATTCGCTCAGAATTAAAAAGTTAAAATTCATGAGGAAACAATTAACTATGAGTGACAATCAGCAAATATTTTTAGTGGAATGAATCACACTTGAATTACTTGAGATAACAGATAATAGAAAATTTATTTGAAAAAGAAAGCAAAAAACAAGTTTACAACAATAAAAGATACACATAAAAACATTCAAGAGAAAGATCAAGGTTTATGAAAAAAAAAAGTCAAATTTGAAAATAATAACCAAATGGAATTTCTGGGTGTAAAAAATATACATTAAACTAAAAAAAATTAATGGGCAGAGTAAATATCGGATTAAACAAAGCTAAATGTAAAATCCATAAACTGAAAGATAATTTAGAAACATGTCAAAAGGTATAGCTGAGAAAGATGAAGAGTTGCAAATTATGAATGCAAGATTAAGATATATTCAAAATATGTCTAAAATAATTTCAGGTAGAAAGAATAAAGAAAAAATTTCACTATTCAGAATTATAATGACTAAGGATTATAAAAACATAATGCTTCAAGAAGCAGAAAATAATACCATGAGATGATAAAATAAATGCAAATGATGTTATATCACGATGAAAGCGCACCCCCCACCCCTCAAAAAAATAGAGCACAGAGAAAAATCTTTAAATTAGTTAGGGGAAAAGACAGATTATACACAAAGAAAGAACTTTTTTTTTTGCATAGCATTAATAAAGGCCAGAGGATATTACCTTATAAGTACTGTGTGAAAATAACTTACAACGAGTAATGGTAGACCCAGATAATTATCAATTCAAGACTAAGGCATAAGGAAAAGAATTTTTGATGCAAAAGACTAAGTTTACATTTGTAGAGTTATAAAATAGCTAATGAATTACATACTCCATTAAGATGTAAATTGAACCCACTAGGAACGATGAGTCAGGGAAAAATTAAACAAATTTTAAAATATTTTGGTAATCTAAATAAATGCTGAATCAAAGTGCAACTCCATAGCAATAGATTGTCAGACGAATGGAATGATTAGAATAAGGCAATCCATTTTAACGTTTGGATTAAATAGGCAATTCTCCTTTAAAATAAAAACAGAAAGAAACAAAATTGATCAATATTATTAAATAAATTGAATCAGTGTTTTATATTATTTTATTTTTTTAAAGATTTTATTTATTTATTTGTCAGAGAGAGAGAGAGGGAACACAAGCAGGGGGAGTGGGAGAGGGAGAAGCAGGCTTCCCGCCGAGCAGGGACCCCAATGTGGGACTGGATCCCAGGACCCTGGGATCATGACCTGAGCTGAAGGCAGATGCTTAACTGACTGAGCCACCCAGGCGTCCTTGGATCAGTGTTTTAAATAAATTTCCAAGAAATTGCCAGAGAGACAAATTCTAACAAACGTGCAGGAAGAAAAAAATAATACTTGAAAAAGTTCACAGAAGATAAAAGGGTTTCAGCTACCAACAGAAATGCATCGATATCCTAAAAATAATATATTAGCATAAAAATCTAACAATGTATTAAAAACTAAATCATGTACTTGTAGGGCTTGTTCCAAGAATGGAAAACTGAGGTTTATCTTAGCATAGCTTAACATTAAATTTGGTAGAGAAGTAGTTTACCGTATTAACCAATTAAAGGAAAAAAAGTGCTAGAGACAGTAAATATTTATTGAACAACTACTTTGAGCTGTTCCCAGTCATGAGGGAAGAGCAGTGATCAAAACAAACAAAATCTGCATTCTTTTTTTTTTTTTTTAAGATTTATTTGACAGAGAGAGACACAGCGAGAGAGGGAACACAAGCAGGGGGAGTGGGAGAGGGAGAAGCAGGCTTCCCGCAGAGCAGGGAGCCCGATGTGGGGCTCGATCCCAGGACACTGGGATCATGACCTGAGCCGAAGGCAGACGCTTAACGACTGAGCCACCCAGGCGCCCCGACAAAATCTGCATTCTTAATGCTTTCTACTGGAGGAGAGAGTCAGTTAAGCCAATGAATAAAATTCAACATTGTGTTAAGTAAGAGAAAATATAAAAGCAAAGATAAAATGAAATGTACATGTGTAGAAGTGGATGAGGAAAAAACTATAGACCCGCATGCAAAATCACTGTGGAAAGAACAGAAAGAAGTTTTACTTTAAAAAGCACAGAAGACTGAAATATTTAGAAAAATTTGTGAAAAGTTGGGAAATTTCAGTATTGTACTGATGTAAACCCTCCCTACATTGGTCTATAAATTAATGCAAACGTGTAATGTTAGCTGCAGGTTTTTGTAGATGACCTTTATCAGGTTTAGTAATTTCTCTCCTATTCCTAGTTTGCTAATAGTCTTCATCAGGAGTCAATATTGCATTTTTGTACAAGGTTTTTTTCTATTGAGATAATCATGTTTTGTTTTTGCTCTTGATGATGTTGTTGTTATTATGGTAATTTATATTGATTGGTTTTTGCATGTTAAATCAATAGTGCATTTGTGAGGCAAACTTCATGTTTTCATGATGCATTATTTTTTATATGTATTATTGGATTCTATTTGCTAATATTTTGTAGAGAGGCTTTGCATCTATGTTTGTCAGGAATTTTTATTATATTTTTCTTTCCTAGCACAGTTTTTATTTGGGTATGGTTAACGGTCATACTGACATGATGGAATGAGTTAAGAAGTCTTTCCTTTTCTTTAAGTTCCTGCATAAGTTTCTATGGAATTGGTATTCTTTTTTCCTTAAGTCTTTGGTAGAATTCATCAATGAAGCCATTTTAGCCCAGAACATGGAAATGTTTTTAACCATAAATTTAATTTATATAACAGTTATTAGACTATTCTTTTCACCTGTCTCTCTGTTTAAAACAGCTTTACTGAAATGTAATTTACATATCTTCAGATGAGTCCATTTTAAATGCACAGTTAGTTCAGTATTAGCATATTTACAGAGCTGGGCAATTATCTCAGTTTAATTTCAAAACATTCCAGGACCCTAAAAAGTAACTGAATTCTCATTATTAGATAATCCCATTTCTTTTCACTAACCCCGGCCCTAACCAACCATTAATGTACTTCTATCTCTGGAGATTTGCCTTTCAGACGTTTCATAAAAATGGATTCAAATGACCAGTGGTCCTTTGTGTATAACATTTTTCATTTAACATAAGGATCTTGAGGGTCATCATGTTTTAACATGCGTGAGTCCTTGGCTCTTTTTTATTACTGAATAATATTTCGTTGTATGGGTATACTACTTTTTGTTTATGCATTAAATAGTTGATTGACATTTGGATTGTTTCCACTTTTGAGTATTACAAATAATGTTGCTGTGAAGATTCATATACAGATTTTTGTGTGGGCATGTTTTCATTTCCCTTGGGTATAAACATAGTGATGAAATTTCTGGGTTATATGGTAACTCTATGGTCAACATTTTTCAAAACTGGCCAACTGATTTTCCAAAGCTGCTATATACCATTTTACATTCTTACCAACAATGCAACGGTTCCAGTTTCTCCACATCCTCATCAGTACTATTATTGGTCTGTTATTACAATCATTCTAGTGAGTGTGAAGTGATTTCTCATTGCGGTTTTGGCTTGTACTTCTCTAATAACTAATGACATTGAGCATTTATTAATTTGCTTACTGGCCATCTATATCTTCCTTAGTGTTGAAATTCCTTGTGCATTTTTAAAATTGGTATAGTTATCTTCTTAATTTTCAGTTGTGTGTGTGTTTTTTTTTTAAAGATTTTATTTATTTATTTGACAGAGAGAGAGACAGTGAGAGAGGGAACACAAGCAGGGGGAGTGGGAGAGGGAGAAGCAGGCTCCCCGCAGAGCAGGGAGCCCAATGCGGGGCTCAATCCCACGACCCTGGGATCATGACCTGAGCCAAAGGCAGATGCTTGAAGACTGAGCTGCCCAGGCACCCCAGTTGTGTGTTTTTTATATATTCTTTAGTCAAGCCCTGTATCAGATATATGGTTTACAAATATTTTCTTTAGTGTCTGGGGTGTCTTTGTATCATTTAATTATTATTAATTACTCATTATTAATTGGTATTATTTTATTTAGTTAATAATTTTTTATTATTTTTATGTCTTTTTCATATTTTTTTTGTTGTTTTTTGTTTTTCAGATATTTTTTGTTAGTGGGTTTTGGTACTTTTGTTTCAAGGAATCTATCTGCTTTATCTAAGTTGTACAATTGTTAGAAATAATGTTGCTCATAATGATCCCTTTATTCTTACTATCTGTAGAATCTCTAGGGATGATTTTTCTCTCATTCCTGGTAAATTGTATATACTCTTTTTGTTTTTGCTGATCATTCTGTCAATTTTATTGGTCTTCTCAAAGATTCAGGTTATGTTTTTTTTCATTTTCTGTTTTTTTTCCAAATTCTTGGATTTCCTCTAAGATCTGATTACTATGCACATATATATTTTCTTCTGATTACTATGCACATATATATTTTGTTCTTCAGTTATCAGTCTTAAGTTGGAAGCTGAAGTCATTGATTTAGATATTTCCTTATTTCTTATATAGACATTTATAGGTATAAATTTCCGACTACTTAGTGTTTTAGCACTTCTCCCACACATTCTAATATGTCATGTGTTTATTTTCATTTGGTTCAACATATTTTCTCATTTCCCTTTCGATCTCTGTTGACCCGCCAGTTATTTAGAAGTAGGTTATTTAGTTTCCACATTTTTGGGTACTTTTCAGATGATTTTCTCTTATTGGTTTCTAATTTAATTTCAGTGTGGTCAGACATCATTTATATGACGTAAATCCTTTTAAATTTATCAAGAATTGACTTATGGTCCAGGATGTGGTCTATCTGCAAAACTGTTTCAAATGTCCTTGAAAATAATATGTATTTTGTTGGTAGTGGGTGAAGTGTTGTTATATATAAATATTATTACTTTGATGGTTAATAAACATCAAGTCTATACATTTTTGTAGATTTTTCTATTTGTTCTATCAATTATTGAGAGAAGAGTGTTTAAATTCCAATACAATTTGGGATTTCTTCTCAAAATTCTATCAGTTTTTGCATCATGTATTTTTAAGCTCTCTTAATTAGGTGCAAATTGTTTGGGATTATTATGTTATTAATTAATTGACGCCTCTGATTTTAAGGATTTTTTTTTAATATTAAGCTTCTTTTTTTTTTAAGATTTTATTTATTTTTTTAGAGAGAGAGAGGAGAGGGGAGAGGAGCAGAGGGAGAGGGACAAGCAAACTCTGCACTGAGCACAGAGTCCTATGCAGGGCTCAATCCCACGACCTTGAGATCATGACCTGAGCCAAAATCAAGTCAGACTGGGCCACCCAGGCACCCCAAGAAATGGTAATTTTTTTATCTCTACCAATATTCTTTGTTTTTTGAAGCTATTTCATCTGACATAGCTATATTTTGACTAGTGTTAATATATCATAATATTATTTTACTTTGAAATCTGTGTCATATTTGACATGTATTTCTTGTAAGCAAAGTAAAATTAGATCATTTTTTCTTCCTTCTGGAAATCTCTGTGTTTAATTAGGGTATTTAATCATTTGCAGTTAATATGATTATTGATACAGTTTTTAATCTTTTACTCTAATTTTGCTATTTTATGATTCTATTCTTTCTTTTGTTGGCTTAATTTGTATAACTCTGTTAGGTAGTGGATATTTTAGGGTTTAGTGGGTACATAGCCTTCGAATTTAAGTGCTTAGAGGTCTCCCCTTAGTTTTCTCATACCTTTCAGCCATGGCCTAGAAACTTTTTCCAGGCAGTGTGCTGGTATCGTTTAAGAGCTCATCTCAGTTCTTTCCTCTTTTTCAGGAATGATTTTTTGTTGTTGCCTGATGCCCCATATCTAAACAAAACAAAACAAAACTATTTTGTTTATTTTGTCCATGTTTTTCTTTGAATCAGATGGGAGACTACATGCGGTCCTTCTGAATCTTGGCCAGAAGTAGAAGTCTTTTAACATTTATTGAATGTTTATATCAATCCCTCTAAGTTAGGTACCTTTACAATTTTCATTTTTCTACTAAATCAATGTGGAATAACAACAATTTTGCTTGAAGCATTTATTGCTTTTAATATTGCAAAAAAATTCTATAGATAATACATATATAAACATATGGCCAATATGAAAGTTGGAGAAAATTTAGCTCTTGATGAATACTCCATTGACTTCAAACATAGGGTTGGCTAATTTGAATCAATAGTGACAAATCAGCTTCCACTGAAATCATGTAATTGCCAACAGCCTCTTGTCAACAGAAGGAGAGACTGAGGTTGAAAATAAAGTTACATTTTCATTCCTATCCTAGTATCCTCTTCTCTCTATTGACAGGGCCATTCACAGTTTATTTTTTGTTCCACTGAGAAAAAGAGGCCACTAAGTGCCTTCTACTGTAACTCAGAGAAACCAAACTTAAAATGGTTGTATTTCTATGGGTTCTTGTATTTAACGGTTTAAAATAATTTTCAACCTTCTGCCGAAACTTTTAGCACTTGTTTATCTAATTTTTGCTTATGAGGCTACCATCCTCTGTAAGCTGTATGACTGAAAGTGTACTATATGTACATTTGGTTTGCAGTAAATTTAATTAATTTCACTGTGTTGATGAATTTGCTCTGTTTTAGAGGAGTGAATCTTTGTCCAGCATTGCAAACTGTACTATTTTTCCTTCAGTTCCAATGAGTGATATTCCTTGTCAAATCAGTCCTCTTTGCTAGTGATCATGAAAATATCTTTTCCATTATTTTATGGAATCTCATTGTATCTGTTTTGTGATGTATTTTCTACATTTTGGAGGCCTTTCTCTCTGTTGATTTTTTATTGTATTTGTTCTCTGTGATTCTTCACATCTGAATAAACAGCTCAAGTATTCCTATTTTATAAGAACCCTACATGAACATTCATTTACCTCTACCATAATATCTTTATACTTTTTCTTTTCTTCCTTCTTTCTTTCTTCCTTCCTTCCTTCCTTCCTTCTTTCTTTAGATAGAGTATGAGGGCAACCGGGGGTTGGGGGATGGGGTAGAGGGAGAGGGAGAGAGAATCTTAAGCAGATTCCAGGGAGCCCAATGAGGGGCTCAATCCCATGACCCTGAGATTGTGACCTGAGCCGAAATCATGAGTCAAACGCTCAACTGACTGTGCCACCCAGACACCCCTCTTTATACTTTTCTTTAAATCATAGACTCTGGAGCTCAATTCCTCCCTATGCACTTATTACTAACTTCCAATTAACTCTTTGGTTCTATATAATCTAAATTCTTGGTGAAACTGCTTGGTTAAAGGAAGCCAACATCTTTCATGTTGCCAAATTTAATAAACTAATTAATCCTATTATTATTAGACACTTCCATTCCATTGAGCACACTGTATGTTCAACCTTGTATGTCCATCCTTTCTCAAACTAGAAGCCTTGGCCTAGTAAATACTGTTTCAAAGGATATTAATACTCCGATTGTGCACAAGTATCATGCTCAAGTAAATTGGAGAAAAATCTAGTAAATAAATTTAGGCAACTTTATCAAGGATAAAGAAGGGGGATATAGCATGCACACACTCAAGCGAGTTTCTAAAAATGTGTTTTAAATATATATTATACTTTAATCACAACTTGAGTCATGCAACCTTACTCTCTTGCCCACCCCAGGACTAGTCTTTTGTTTTGTTTTATTTCTCTGCATTTTATGTACCTATGTGAATCTAATTCTCTAGAGCTAACCCTTCAGTATTAGTTCTTCTGCTTCCCACTCTTTTTACTCTTCTATAGAGATTCCACATAGTCTTATCATTTCAACATGTTCTTATTTTACAAATACATATCTTTAGCTTTGATGTTCACACTTCAGTAATCTAAACTCAAATATCTATCTGCTTGCAGGATAAGTCATTTGCATATCTGCAGCCGCATCATACTTAATAATTTTAAAAACCACAATTGTTAAAGTTTTCCCAAAATTTGATCTGCTTTCTTTATTCCCTATCTCTACTAATGAGATCACAAACAACCGAGTAACCCAAACTAGAAAACTGGACATTGTCTGAGATATTGTATATTCTTTTACAACTTACACATTCTACAAGTAATTAATTGCAATATGAAGTCAATATTAGTACTAAAATTGTTCTCAAGAGAGTGTTGGCTAGCAAGATGGAAGTCAGTCTTTTGTGATCTAACATGGGAGCGACATTCCCTCAACACTGCCATATTCTACTGATTAGGAGCAAACTATATGAGGAGAGGAGATTATACAAGAGATTATAGGGGTATCTTATAGGCCGTCTGCAAAACATTCCATCAAACATCAGGGTTTCGAGGCAAATACTGTGTTGAAGGATCAATGTTATTTTATTAAGGCTGGTTTGGAAAGTGCATTTTGGACCCAGGGCCAGGGCAGTCTTCCTACTCCACAGCCAGTGAAATGAACCTACTCACTCATTTATACATTTTTATATCTGCCCTTTCAGGGCTGGGCCAGGCCAAGTGGGCTTAGAAACAAAAGGGGGGCAGGGATGAACCTCTTGATGACATATAGTTTTGAGAGATATCAGCAAGAGAATGACCTATCAAAGAACTCAGTGATTTTATTCCTCCTTCCATAGGGAGGAACAATTTAGCAATAAAGAGAAGGAAGACTCTTTTCCTCATTAGCTGAAAGAAATTTCTTGTTAGAAGGAATTCAAAAAAAGTAAGGAAGTGTTTTTTCCTTGACATCTAAAAATCTACATGTGACAACCATATTATCATACAGGCACCATTTTTGTTTTGTGGGATTAGTAGATTAATCTATGGAATTTGTAGCTCTGCACTGAGATCTCATCCTTTCTTGATACCCTAAAACATGGAAAATAATAATTCCAGCCTTGGAAAATCAGTGGGTTCATTTAAACAATTTTCTCTGGCAAATCATCATGTCCTATCAATGCCCAATTTTATATTTGTTAATATTAAACAGAGACACAATCCAGAATGACCCTCTTCCTGCATCAGATGTGGACACTTTCCTGTCAAAAGTGGTTTTATTATTAAACTGTGGACTCAGTTGCTTATGGGTTTTAAAGGCTAATATTTGAGGTGAAAAATTTGCTAACCAGAAGGGGTTTCTCAGAGGTCTTTGCATTGCACCGGAGATCAGCTGCCCCTTCATTTACTTCTTATTTCTCTCTTGTTATATTTTCAAATAAATCTGTATTGATGCAGGAACTTTAACTTCTGTATATGTCAGCAAAAATTTCATTACTTTCAACCAATTGAATTCATAATGATCTTAAGATCACATCTCACTTCAGATCCAATTTTTTTTTTTTAAAGATTTTATTTATTTGACAGAGAGAAACACAGCGAAAGAGGGAACACAAGCAGGGGGAGTGGGAGACGGAGAAGCAGGCTTCCCGCAGAGCAGAGAGCCTGATGCGGGGCTCGATCCCAGGACTCTGGGATCATGACCTGAGCCGAAGGCAGACGCTTAACGACTGAGCCACCCAGGCACCCCAGATCCAATTATTTTATAGGAAGATAGTGATCTGTTATCTAGCTCTCTCACCAATAAAATACAAAGGAATTGATGGAATCATGGAGGTGAGATTCAGGTTAGATATAATAAAGAGCTTCCTTATAGATGGGGTGATACCCACCGGGATGTCATTTTAAATTTTCAAATTATTTACCTTGAAATCAATCAGAAATAATATCATGTATTACATTTGAGAAGACACTGAATTTTACTAAGAATCCTGTAGTTATGTTAAGTTTAACATTTTAATTATTTTATAATCTCTATATAGTGAACTATTAACTAATTTATCTGTTTGGCAGTTGCTTTCTTTCACGATTTTTCTCAGCTTACCTGTCACACCTTGCTGTCTGTCTCTCATTACTTGCAGATATTTCGTCTCAAAGTCAACTGCTTCACTTTGCATAGTGAAAGACTACAATGTATTTTAATGTAGTTTTATTGTTGCTTGTTTATTTCCAGCAAGGTGTCAGATTCTCAATTTTAAAATGAATACGTTTAGACAGTCATGTGCCAGGTAAACAGTCTGATTCCAGATGGTTTAAAAAACTCAGTAGACATTTTTAAAAAGTCAGATTGCCCTGTGCATCCCACATTGAAAATCTGTTGCTTAATTGATATCAAATATTACAAATGTCCACAAATTAACAACTTATGTGTACATGGTTATAGACAAGAATATATGAATATTTTAGGCAGTATGTTTTCTTAATTTTATTTTTAATTAACTTTAAGCATTACTCTTTGGAGTCAAATATAATCCTGAAAAAACTGTCCAGAAACAATCTGTAGAGTGTGTGTATGTTATTTCTATACAGAAATATCTATTTATATACGTATTTCTATGTTTGCCTGTTTCTATATTAAAATAGATTGACACATTCATTTTAAGAACTAATCAGTCTCGTGGGGCGCCTGGGTGGCTCAGATGGTTAAGCGTCTGCCTTCAGCTCAGGTCATGATCCCAGGTCCTGGGATCGAGCCCCACATCGGGCTCCTGGCTCAGCCAGGAGTCTGCTTCTCCCTCTCCCTCTGCCTCTCCCACTGCTCATGCTCTCTCTCTCTCTGTATCTCTGTGTCTCAAATGAATAAATAAAATCTTTAAAAAAAAAAAAAAGAACTAATCAGTCTCTAAGAAGTCAAGATCAAAACCACTAGAAGAGATCCAGCAAATTCCTGTTTCATCAGTCTAACGATAAATTTGCTTAATGGCACAATTGCCTAAATTTCTATTTTCAAGCACTGTTTTAGGTACTGAAAATATAGAATAAATCAGTAAAGCTTAATAACTCTAAAGAGCTTATATTTTAATGAGGTAGAAAATATAATCAGTAAGTTAAGAAGAATTTTTGGATTGTGATAAATGTTATGAAGGAAATAAATAGAGTGATGTAATGGAAAATTCTGTTGGTGGGAAGGTTAGCCAGGGCTATTAGTCAGGGCCTCAGTGAGAAGATGATATGTAACTGAGGCCTAAAAATAAGACAGGCTGAGCCACATGACAGGGAGGGAAACAAGCATCTAAAGTGTGCATTTGAAGTATGACAAAATGTGCATTGCTTCTGTTGTCAACATGATCAAGGGGCCAAATGGTGACTACTGTTTTGTGAGCAAAGAAGAGAGAGGTTGTAGATAAGACTAAAGTGTGAAGAGGAGAAACCTACAAAATAAGTACATTAATAATATTAGGTAATTCCACATATTTTCTGTGTACCTTTTAGCTTTTAGCAAGTTCAATTCCATAGGACCTTGCAAATCTGCCGTTATGTGATAATCATAATGATTTTTTTTTTTTTTTTTTTTTGTCTAGGTTTTAGTTCAAGTAATGAATTGTCCATGGTAAGGTTTGTCTGCCCTGTAAAATGTATGATTACATTTCTGCCATCTCTGGGTGCTTATTGTGTGTCAGTTCTGAGGTAAGCTCCATATTATATTATTTAATCTGCATAATAAAACATATTTAGAAACCTGTCAGTTTTATAATTGAGAAAACAGAGGATAACAGAAGTTACACAAAACAAATGGTCTGCATGATTCTGTAGCATGTACTCTCCCTACTGCAAAGTCACTATTAACATATGACAGTTCTTCTGTCTCCAACCCCTGGATTCCTGGTCTCTATAGGTTGCTGGAATAAGTTACTAGAGAAAGATTTCTGGTATCTAATTTTTGAAATTGTAGGAGACTATTGATTCCCATGCAGTAGCAAAAAATAACTCAAGCCAGGCTCAGAGAAGTTTGTTTTCATAAAAATAAGCATGTATGAAGCACCTCTCCACATTGTACTATTATTGACCACCACCTCTATATTCAATTTATTTTCTATCATCATAACAATCTAAACCTTACCATAAAAATTTAGATCTCATAATAAGCAGTGAGCACAGATACACTGGCTTTCCCACTCAAGCCAGTGTATCTGTGCCCACTGCTTATTATGAGATCATCTCCAATGAATGAAATAAATGCCTTCTATTCCATTGAGTTCACTTAGAAGTGGCATCTCTAACATTTTGTGTGGACCTCTTGGGACATTTGATGAATTAGATTTAATTATGCTAAAGTGTAGGGATACATAGTTTCCCAATATCTTATAATTCTTACCCTAAAAAGTACACAGGTTGGGTTCAGTTGGCAAAACAGGACAATAACAACTTAGGTAACCCAAGAGAGGGGTCCAAAGTGGTGGATATAAAAAAGAGAGTCCCAGCAAGCAGTTTTGTGTTTTGAATACATGTTTCAAACTACATTGTTATGTTCCAGTCTTAAAGCATCAGAATATAATATATAAAATTATATTATTCGAACAGTATCAAAAATATAAATAGTCGTGAAGTGAAAATAACAAAGTACTTCCATAATATTCATGAAGAGAGTTTTTGAAAAATATAGAAAAGACATAAATTAGTGAAATGATAACCATGTTTATGGCAGGAAGAATCAGTATGGTAAAGTTTTCATTTCTTTCCAAATATAATCTAGGAAAATAGGGAAATTTCAATCAAAATGCTGAGAGAGTTTTTCACATAACTTGAAATACTGATTCTAAAACGTATTGGGAAAAGCAGAAGAACAAGAATAACTAATCATGTTTTGAAGATGTACAAGGTTACCGAATTTGCCTTACCAGAAAGCTAGACATATTATCAAAGTACAGTCAGGGAGAAATGTGCTATTGATGCAGGAAAAAATAAATAAACCCATGTAGCACACTGGAGACATTATAAACCGGTCCACATATGTATTGTAGGTCACTGGGAAAATCATGGAAAAATACGAAAATGGAAAATATGAAATGGAAAAATCATGAAAAAATATTTTCATGAAATAGTGTAGGAAAAATTAGTTACATACTTTCAAAAAAGCAATATAATAATTTCTCCAAACACAAAAATTCAGTTACAAGAGAAAAGAATAATGTTAAAATCATAAAGTTAGAATTATCAGGAAAAATAAAAGAGTATCTGCATGACCAGACAGATTAGTTATGCATTTCTTAAATAACACAAAAAGCAGCATACCTCTAAAAAATGACATTTTTATATTAAAACACATAACTTCTGGGGCACATGGGTGGCTCAGTCATTAAGTGTCTGCCTTCTGCTCAGGTCATGATCCCAGGTTCTGGGATTGAGCCCTGCATCAGGCTCCCTGCTCTGTGGGGAGCCTACTTCTCCCTCTCCCTCTGCCCTTACTTGCGTTTCCTCTGTGTCTCTCTCTCACTCTCTGTCAAATAAGTAAATAAAATCTTAAAAAAAAACCCCATAAAACTTCTGTTTATCTAAGGACACCGTAGAAGAAGGAAATGAGCTATTGGCCGAGAGGTATTTGCACACATATAAGCAACACTTATTAGTGACCAGAATGTATAAACAACTTCTACCAATCAGTATCAAAACACTAACAACTCACTACAAAAACTGGCAAAAGTTAAAAATAGGCAGTCAATAGAATAAAAACACAAATGGAAAATAAAAATAATCACTGATGCTCAACTTCATTTGAACAATCAAATCCAATGAAAACTAGAATGAAATATAATTTCATCTCCATCAGAAACAGAAAACTAAAAAGTCTAACACACGATATCTTGGCAAAGATTTGAAGCAACTGAAACTTTAATACACTGCTGGGGAAAGTATACAACTGTAATTCTTTTGGATAATTGACATTTTTAGTAAAATTAACAACGTATATGACTATGACTCAGTTTCTCAGACATCTTTAAAAATTGCTAGAATCTACACCAAAAACAAAAGCAAAATGATAGAGCAACAGTGCTTGTATATTTCAAAAAAGAACTCTAAATTTTTATTAGCAGTGATAATGAATGGAGCTATATAATAAACTTGAATGAATCTCAGACATAGTATAATAGAAAAAAATAAATTTACTAAAAAAGAGTGAGGGTAAAGATATAAAAAATAATATTTAAATATTATTATGGATATTTAAATATTGATATGGATAAGTTATAGATAAATTTAGATACAGATGCAGATGGAGGACTGCAAACCAATTGTTAGATGATTATCATGGGTAATGGAATAATAAGTGAGCACTAACTATTTTTCCAGGAATTTTGCATATATTACTTCTTTTACTCTTTACAACTTTCCATTAGATAGATAGCCTTACATTTATTTTGCATATAAGAAAATTGCCCATTATTTTCCATAAGTAATACATTACTGAGTTCTTAATTCTGCTTTGTTCTGAATAGTGTAAACTGAGATAGAAACTCCTGTCGTTTTACAAGCAAAACTGAGAACAAGTTGTCAGCTCCAAAATGTATTTGCTCTTGGAAGATAAGACTGTGAATCAACTGAAATAGATGTTTCATCAAGATTACAGCTTGACCATCAAAGCTCCCTCTCCTCTTGTTTCTACAAATCCAAAGCTAGCATGTCGTAACATCAACCCAGTACTAACCAGTTGCCCACCTTCCAATACAACTGTAAAAGCACTCAGTCTCTTAGTGTTCTCCTTCTAGTATCTTCCTTACTGCAGTGGTTTAAATAACAGCTTTAAATGATGAACAGATTGGTTTGGTTTGTTTTGGAAAGGGTCAGCTGGCAGTCCAGGATACCTATTCTAGGTTTTATTTCTAGAAACTAAAGCACAGGTGATTTTAAAATTTCTTAGTATTCTTCTAACTTTCTCTCCCTTTTGGTTATCTCACAAAATATTTTCTCAGTTGTTGAAGTAATTTTTTAAATAAATCAAAATTGAGACTGAGTTTTAGTGAAGGAATTCTTTCCTAGTCTTCGTGCAACCAAAATTTAATTAGTGGTAATGATGACGTTGTTGCTACTTTGTGTCCTTTGTGGCTATATAGAACATGCTAACTAAAAATTATATCCATAGTATTAGAAGGCGGGGATGTTGGTGCAGGATGAAAAAAATGCTGAAAAGAGCTGGGTTTTTGGAGAGGACATATTTTCTTGGTCTTCTACTTGAAAAATACTCTATAAAACACATGTATTTAATCAATTTGGATTCACCCAATTTGATTTGTTATTTATGTACACTGTGCCTGAATTTTGCTCCTTTTTAGTCCCTTCATTTCATAACATCTCCCTGCTGATTTGTGTGGTACCAGGTTTGAGGAACGGTGAGGACACAATCATTGGATGAAGAAATGCGAAATATTTTTCAGATTTATCACTTGGTAATGAACATGTGGAGCACTATGATACAAAATGGATGTTGAGGGTTATTTGAAAGGATGTGAGGAGTTGGGAGGGAATACACCCTCCAAAGGCTGATCCTTGGGTGTCTTCTCTATCACTGATTAAAAGGTATTCTCTCAGTTTCCAGGAAACTCATTTCTGTTATACTGCCCATGATGCTACCCTATGAATCTAATAATTTTACTGTGGGCAGAATCCCTATTTTCCTTGATTATCATGTGACAAAACTTCCATAGTAATCATTCCTTATCAAAACTCTCATTTCAAAAATTTTCCGCATGTCTTCATCTGCAACCAAATGTTCTGCATGTCTGTTCACTCTGCAACCTTTTGTGTGTACTGCTACTACTTTCAGCCCATGAACTTTTTCAAGGAACAATCAGTCTACATCCCAGGCTTTCCCTCAACCAGTCAAGTAAATCCTATTTATTCACTTAAATTTTAATCTTTCTTAAGATGAAAAAGTGTGGTCAGCATTTCCTTGCTTCCAAATATCATTCCAAACTGTTCCATCCTCTTTTAAATTTTAATAGCTCCCATTACTCCAAAAAGAATATTACTTTGAGATTCATGCTCCCTCACTAAACTATCTTCTATCACTTGCCATTGTCATTACGTAGGTAGATGGATGTCTTCCATAAATGTGAGAGTGGCTTGCCAAATACTAACTAAATCTTGACACATTAATTCCAAGGTGTAAAATCAAGAACTATGTCTCACCTTTTTGTCTGAGGACTACCTCTGTGAGGTTAAGCGTGAGGAATTTCATCATATACAACAATGAGAAGACATAATTTCCATGTTTAGCAAACATGCCTTGAAAAACGCATTGTATTAAACCTAATAGTGGAAATTGAGTTATATATAGGATTTCATAAGCCTTAGTTTAGAAGTTCATGACCACAGAACCCTGTCTATGTAGCTTGCATGTGAAATGACACTTGCAGAATACCACAGATAGATTACTGTAGCAGGAATAAATTGGATTGATTTAAAAGGATAAATTAATACATGGGTGGTTCTGATGGAATTTTCCTCTGTATTTCAGTGAGCTATAAAATATAAAACATTATTCGTTGGCCAAACCATGGGAAAACATGAAGAATTTTGATAAATGTAAATGTAGAAGACACATTATTTCAAACAGAGGTAATTGTAGGAAAAATGCATAAGGAAGGGAAAGCATGAAACATGTTTATTTTCACAAAAGTTATAAATAGTGAGTGGACTCTGTGAGTGGAAAGTGGTTTGGATCATATTTTGAAACACTGAAGTGATTTTTGTTTGTTTGTTTTTTTCTTAATTGGATCACAGTATTTTGAACAGAGATGTGTTTTAGGGAGATAAACCTTTCAGTGAAACTCCAAAGGATGAATCAGAGCAGAATAAAACAACTGGTGTTGGCAAGCCAATTATCAAGCCTTTACAAGAGTCAAAGTGAGAGGTACAGAAAAGCTGATTTAGGAGGGTGATAATGAGGAAGGAAAAAAGAAAGAAAGGGCATACAGGGAACCAAACAATTGAATAACTGGTAAGTGATTAGAGGAGTATAAAAAAAGTGTGGTTTTATTTTTAACTGAAAAAATGTAAAGTCATTTAGCAAAGATTTTCATGTTTAGGTCACAGTCGTACCATTCATTGTGATATGTTGGTATTTAGATGACAATGTGCTCATTTAGGTAAAAATATTTGCAAATTAAAGATATAATCTGAGAGTAGCCTGATCTACTTAAACGAAGCATCATGATGACCAGCACATGTACAAGACAGTATCTGCCTGAAGCAAGAGATTGTCAGCTCAGGTCACAGACAAAACCACTTAATTCACACAAGTACACTGTTTCCTAAAATATACCCATTTTTCTCATTTGACAGCATGAGGCTTTATTTCCCTTATTCCCCTGTACTATTATTGGGCAGCTGAAAAGATTGACTTTGAACAGTAGCAATTTTCCTTGGTCATTGCTTTAAATATAACTTAAAATTTAGTTATCTTGTATCCTCTTTGGATAACAACTCCAGCTAACCTTAGCCTGACATTCCACAAGTAGGAAGAACCAAACCGCAACCTGAATGTCTAATTCCTCTCTCCCAATCCCTCTCTCATTTTAGCTCCCAATCCGATCAGCCTTCAAAAACAGAGAATGGGACACTGGAGAGGAGATTAAGAGTACTTAGGTCTAAAATATTAATATATTTAAAAACTCTCCCACAGAAGAAATTACTGACACTGATTCATATAGACCACTGTTATGCATCAAGTTATGTCCCTCCCAAAGAATACATGGAAGTTCTAAAACCAGGCACCTGTGACTAGGACCTTATTTGGAAATAGGATCTTTGTAGATGCAGTCAAGTTAAGATGAGGTCATACTAGTTTAGGGGAAGCCCTACTCCACTGATTATTGTCCTTATAATGAAAGGAAAATCTGTACACAGACACACAGATGAGAAAGCCATGTGAAGATGGAGCAGACACTGAGTCACCCATCTACAAGCCAAGGAATGACAAGGTTTGCTGGCAACCACCAGAAGCTGAAAGTGGTAAGGATGTTACTCCCCTAGAGCTTTTAAAGAAAGTATGGTCCTATTGGGGCGCCTGGGTGGCTCAGTTGGTTAAGTGACTGCCTTCGGCTCAGGTCATGATCCTGGAGTCCCTGGATCGAGTCCCGCATCGGGCTCCCTGCTCGGCAGGGAGTCTGCTTCTCCCTCTGGCCCTCCCCCCTCTCATGTGTTCTCTCTCATTCTCTCTCTCTCAAATAAATGAATAAAATCTTTAAAAAAAAAAAAAGAAAGAAAGAAAATAGGTGCTTCGGGGCGCCTGGGTGGCTCAGTTGGTTAAGCGACTGCCTTCGGCTCAGGTCATGATCCTGGAGTCCCGGGATCGGGGACTCTGACCCTCCCCCCTCTCATGTGCTCTCTCTCTCTCATTCTCTCTGTCTCAAATAAATAAATAAAATCTTTAAAAAAAAAAAAAGAAAGTATGGTCCTACCAACAACTTGATTAGAGATTTCTAGGCTTCTGTGAGAGGATAAATTTCTATTGTTTTAAGCCAGCCAGTGTGCGGTGCTTTGTTAGGCAGCCCTAGGAATCTAATACAACCCCTGAGTAGCATTTGTAGCATCCTCATATATGTACATATAGATGTACCACGTTTTCACCACCAAGTATTTTGTAGGATCACAGTTCTTTCAATCTCTCCCATTTCTATTGTGATGTCTCATTTAGTACAATATGTGTTCTTATTTGTTCATTTCTGTACATTTCAAGCCTGGTATTTTTTCTTTTTTTGTATACTATTTTTTAAATTGAGTGTTGTGATTCTAATAACTTAGTGAATTTCAAATAAGGTTAAGAGACTATATATATATATATATACATATATATATATATGATGTAAATAATGTTTTTATGACTGCTACCACGACCACATATTGTGAATGGAGTGACGTGGACTTGTAACAGGTCTGTGTCTCTTCCCTACCTTTTATAAAAAGAACGGAACTGTAACATGACTTCCACATTCTGAAAAAGATGATAGATAGATGATGATGATGATGATGATGATGATAGAGAGATAAGGGGATTGTTTCCGCAAGACAAAATGAAATTTTATTTTTATAGTTCAGGTATAAGTAGGAGATGGGCAGATACTGTGATATTTTCATATCAGAAATGTTCAATAAAACAAATCAAAAGGATGTTGAGGAGAAACTCGCTATATACTTGCCATATACGTGCTATAAAACAGGCAAATTGTTTTAGTTTCTTTAGAACGTAAAGGAATCGCTTCTCGGCCTTTTGGCTAAGATCAAGTGTAGAACATAAAGGAAATAGATCTTCTGATAATCACTTTATTTGTAACAGTTTCTTCAACTCAAATATTTAAGGACACCTTGAATCACTTTCTCACTGAAAGTCTCATTCAAATTCAATGAATATTTGTTGTTTGCTGTATCCTAAGCATATTCCACATGTTTAGAATATATAAAGGAACAAAATATACATAAAAGTATCTGCCAATGGCAATAAGCAATATAGAGAATCAATAAATATATTATAGAAAAATTAAGATGGTTGGTTAAACATTCTATGAAATATACAGAACAGAATAACTGGGATTTTCAAATCTAGGTAGCATTGAGTTTTAAATAGGGGTGGCAAGATAGTTTTCATTGAGAATATGACAGTTGCAGAAAGTCTCTATTAGGCACATGGTAAGATCTAAATGAAGTAAAAGATGCACTTTATTTTTTAAGATCCTAAATGGTAAAGAAAGGTTTGGGACCATTTGAAAAATGTGTTAAGCTGTCAAATATGAAGATATAAATCAGTATTTTGGGGGAAGGCATTGAATCTATCTCTAGGAGTACTATTTCGTATACAGAATTAAAGCATTAGGCACAGTTTTACGAGGTACATGGAAAATGAATTACTTCACAAGTGATCACATTCCCTTTGAGGTATTTGAATACAGAATTTAATTAAAAGGTATCACAATTAGATAATCAATAGTCTCTGCCACTGAACTGATTATCATGCAAAAGATACAGACATTCCATTCCCTCTGAAAGAAAATTTTCTCACTGAACTGCATAATTTCAGCCATTTTATCCTCAAGCTTCCAACATTCTCACAAATGAAGTAAATGATAGAGGTAAAGGAGGGTTTTAATGCTGAATGGACTTCATAATTAAAAAAAAAAAAACCCACAGTGCATTAAAATATATTGAAAATCAAGTTTCAGATAAAAATATGTAAATGTTCTCTGCCACAATGATCATTAAAAAAATCATTTAAAAATTCCTAATTTTTAAGGAAATTAGGTGTTAGGGACATATGTAGGATTAAGTCAAGCAATTCATCTTAACACGTCTACATCTCAGTAGAGTATGGATTTTGCTGAATATAGAAACCATGTAGCCAAAAATATAACTGCCTAGAGTATCTAAAAGACAAAAATAGCAAATACCTCATAAAAAATCAATATTTTATGTGTGTATAACTAATTGACTTAATAAACAACTTTGCAACATAGTCCAGGTGGTTTAGTTTGTTTCTTCACCCCTCTCTTTCCTTAAAGATTGCTCACATTAATTTATTATATTAAGTAAACCTTTATTTAATTCATTAATTGTAACACTGAGAGCTTAAACAATTAAGGCAAGTCTCTTTATAGTAAATGATTTTTTACCAAGCATGAAATCTACTGTTGACACATATACATTTTTATGAAGTCCACATTAGGGTTTGGAGAAATGTGGCTATTAAATTCCACAGGTTTGAATACAAAATTGTATCTTTATTTGAGTCCTCCCTTTCTTCCTTCCTACCCTCCCTCTTCCTTCCTTCCTTTCTGAGATATGACCATAATCACTGATTTTAGTAAGTTACATTTGGGAGAAGTCCATAAGGGTCTTCTGAATCCTTTTCTATCCGTAAAATTTGAACTGGACATTAGGAATATTTTGGGAGTGTAGATAGCCATCTAACAGGATGGGTGTTCTGCCACCCTCAACAACTTACTGTGAAATTCAATAATATATGAAAATATTTTGTACATTTTAGTGGAAAATATTACTTAATCTCTTTTTTTTCTACTAAGCTCTTCTACCACAATAATTTACTATATGATATGAATTTTTCTAAATTGATTCTTTCTCTTTTGCATGCAACTTGCTCTTTACTCTTTAATATATCTTTCATTTCCCTTAAGCATGTTATGTGCAAATAATATAGATTCTCAATTTTTTTTCCTGTTTTATGTCTGAAGTTAGTGCTAATAGACAGACATCTGTGTGTGTGTGTGTGTCTCTGTCCCTCTCTCTGTGTGTGCATGTATGTGTGTGTGTGTGTGTGTGTAGATGAGTGGGTGTGTGTATGTGTGTCTTGTATTGCAAAAGATAAGGCAGTGGCTAAGTTTACAGTTTACTCATGTGTATCTCATAAACCCAACTTAACTAAAAATCATGGCAAATTAACTGATCAGAAGAGTAGGTTAAATAATGCCAATTTCTACACTGAGAAAGTAAAATATAACATGATGAAAATATAGGAAAACTTAGGTGACCTATATAATTTTGGAAAATTCAGCCTGTTTTCAGCCCGTTAAAAACCAATTTATCTTAGGTAAGAGATATGAAAAAGAGACACTGATATTTTGAAAATAACATTTAAAAGGCAATTTTGGTATATAGAATTTTAAAATGCAACTGGCTGTTAAAAGTATATTTCACAAACAAGTATGCCATGTTTTTTCTATATTAGGCTTTTCCTCTCCCAAATAAAAATGTTCCTTACAACGAAGAATATCACAATGTTGTAAGGTGTTTATCAGTTAGATCCCATTTTATTAACCCGCCCTATTTAATAATGGTCTTAATGAGTTATGCTGAATTTGTTCAAACCATCAACTATTGAAATCTTTTCCAGAAAAACATATTATGGAATATATTACACTTTGAAACGTCATGAATTACATGAAACACATTCTTTTCAGGTAATTCATATTATGAAATTTGTTCTGATGATTCTTCTTCATTTTTATTATGTTCTTATGAGAGGAAATAAACATAGTGATACCATTTTAAAAGACTATTAGAGCAGTGGTGCAATCAGATTATTAAACTGGGTTCTGAGATCAGACGGAAATATATGGAAAGCTGCCTTTATCCTTATTAGCTATGTTACTTTGAGCTTCAGTTTCCTTATCTCCAAAATGTGTAATAATATCTGATTCATAAAGGTGTCTTGAGGATTTAATGAAATAATGTAAGTTCTTATCTCAGTAACTGGTTCACAAGGCTAAATAATTTTTAATGGATGATATTGTTTTCATTTGTATTATTGATGATGAGGATCACTTAAATGTTATCTTCCCAAGTCTTGCTTTTTCTTATTGGAGATAATTGGCCTTATTAGAATATATAATTGTTAACTGACAGGTCATATTCCCTTTTAACCTTGTGGTAGCCTAACGGTCCTTTTAAAAATGTCTTCTAGAAGTGAGGATAAAAGTTATGACAGGTATCTGCTGCCTGTGTCCTGTGGTCTTACCTTAGGCAAGGAGGAAAGTGCGAGGCTCTTTGGACATGACAGAGAAACTGTGTTTTCACTTCTCTCCCTGAGAGTGAGAAGCGAAGGAGAAAATTGTGATAGGAGGACTCGAAGGACAATGACCCCTGAGTTACACAGCACTTTCACAGAGCCACATTTGTCACTGGTTTAAGCCACTTCAGATGGTCGATTTTTCACCCCCAAAGTGCAGTTTCAATCTTTTGCTCGCTAGCTTGCTCACTCTCTCTGCATGCTTTGTATGACAGCCTTGTATCTGACGTTTCAGACACAGAGCATTTTTGCCAAGAATAGTGTTCTTTGTGTATTCATGCCAGAGCCTCATGTATTTACGACTATTTTTCTTTCCTCAGTCTCTGACCAAGAAGAGAACAAGACCCTGATGAATGTCAAGGAACTCAGAGATATGAATACCAAGTTGGTCTGAGTGACACAGAAGAGGTGAATTATTGAACATAAATGGATCGTGTCAGCAAAGACTTGTGACTGGAATACGGAAGAGTTTATACTCTTTTTCTTTTAAGTCATCAGAAATGGAACAAAAAATATAGATGCAATGTTTAAATTATACCCTGAAGTAGAACAATAAATAATATCAAACAAAATAAAATAAACGCCTAACTGGTATATTCTGAATAATTAAAATATGGCTGTCAAATGAAACACAGACTGTTTCCATCTAGTTTTGTATAATATTTAAATATTGACTGTATGACTCGCCAGGTAATTAAGTCCTGTGAGTAAACAAGACATTACTGACACAATCAAATGGAATATATATTTACATACACGAAATGGCCTTGTAGTTCTAGCAAAAAATGTTTGGGTTCCTATTATATAAATGAATAAAACTAGTAAATGATGGCTTTTCTTGAACAGTGCATATAGATATAATTATTTTAAATACATCTTTATTCATCTACTGCTAACTAATTAGAATCAGTATGTTCTCATTCATTCATTTGACAAAGTGCACATATAATTAGCTGGCTTATGTGGGGCTTTAAAATTTCTGTTAGCGATTATCTCATTTTAGAGGATGAAGCAATAAGAGCTAACTGTTAACCTATTTCTGGAGAATTTCCTACATAAATTATGTCTCATCGCCTAATGAGAGAGTTGGACAGAAAAATAGTATTTAAAATTTGGAAATGTTGAGTGAATAGAAATGCTGGCTGTCCTGGTCAATACTTGTCTGTACTTTTCCTTTTTAAATTCATTAGTTTCTACTAACTCAATTGCCCAAACAAAAGAAAACCAATTGAACTGATAATAGTTACGTGTCAATCCTCTAAGTGATTCCTTGAAAGAGAAAACAACGAGTTAACAGCTCCCTCTTCTAAAGTAATAGCCTTGAGAGAATGAGATCAGTGTGGATTTTACCCAGTCATCATCGATGTGTCTGGAGGAAGCAGGTGATACACATTCTGACGCATCATCACGAAATAGGGTTGTTAATGGTTGTCTTATATTTATCCTGTTCAGAAAATACCTGAAACCCATTCTCTGACTTTACTTCTAATTAGGAGATAGGGTCTTCAATGGCTTAATAGAGCCAACACATTATGTAGGGAGCTATTAAAACCATATTTCATCATTAAGCTCATCCAAGTGCTTCACTTGTCAAGAGCAAGTGAAAGGAACAAGAGAGTTGGCACCACCAATTTACCCCTTCCTTGTCAGTTATGTTATTTGAGTAGTCCTATTACCACTAACTTTAACCTTTATACCTCCCCCGCATACACAAAGATACTTCCCTAAATGTATGCTGCTCTTGCTCAACTTGACTTCGAAAATATAGTTTTCTAGTTAATTTAAAAGTTATTCTGCAATAGTCAAACACTAGGTAAATGATACATACATAATGGTGTTAAACTAGACACGTCCCCTTATTTAACCCGTAGGGGGAGATAATTTTACTCAAGTCAGTTTTTCATGGGGGCTCAACTGGGGTATTAAAAGATTAAAAATCACTAGATACAGAATCTTGATATTTTATGGCACTGCTTTAATCATTTAATTCACTTTTAGATAATGCAGGAGCCTACACAAGCTCTCATACTTCAGAGTAGCTCTAATAGAATGTTTTTCATTGAGGGAACTATCACATAATCTGTGACATCCAATATGACAATCACTAGCCATATTAAGGTATTGAACAGTTGAAATATAGCTTGCATGATTGAAAACTGAATTTTACATTTTATTTAATTTCAACTGATTTTAAATGAACTTCAAATAGACATAGACGGCCTTTAGCTATTGTATATAGGTATTCATTTTAGTTATATATAATTATATATATTATAATTACATCTAATTATATATGTCCCCCTCTCTTTCTCTCCCTCTCTCCATTTATATAGGTATATATACATATATAAATTTTAGGCTTACAAAAGTTTGCCAGGGGTGCCTGGGTAGCTCAGTCGTTAAGCGTCTGCCTTCGGCTCAGGTCGTGATCACAGGTCGGATCAGGTCCTGGGATCGAGCCCCGCATCGGGCTCCCTGCTCAGCGGGAAGCCTGCTTCTTCCTCTCTCTCTCCCACTCCCCCTGCTTGTGTTCCTTCTCTCGCTTTGTCTCTCTCTGTCAAATAAATAAATAAAATTCTTAAAAAAAAAAAAAGTTTGCCCAATAGTGGGAAGAATTCCTACATATGCCTTACCTTAACATTTTCCATAACCATACTACAATTTTCAAAATAAAACAAATACTGGTAGAATACTATTGATTGAAGCCCTTATTCAAATTCCATCAAGTTTTTCACTCATGTTCTTTTATTTTTGCTCTAGGATCCAACCTAGGCTTCCATATTGCATTCAGTTGTGGTTTCTTAGTCTCTTCCAATCTGTGCCAGTCCTCAGTTGTTCCTTACGTTTCATGACCTTGGCACTTGAAGAACACTGTTTAGTTATTTATTTTGTAGAATGACCCTCAATTTGGGTTTATCTGATGTTTTCTCATAACATAATTTATTAAGGTTATATGTTTTTTGCAAGAACACCACAGAAGTAATATTCCTTCTCAGTGTATCATGCCAGGGAATACATGATGTTGCTATTTTTTATTACTGGTGGCACTGAACTGGTTAAGATGACTGGTTCAACTGGTTAAGATGACTTCCACAAGACTTCTTCACATTAGAGGTATTCTTTTTTTCTTTTGTGATAAATAACCATTTTGAGGGGAGACAATTTGAGCATATGTTATTATCCTATTTTTCCTCAAACTTTTCTCAATAATTTTACCATCTATTTATTTCCTCAAAATAAATTCACAGATTTTTTTTCATCCTATGAGTTATAATTTAGTGTTATCATTTTTATTTTATTACTCAAACTGTTCCACTGTTGGCCTTTGGTAGTTATATATACACAATAACATGATTAAATCAGTTGTGTAGTCATATGATTGAATGCTCTCTATAAAAGTCAAGTTTTAAATTTTTTAATATTTAATGACATTCAACATGTTTAATAACTAGTAATATTGAATATGTATAAATCAACATTTTGAAATTCCCTAAAATATTCAAATATCGTTGAAACTAAAAAGAACACTGTGGGATTTTTAAGATTCTTACAAAAATATCTCATCATTTTACATATGCGGAAAATCTCAAAATGCAAAAGTTAATGGAGAGGAGTGTATAACTGCAGAATTATAAATACAAATAAGGATGTCTGTTTGATCAGTTGCTATAATTACTCCATCTTTCTTTCTCTATGTCTTTCTCCTCTTTACTTTTTTGCCTGCTCTATTTTCTAATTGTACATATACACATATACAGAAATGTATAGATATCTGCTTACTATCTAAAGCTTTTTCAAAAACTTATTTAGCCTAAACTAGATGCCCTAATATTCTTTAAATACTTTTGTCCTTAGGACATTATCTATCTAAATGGTATTTATTCTATTTTCAGTAGTAATTCACAATTATAGTTGTATTTGTAAATTTAGAAGTAAAATTAACTTATATAACAAAATATTATTTAATAAATGTATAACATTAAGCCATTAATAATACTGGGTTTATTAACTCCAGATTATATTTACCAAAATGTAATCAAAGGACAAAAAGGTGTGAAAGTGATTTTTTGTATAAGATGCTTGAAAACGATCATGTAATTTTCTTCTCAAGAAAACGTGATATAGGGCGCCTGGGTGGCTCAGTTGGTTAAGCGACTGCCTTCGGCTCAGGTCATGATCCTGGAGTCCCGGGATCGAGTCCCGCATCGGGCTCCTTGCTCGGCAGGGAGTCTGCTTCTCCCTCTGACCCTCCTCCCTCTCATGCTCTCTGTCTCTCATTCTCTCTCTCTCAAATAAATAAAGAAAATCTTTAAAAAAAAAAAA
>NC_138371.1:157975282-158039763 GCF_054177405.1 Leptonychotes weddellii
GGCGCCTGGGTGGCTCAGTTGGTTAAGCGACTGCCTTCGGCTCAGGTCATGATCCTGGAGTCCCGGGATCGAGTCCCGCATCGGGCTCCTTGCTCGGCAGGGAGTCTGCTTCTCCCTCTGACCCTCCTCCCTCTCATGCTCTCTGTCTCTCATTCTCTCTCTCTCAAATAAATAAAGAAAATCTTTAAAAAAAAAAAAAGAAAACGTGATATAAACAAGTTAAATAGTGATGTGAATACTTGACAACTATTCAGTGATGCAACTTAAATAAACAGGCATACCTACCGAAAACACTGAGTATAAAAACATAGATTACAGAAACACATATTTCTTGCCTGGATTAGTATAATGTTTAAAGTGATCACACTTACCTGTCAGGAGCCTTTATGATGCTCTTTGATCTCTGAAGCTTTAGAGCTGAAAAGATTTGGAAGTCATTGTCAGCAATTGCAGAGAGCTGCCATCTTATCTGATATCCCTTTGATATTTGGCCTCTTTTTAGTTCTATGCATTCAGAAGTCTTTTGGAGTAATGCATTAAGATACAGTGGACAATGCTATTGTCTTCAAATCTAGATGAAAATATTTTAAAATACGTTTAATATCTAATACTTTCTGTGGTCCCAAATTATCAGAAATCTAACATAATTTAAACTAATTTGTCTTGTGTCTGGGGCTTTTAATCAACCCAGAAGCAGTATAGTAGTTTTCTGTCCCAATTCTAGTTTTGTTACAATTCCAGGCAAAGGAATTGAACTTTATCATTTTTCACTGAGTAAATGATAAGCTATAAAAATCAAAGTAAACAATGTAGTAATAAAATTATCAATGGCTAAACAAATTTTCTCCTTTAATTTTATTTCTCTAATTCAATTAAAATTGATAAAAGCTGCTCAATCAAATCAAAAGTTGAGATAAAGATTTTAAAGTGTTCTATCAAAATCATTACTAAAGTGATTATTGCTTTTGGCATTCATTAAGAAGTGAAACGGAAAAATAAATAAATGAAAGTTTGTTTGAATAGTGCTCTTTATTAATTTTATTTTTTGAAAGATACGTTTTCTCTAAGATACAATCAGACCTATTTTAGGATTTCTAAGTAAAACAGGATTTACCAGAGTTATCCTTGCTGAGCATTAAAATTTAAAATTTGTAAAGGTAGAAAACAGAATTTATATCTTTGCTCCTACTGAATTTGAATGTCAGGAAAGATGACAACACTCTGTGCATTAATTACAGCAAGAAAAAGACACCTGCTGCCAGAAATATGATTTGCATAAAATGCATGTCTCAATTTTCTTCTATGCTCTTTTCAAAAACTAAATGTACAATTGCACACCAATCTACTTTTCGTTGTCTGATTATCTTTATACATTCTGCCCATATAAAATTGCTCACAACCTTTAACCAGTTGAATATTTTAACTTTTTTCACTGCCAACCAGATCATAAAAATCTTATACATTATAAATTAACTGCACATTAAAAAATATTTGCATAGTACAAAATGCATTTTGTATGCATTTTGTACTATATATATATATATACACATATATACACATATATATATATATATATATGCTATGAAGGATAATAACCAAATGAAACCATGAACCACCAGTCATGAATGAAACCACTGTTCAACTTAAAAATTGTATCATCAAAATCCTGGTATTTAATGATGTGTTCATAATGCACTTCATTCAGTCCTTTCTCCTGACTCAGGAGGCAGCCATGATATTGAATTTTGTATTTATCATTACCTCCATTTTGTATTATATACATTTACTACCCATGCATGCACCCCCACACAATATAATGTTTAGCTTCGGTTGTTCTAAACTTTGCATAAACTTTTTAATATTCACGCAAATTGTTTTTTCATGCAATATTAAATATAGTAGATGTGCCTACATTGTAGTGTTTCATTATAGTTCATTCTTTCTTGTCGTGGATATTCTAAGCTAATGATAGCTACCTCAGTTTTTAGATACTTTTCTATATTCTCTCATGATATGACCACTATTAGTATAAATTCACTTTTTTCCCCACTAGATCTTCTCAATCATAGTGTGAGTAATTCAGCTTTCAGAATCAGACACAGTTAAATACATAATCTTTTAAAATGTTTTTTTTTTTTTAAAGATTTTATTTATTTGACAGAGAGAGACACAGCGAGAGAGGGAACACAGCAGGGGGAGTGGGAGAGGGAGAAACAGGCTTCCCACGGTGCAGGGAGCCCTATGTGGGGCTCGATCCCAGGACCCTGGGACCATGACCTGAGCCGAAGGCAGACGCTTAACGACTGAGCCACCCAGGCGCCCCTTAAAATGTTTTTGATCATGGGTGGCATAACTATGCTTTACCTGAAATGTCATTGATATTTAAATTTTTTTTCTTCCTAAAGTCTTTACTTGTTTTCCCCTTGGGCGCTCCTGAAATCTAAGAGGTCAAGTATTTATTTTCCTTCTCTTAGGCCAAAGGGTTCATTTGGGGGGTCGGAAGCAAAACAATAAAGTAATTTCAATATTACACTCCCTAACTTCTCAGGGATAGAAAATTACATCGCATCAGATTCTCTCATTTCAGCTAAACGATACTTCCCACAGCTATCTTTCTTTGGTATTAATGCCTAGTGACAAGTACTTCTCTGCAGTTTTTAGATTCTGTTGGAAAAAACAAAATCAAACAGTTTTTCTACCTACTGGGTGTTCAGCAAAATACCCACATAACACACAATTTTTATTTAAACCTCTTTTGTCTTCATGCAACTATTTTAAAATATTTCTAGAGAATGACCAAGAATTAACCTTCTTGAGTACTGATTGAATATCATGCTAATAAGACAACACTTTACAGACTATCTTAAGATGGAAAAGTAAAGTTTTAAAGAGCTCTGACTCATTACTTTTACTATAGGTAAATGAATGTTTATTATTTCTACTACAAAGGCATTGCTGATGTTTCTCTAACAGGTGAGAAAAGAGTGAATTACTTCTCAGCTCCTCTAGATTCTGCCTGTTTGGAGTTGCACTGCAGGGTCTTCAAATAACTTTTTTTCTTTTCTTTCTTTTTTTTTTAATGTTTTTTCTCTAAAAGTTTTTTAATTTTTTTTTAAATTTTTTAAATTAACGTGTAATGTATTATTAGTTTCAGGGGTACAGGTCTGTGATTCGTCAGTCTTACACAATTCACAGTGCTTACCGTAGCACATACCCTCCCCAATGTCCATCACCCAGCCACCCCATCCGTCCCACCCCCCTCCACTACAGCGACCCTCAGTTTGTTTCCTGTGATTAAGAGTCTCTTATGGTTTGTCTCCCTCTCTGGTTTTGTCTTATTTCATTTTCCCCTCCCTTCCCCTATAATCCTCTGTCTTGTTTCTCAAATTCCCCATATCAGTGAGATCATCTGATACTTGTCCTTCTCTGATTGACTTATTTCGCTTGGCATAATACACTCTAGTTCCATCCAAATCATTGCAAATGGCAAGATTTCATTTTTGATGGCAGCATAATATTCCATTTGGTATATATATATATATATATACACACATACCACATCTTCTTTAGCCATTCATCTGTTGATGGACATCTAGGCTCTTTCCACAGTTTGGCTATTGTGGACATTACTGCTATAAACATTGGGGTGCAGGTGCCCCTTCAGGTCACTACCTTTGTATCTTTGGGGTAAATACCCAGTCCTGCAATTGCTGGGTTGTACGGTAGCTCTATTTTCAACTTTTTGAGGAACCTCCATACTGTCTTCCAGAGTGGCTGCACCAGCTTGCATTCTCACCAAGAGCGTAGGAGGGTTCCCCTTTCTCCGCATCCTTGCCAACATCTGTCATTTCCTGACTTGTTAAGTTTTGGCCATTCTGACTGGTGTGAGGTGGTATCTCATTGAGGTTTTGATTTGGATTTCCCCAATGCCAAGTGATGTTGAACACTTTTTCATGTGTCTGTTGGCCATTTGGATGTCTTCTTTGCAGAAATGTCTTCATATCTTCTGCCCATCTCTTGATGGGATTATTTGTTCTTTGGGTGTTGAGTTTGATAAGTTCTTTATAGATTTTGGATACTAGCCCTTTACCTGATAATGTCATTTGCAAATACCTCCTCCCATTCTGTCAGTTGTCTTTTGGTTTTGTTGACTGTTTCCTTTGCTATGCAAAAGCTTTTTATCTTGATGAAGTCCCAATAGTTCACTTTTGCCCTTGCCTCCCTTGCCTTTGGCGATGTGTCTAGCAAGAAGTTGTTGCGGCTGAGGTCGAAGAGGTTGCTGCCTGTGTTCTCCTCTAGGATTTTGATGGACTCCTGTCTCACATTGAGGTCTTTCATCCATTTTGAGTCTATTTTTGTGTGTGGTGTAAGGAAATGGTCCAGTTTCATTCTTCTGCATGTGGCTGTCCAATTCTCCCAACACGATTTGTTGAAGAGACTGTCTTTTTTCCATTGGACATTCTTTCCTGCTTTGTCAAAGATTAGTTGATCATAGAGTTGAGGGTCTATTTCTGGGCTCTCTATTCTGTTCCATTGGTCTATGTGTCTGTTTTTGTGCCAGTACCATATTGTTTTGATGATGACAGCTTTGTAATAGAGCTTGAAGTCTGGAATTGTGATGCCACCAGCTTTGCTTTTCTTTTTCAACATTCCTCTGGCTATTCGGGCTCTTTTCTGGTTCCATACAAATTTTAGGATTACTTGTTCCTTTTCTTTGAAAAAAGTTGATGGTATTTTGATAGGGATTGCATTAAATGTGTAGATTGCTCTAGGTAGCATAGACATTTTCACAATATTTGTCCTTCCAATTCATGAGTATGGAACGTTTTTCCATTTCTTTGTGTCTTCCTCAATTTCTTTCATGGGTATCCAATAGTTTTCTGAGTACAGATTCTTTGCCTCTTTGGTTAGATTTATTCCTAGGTATCTTATGGTTTGGGGTGTAATTTTAAATGGGATCAACTCCTTAATTTCTCTTTCTTCTGTCTTGTTTTTGGTGTATAGAAATGCCACTGATTTCTGTGCATTGATGTTATATCCTGCCACTTTCCTGAATTCCTGTATGAGTTCTAGCAGTTTTGGGGTGGAGTCTTTTGGGTTTTCCACATAAAGTATCATATTATCTACAAAAAGTGAGAGTTTCACTTCTTCTTTGTTGATTCGGATGCCTTTTATTTCTTTTTGTTGTCTGATTGCTGAGGTTAAGACTTCTAGTACTATGTTGACATCCCTGCTGTGTTCCTGACCTTAGGGGGAAAGCTCTCAGTTTTTCTCCATTGAGTATGATATTCGCTGTGGGTTTTTCATAGATGGCTTTTATGATATTGAGGTATGTATGTTCTACCCCTACACTGTGAAGAGTTTTAATCAAGAAAAGATGCTGTACTTTGTAAAATGCTTTTTCTGCATCTATTGAAAGGATCATATGGTTCTTGTTCTTTCTTTTATTAATGTATTATATCACATTGATTGATTTGCGGATGTTGAACCAACCCTGCAGCCCAGGGATAAATCCCACTTGGTCGTGGTGAATAATCCTTTTAATGTACCTATTGGCTAGTATTTTGGTGAGAATTCATCAGGGATATTGGTCTGTAATTCTCCTCTTTGATGGGGGTCTTTGTCTGGTTTGGGGATCAAGGTAATGGTGGCCTCATAAAACGAGTTTGGAAGTTTTCCTTCCATTTCTATTTTTTGGAATAGTTTCAGAAGAATAGGTATTAATTCTTCTTTAAATGTTTGGTAGAATTGCCCTGGGAAGCCATCTGGCCCTGGGCTATTGTTTGTTGTGAGATTTTTGATTACTACTTCAATTCCCTTAGTGGTTATGGGTCTGTTCAGGTTTTCTATTTCTTCCTGGTTCAATTTTGGTAGTTTATATATCTCTAGGAATGCATCCATTTCTTCCAGATTGTCTCATTTGCTGGCATACAGTTGCTCATAATATGTTCTTATAATTGTTTGTATTTCTTTGGTGTTGGTTGTGATCTCTCCTCTTTCAATCATGATTTTATTTATTTGGGTCATTTCTCTTTTCTTTTTGATAAGTCTGGCCAGGGGTTTATCAATCTTGTTAATTCTTTCAAAGAACCAGCTCCTAGTTTCATTGATCTGTTCTACTGTTCTTTTGGTTTCTATTTCATTGATTTCTGCTCTGATCTTTATTATTTCTCTTCTCCTGCTGGGTTTAGGCTTTATTTGCTTTTCCTTTTCCAGCTCCTTTAGGTGTAAGGTTAAGTTGTGTATTTGAGACCTTTTTTGTTTCTTGAGAAAGGCTTATATTACTATATACTTTCCTCTTAGGATCGCCTTTGCTGCATCCCAAAGATTTTGAACAGTTTTGTTTTCATTTTCATTTGTTTCCATGAATTTTTTTAATTCTTCTTTAATTTCTTGGTTGACCCATTCCTTCTTTAGTAGGATGCTTTTTAGCGTCTATGTATTTGAGCTCTTTCCAACTTTCTTCTTGTGATTGAGTTCTAGTTTCAAAGCACTGTGGTCTGAAAATATGCAGGGAATGGTCCCAATCTTTTGGTACTGCTTGAGACCTGATTTGTGACCCAGGATGTGATCTATTCTGGATAATGTTCCATGTGTCTTAGAGAAGAATGTGTATTCTGTTGCTTTGGGATGGAATGTTCTGAATATATCTGTGAAATCCATTTGGTCCAGTGTGTCATAAAGCCTTTATTTCCTTGTTGATCTTTTGCTTAGATGATCTGTCCTTTTCCGTGAGGGGGGTGTTAAAGTCCCCCAGTGTTATTGTATTGTTGTTGATGTGTTTCTTTGCTTTTGTTACTTATTGGCTTATATAATAGGCTGCTCCCATGTTTGGGGCATAGTTTTTAAAATTGTTAGATCTTCTTGTTGGATAGACCCTTTAAGTAAGATATAGTGTCCTTCCTCATCTCTTGTTATAGTCTTTGGCTTACAATCTGATTTGTCTGATATAAGGATTGCCACCCCAGCTTTCTTTTGATGTCCATTAGCATGGTAAATGGTTTTCCACCCCCTCACTTTCAATCTGGAGGTGTCTTTGGGTCTAAAATGAGTCTCTTGCAGACAGCATATTGATGGGTCTTGTTTTTTTTATCCAATCTGATAGCCTGTGTCTTTTGATTGGGGCATTTAGCCCATTTACCTTCAGGGTAACTACTGAAAGATATGAATTTAGTGCCATTGTATTGCCTGCAAGGTGACAATTACTGTATATTGTCTCTGTTCCTTTCTGGTCTATGTTAGTTTTAGGCTCTTTCTTTGCTTATAGGACCCTTTTCAATATTTCATGTAGGGCTGGTTTGGTGTTCACAAATTCTTTTACTTTTTATTTGTCCTGGAAGCTTTTTACCTCTCCTTCTACTTTAAATGACAGCCTAGCTGGATATAGTATTCTTGGCTGCATATTTTTCTCATTTAGTGCTCTGAATATATCATGCCAGTCCTTTCTGGCCTGCCAGGTCTCCGTGGATAAGTCTGCTGCCAATCTAATGTTTCTACTGTTGTAGGTTACAGACTTCTTGTCCTGAGCTGTGTTTAAGGATTTTCTCTTTGTCTCTGAGACTTGTGAGTTTTACTATTAGATTTCGGGGTGTTGACCTATTTTTATTGATTTTGACGGGGGTTCTCTGTGCCTCCTGGATTTTGATGCCTGTTTCCTTCCCCAAATTAGGGAAGTTCTCTGCTATAATTTGCTGCAAGATACCTTCTGCCCCTCTCTCTCTTTCTTCTTCTTCTGGGATCCCAATTATTTTAATGTTGTTTTGATTTGTTGTATCACTTATCTCTCAAATTCTCCCCTCGTGATCCAGTAGTTGTTTATCTCTTTTTCTCACCTTCTTTATTTCCATCATTTGGTCTTCTATATCACTAATTCTCTCTTCTGCCTCATTTATCCTAGGAGTTAGAGCCTCCATTTTTGATTGCACCTCATTAATAGCCTTTTTGATTTCGACTTGGTTAGATTTTAGTTCTTTTACTTCTCCAGAAAGGGATTCTCTAGTATCTTCTATACTTTTTTCAAGACCAGCTAGTATCTTTATAATCGTCATTCTGAGCTCTAGTTCTGACGTCTTACTAATACCTGTATTGATTAGGTCCTTGGCATTCAGTACTGCCTCGTTCTTTTTTCTGAGGTGAGTTTTTCCGTCTTGTCATTTTGTCCACAGAAGAATAGATGAATGGGAGAAAGAAATGCTAAAAAAATGCTAAGACGGTAACAATGACCCCAGAAAAATATACGCTAAACAAATCAGAAGAGACCCAGTACCGAGGGGAAAAGAAAGAGGGGAAAAAAAAAGAATATGGTCAGGCTGGTCAATATAACAGAGCCACACACTAGAGTTTGGGTGTATTTTGGTCTGTTAGAAGAAATTTCCTCCCAAAATTTTAAACAAAGAAAAACTTATATATATACAAAAAATAAGGGTAAATACGATGAAGAGATGGACTGTGACTGTAAAGATGAAAATTAAAAATATTTTTAAAAAGGAATTGATAAGTTGTTTGGAAAGAGAATGAAAAAATAATTTAAAAAAGAGAATGTGATCAGGCAGGAGACTAGGACAACTAGATTTAGGGTATATTTGATCTGTTAGAAGAAACTGTATGCCTAATTTTTAAAGAAAGAAAAATTTATATATATATATAAAAATAAGGTTAAATAGAATGAATAGATAGGATATGATTATAAAAACGAAAAATTTAAAAAGACTTTTAAAAAGTAATTGATAAGATGTTGGTTGAAAAAGGGAAAAAGAAAAATTAAAAAAAAATAGAAAAAGAAAAAAAAGAAAATTAAAAAAATTAACTTTGAAAGACTAAAGAATGAGGGGAAAAAAGCCATGAATTCTATGTGCTGTATTCCCCTAGCACTGGGGTTTTGCATTCTCATTGATCCGTAAACTTGGTCTTGGCTGGATGTTCTTGCTGATATTCTGGGGAAGGGGCCTGTTGTAGAGATTCTCAAATGTCTTTGTTTGAGGTGGAATTGCCCCGCCCTTGCCGGGGGTCAGGCTGTTATCTGCTGGGGTTTGCTCTCGGTAGCTTTTGTTTCCTGAACGCTTTCCGTACAGTTTTGGAGGACAAGAGTGAAAATGGCAGCCTCCCAATGTCCACCCAGAGGAGCCGAGAACTCAGGGCCCCACTCCTTAGTGAGACCCTAGAGAAAAGCAGTCAATCATTCCTGTCTCCCTGGTCTCTGGCCACACTCCATGCTCACCCAGCCTGTGACCGAGCGTTTCTATCTCTGGCACATGACCCCACCCGGAGCCTCCAAACCCAGCAGATTCCTGCAGTGTGCTCCCGTGCTGCTCCTCCCAGGGGAGGAAGGGCATCTCCCCAGATCTGCCGCTTGTTGGGTCCCTGATGGAAGAACAGTGGCCCGACTGTGCTGCAAATCACAGTTTATGGCAACCCCGAGCTGAGAGCCCACTTCTCGACTCTGTCTTTGCAGCCAGCTTCCCTGCTCTGACACCTGGGAGCTCTGCCGCACTCAGGCAGCCCCGGTCTTTCTGTGACCCCGAGTATCCTGAGACCACACTGTCCCCCCGCATAGCTACCGGAATGACATCCATCAGCGGAGCAGACTTCTAAAATTCTGATTTTGTGCTGGGCTGATGGAAGCTCCCTCCCCCCCATGGTCTATCTTCCCAAATATCACCTCAGATTCACTTCTCCACACGTCCTATGTTCCAGAAAGTGGTCGCTTTTCTGTTCCGAGAGTTGCTGCTATTCTTTTCTTCAATCTCCTGTCGAGTTTGTAGGTATTCTGAATGGTTTGATAACTATCTAGCTGAATTCCTGGGACCAGATGAAATTTAAGTCTCCTACTCCTCTGCCAGCTTGCTTCTCCCTAAAAGTTTATAATTGTTATCTGAAAGAGTATTAATTCAATGTAAGTTACTCTGCCATTATTGGAATAAAAAACCCTTCCTGAAATGTAAAATTTATTTTATCTTCATAATATAAATTCTTTGAAAAAAATTCAAATAATGCAAATTCCCATAAACACTGGAAAAATAGATTTAAATCTAAGCTTTTTACTCATACTCTTATTTCTTAGAAAAAAAAGAAAGAACACATGGACTCTTTATCTCAGGGTCATGGTTCAAGCCCCATGTTGAGTATAGAGATTACTTAAAAAAAAATTTTTTTAAATAAAAAAGAAGGGTAGTTTCAAAAACATTATATAAATAGAAATTTTAAACAATCATTTTCTAATTAATATTTACAAACATAGCAACTATTGTATATTTATAAACAATTAAAACATTTGTTTTATGATTCCTTCATTTTTATACAAGCTTTCTTCATTTTTCAAATGAAAGATACTACTGCAAAGCTTGACTAAATCTATGAAGCACTGCAGATGGCAAGATATGAGCACTTGATTATCTGCATCAATATTTTAATGACATCTGAAGGGTCAAATGCAAACAAAGCATTAATGTGGATATGGAAAAGCATTGGCTATTTTCTATTACCAGGGAATAATTAGCTGAGCTACACTCTATAATAAGAGATCAGTGAAATGTGGCTTCCCTGAAAACAAAGCAACAAGAGCAAAGAAACCTACCTAAATTGTTATTTTAATTGCACAGAAAATGGAATTTTATGTAAGTATAACCACTTACTGTGTTGGGTGTTTAAGTTTTAAAAAGACATAAAAATTCCTTGAGACTCCTTGATAATTGCATATATTAAGTATAACATATATAATATAAATAATCCTTTGTTGATTTTCTTTTCCTTGAAATGGAATATTCATATTTTCTGTGCTTTTTTTTCCTGGTACATTTAAATATTACCATATAATTTCATTCAATGTACAGAAAAATATATCCAATATCAAGGAAATGATTTGAGTTACTAAAATTTAAGGGTCATTTACTTATTAAATACAAGGTCACAATATTATTGTGTCCTCTTTTTTATGACATATTCCATCAACTTTTCTAGGTAAGATTGATCTCTATCCTCTGCCTACCATCTAGATTGTCAGATATATAGTTTTATTAGGATTGACCTGTCAACCATGAGATGTTGTCAGATGCAATCCTGGAAAATAGAAATAGTTGATATTTTTCCAGAGTTCCAAAATATACTCAGGCAAATCTTCTAATATGGATGTCCATTATAAGTGGTTCCTCAATGAGCATTCATTTTAGTTCAAGGCCAAGACCCTTAAATTACAATGAATGCATGTGATACATCATATTTGGCAGGTGAGTAGATATTTGGCTAGGTAAGAAAAGGCTTCTTCTAGAAGATAAGGTGCCATATATCACTTAAATAACTCATTTTATGTAATAAAATTCCCATTTGTGAGAACAATTACCATAGGTTATTATCCATAGGTTTCGATATATCTTTTCTATTTTCTCCTATTAGAAGTTGTTTGGACCTTGTAGAAATTGTTGTTTGTATTTGATGGAAAACCTATTATTTATATTTTTAGGCTTCAAATGCACTGCTTTACTGATAATCTAATTAGTTAATATATATTGTTACCATGTGAAAATAGTCATGCTAGACATCATGATACAAAATAATTAAAATGAGAAATAAAGCAGAATCCTTGCTAATGGAACTTACAATTCAATGAATTTCCCCAATGCTTCTTAAATCTACCTGGCAATAATTGATCTTTAAATCTGTCCCGTATAACAACTAGCATCAAAAAAGAGTATACTGGTGTTTTTCAAATGTGAAAACTAAAGTCTATAACCTTGTCCTACATCTTACTGTATTTTGTAATTCCTTTCTTATATCTTTAGCATCCAATTATTTTCCATAGTCACCTGTGCATAAAATCACATGCATTTGACCTAGAGCCTAGTGCAGCACCTCTTCCTTTGCTTTTATTTTGACTAAGAAGCCAGATTTGTGTCAGGTCTTCACTGGTCTATAATGCTCAAGCAATCATCACCCTGGTCCTAACCCCTATTCTACTTCCTGGTTGGCATTCTGGATGGGATCATTCTAAGCAAAAGAGAATAAGACACTTATGATCCATTTTTAAAAATTATTCTTTTGAATTATTTATATTACTTTTTGTAAACCCAGCAAGAAATATAAAATATTTTGTGTTTATAGGAATATGTATCTAAAAGGTTTTTTTCCCCCACATTTACCAGTTCCATTTCTCTTCTCTCTTTATCCCTTAATCTGTTTTCTTTAATACATGTAAAAAGAATCTCTGACTGAACTATATAATTTGTGTCCATGTATTGGGTAGGAGCCTGTTTCAGGGTAGATTTGGAAAGTCTGCAAAGAGTTAGGGCATATCCCATGAAGGGCAAGCTATCCCTATAGTTTTTTTAAAAAGAAGTAATAACCGAGTGACCAGAGTTCATCGTGCCTTTATTGTCTAAAACAATTATGCCTGATTTGAAAAAATGTGGGATGGAATAATCATGATGTGGCCTCTGCCTATTATTTGGCTTCTTATTTTGCAGCTTTTTACCACCTTCCACCTATCCTTACTTGCATATACTTGCATTCTTGGATTATCAGATTGTTAATACTTTCTCAAAGGCATTCTGACATTTCATATCTTTCTGTACATACAGTTATTTTTTCCACTTAACCAGAAGCCCTCCTTACTTTTTTGAACAGAAGGATTTTCCATTTAGGTTCTAATCTTAGCTCAGAAATTATGTTTTCTATAGAGCTTTGTTGTTACAGTTTCCAATTCAATACACCCATTTTATATTTTGCCTATGATTCTAGTTTTACATATATAATAAATTAATATAAGTTTTTATAAATTAATTTATATTATATAAATGTAAATAAATATATATCCGTATCTATAAAATGGTTTAAGTAATTTATATATTTATATGGCTGTCATCCTACATTTAAGCTCCTTTAAGACAGAAACTGTATTTTATTTAGCAATCTATCCTCTATTAACAGATGTTGCTATACACAATATGTTCAATAAATATTATTCAATCACCAGCAACTGATTGACTAAATGAGTGAATGGAATGGTAGTTCCCATAGGTATGCAGACTGTAAGACAATAATGTTGATTTAAGTAATGATTATCTTTCTTTTCCAAATGGAATATTGTCAAGATTGTACTCTCTTACCCCTGAATTATTAATTTAATGCATACACATTTATTATATACAGTATATACTACATACAATTTTATAGAATGTACATACTTTAAAAAAATATTCGTTCAGAGACTACAGACAGCAGACTTAGCTCCTCTCTGGCTGGGAACAATCTCTACTTCTTTTGGGTAGCAAGCCATGGTGGAAGCTGCTACAGGTGGTAAATGTCACCAGTATAAATGGTAATTAGGTGACCACAGCATTTGAAAGACTGAACATTTACTAGGCTTTGTTGATTTAGAGCCTTCAAAATAAAAGTACTGGTCTTATGCGATTCAAACTTTAATTCATGCTAAAACATCATGGCCATTTGGCTCCCCCCAAAATGTTAATTCAAGTCCTGGGTCACTAGATTAATCGTCAGATGCTTCTAAGATCCATGCAGATCAGTTAAATGTGTGAAGGTATTTATGGTGCGTGGAGTATGCTTAAGGGCTCTGCTAAAGGGGAGTATATGCCCTTCGTAAAAGCATTGATATTAAGAAACAAATCAACGCATTCTTCAAAAACCTAAAACAAGAATATTTTGCATTGACTAAATCAAATCAAACTTCTGACTAAAGCAAAACAAGACCAAGGTAGGGTGCCATGTTGATCACTGCTAGACCAAAAGCAAAGAATTCTTATCCATAACTTCTCTTACTCTCAACTTGTCCTATTTGATTCTCCTTAGAATTCCTAGTTTGGCACAATCACGTCACTCCATGATTATCATCTTCCTCAGTTTTTTTTTTTTTTTTAACCTTTAAAAACAGTTTTATTGAGTTATAATTGATATACAAAAAACTGTACATATTTAATGTATTTAACTTAATGAGTTAGGATGTATGCATACACTTGTGAAACCATAACCAAAATCAAGGCATACATAAACATCCGCTTTCAAAATTTTCCTTGTGTCCCTTTGTTTTTTGGGGTTTTTAAATTTCATTTATTTCATTTTATTTTGTTGTTATTTGTTTTGGCAAGAACACCTAACATGAGATCTACCCTCTTAACAAATGTTTGAGAGCACAGAGTTGTTAACTATAGGCATATGTTTATACAATAGATCTCTAGAACTTATTCATCTTCTATAACTAAAACATTGTAAACCCATTGAACAACAGCTCCTCACTCTCTTCAACCCCTGCCCCAGGCAACCATCCTGTGCAGTATCTCTAAGTTTGACTATTTTAGATATAGAAACAGAATCATGCAAGATATGACCTTCTGTGATTGATTTATTTTGCTTAGCATAATGTGCTCTGAGTTCATCTATGTTGTCACAAACAGCAGTGTTTTTTCTTTCTTTCTTCCTTCCTTTCTTTCTTTCTTCTTTCTTTCTTTCTTTCTTTCTTTCTCTTCCTTCCTTCCTTTTCTTCTCCTTCTCCTCCTCCTCCTTCTTTTTGGCTGAATAATATACCATTGTAGGAATATATCTTATTTTTAAAATCTTTTATCCATCAATGAAAACTTAGATTGTTTTCCATTTCTTGGCTATCGTGACTACTGTTGCAATGAATATGGAAGGGCACATATCTTACTCAAGATCTTGATTTCGATTTTTTTGATATATACCCAGAAGTGGAATTGCTGGATCATATAATAGTTCTATTTTTAATATTTTGAGCCACCTCCATACTGCTGTGTTTGCACAGCAGCTTCACTATTTTACATACCCACCAATGGGGTACAGGTTTCAATTTCTCTGGATGCTCACCAACATTTGTTCTTTTTTTTTTTTTAATAATACCCAACCTAACAGGTGTTAGGTGATAGCTCATAGTTTTGTTTTACATTTCCCCTGATAATTAGTGATTTTGAGTACTTTCTTTATACCTGTTGGCCATTTTTATATTTTCTTCAGAGAAATATCTAATCAGGTCCTTGGCCTATATTTTTTTAAATCAGGTTATTTGACTTTTTGCTATTGAGTTGCAGGAATTTCTTATGTACTTTGGATATTATCCCCTTACCAGGTATATGATTTGCAAATATTTTCTCCTATTTTGTAGGTTGCCTTTTATTCTGTTGATTGTTTCCTAAAATCACGATTATCTCAAAAGATATAGAAAAGCATTTGACAGAATTCAACACACTTTTATGGTAAAAATCCTCAACAAATTAGGTATAAAAGGAATGTACCTCAACATAATAAAGGACATATGTGACAAACTACAGCTAACATAGTACTAGATGAAAACTGAAAGAATTTTCTCTAACATCAGAATAAGACAAGGGTGCCCACTCTTGCCATTTCTATTCAACATGGTACTGAATGAAGTTCTTAGCTTAAGCAATTAGGGAAGAAACAGAAATAACAGGCATCCAAATCAGAAAGTAAGATGTAAAACTATCTCTATTGCAGATGACATGATCTCTTATATGTAGTAGTCCTTAAAGACTCCACAAAAAAACTGTTAGGACTAATATTTACTGAAGTTGCAGGATATAAAGTCAACATATAAAATCAGTTGCATTTCTATACACTAACAATAAACTACCCAAAAACAAATTATGAAAAAAATACCATTTATAACAGCATCAAAAATAATAAAATACATAGAAATAAGCTTAACCAAAAAGGTGAAAACTTGTACACTGAACACTACAAAATATTGATGAAAGAAATGAAAGAAGACACAGATCACTGGAAAGACACCCCATTTTCATGGATCAGAAAACTTAATATTATTAAAATATACCCACTACCCAAAGTGATCTACAGATTTAATGTTACCCCCATCAAAATCCTGATGGCATTTTGTATGGAAAGAGGGGGGAAAAATCTTAATATTCACACAGAATTACAAAAGATTCCAAGTTGGCAAAGTGATCTTGAGAAAGAAGAACAAAGATGCAGATAGCACACTTCTTGATTTCAAAATGTGTTTATAAAGCTACAGTAATTAAAACAGTACAGCACTGGCATAAAGATAGACATGTAGACCAATGGAACAGAATAGGGTGCCCAGAAATAAGCACATATCCATGTATGTTTATTAATATATATAGTCAACTGATCTTTAACAAGGAGGCCAAGAATATGTAAGGTCAAAAAGAGAGTCTTTTCAACAGATGATGTTGGGAAAACTGCATATACATGTGGGGAAAAAAAAATGAAATTGGCCCCCTGTCTTATACTATATGCAAAAATCAGTTCAAGACAGATTAAAAACTCAAACGTAAGACATGAAACTATAAATCCACTAGAACAAAACATAGAAGAAAAGCTTCTTGACATTAGCCTTGCCAAAGATTTTTTGGATATGACACAAAAAGCACAGATAACAAAAGCAAAAATAGACAAGTGGGACTACATCAAGTTAAAAAGCTTCTGCACAGCAAAGGAAACAATCATCTCTCAGTTTTAAATATTCCACTCTGAATTGTTAGCTTTCTGACCTCGACATTCCAGTACAGCTCAGTTTGCAAATTGCATCTTGTCTTCGTAAGTGTGAAAACTAATTTCTATCAGCCCTAAGCCATCAAAGGACCTCTGTCTGTACTGGTCCAGTCTCTCCACAGTAATCATGGGAGAGAAGGAGAAAATATTGTAATATTTGGATTCCACCCAAAGAAGTTACGTTAACAAGAATAACTTTATGTGGAATATTCAGGAGATTTTCTTTCAATTATTCTAAGTCAGCAGGCAAAAAGGTAACTTCAAATTTCAGGATGCTTCTTTCACAGAGAGAGTTACACAAAACATTCTCTATGTTGGATAACACTGTGAAATGTTTATATATATGTGTATATATATACATTTCTATCTAATTTTCTCCATATCCTGTAAGCTCCTGACACCTTGCTCACAAGTTAACCATCAACAACGGACAACATATATCATATCACCTTAAAGGAAATATAGTTAAACTGATCTTTAGCTGGGTAAATGATTTCTTGAGCAGACCTTCATACTGAGTTCATTGAGTATCAGAAACCACGAGAGACTCTTAATTATGGGAAAGAAACTGAGGGTTGCTGGAGGGGAGATGGATGGGGGGGGGGTGGAGTAACTGGCTGACGGGCATGGAGGTCACGTGATGTGATGAGCACAGTGTGATATGCAACTGATGAATTACTGAACTCTACATCTGAAACTAATGATGCACTATATGTTGGCTAATTTAACTTAAATTAAAAAAAAGAATTGATATTGGCAATATATCTCTATAGTAAAAAGCAAAGTAGTTTTCAGAAAGTTATTTCTTATACTAAGAGTTACATCAATGAGCTCTAAGAAAATAGCCTTGAATCAGTTCCTTTTAAAAAATTATTTTAAGATTTTACTTGAGAGAGAGACAAAGAGAGCACACGTGTGCACGCACACATGCTTAACTAACTGAACCACCCAGGCACCCCTCAAATCACTTCTTAAAGCAATTCTTTGGTACCTCAAGATAATTTGATCTGAGTAAAGGTTTCTCATGTCATTATTGAATAATTAATCCCATACTATCAAGAAAGGACAGATTTTCTATTGTTCAACTAATTCATAAAGTCCATATCCTTATGTGAAAACCAAAGAGCCTAACCAACTATATATATATTTATTTACTTATTTATTAAGATTTTTTTTTATTTTGACAGAGAGAGATACAGTGAGAGAGGGAACACAAGTAGGGGGAGTGGGAGAGGGAGAAGCAGGCTCCCCGGGAGCAGGAAGCCTGATGACGGGCTCGATCCCAGGACCCTGGGATCATGACCCAAGCTGAAGGCAGACAATGACTGAGCCACCCAGATGCCCCCCAACACTTTAATCTAAATTATAATTATTCCATTTTGATCCCCAAATTAAAGATTAATTATATTAACTTAATGGTGTAAAAATGAAAATTGATTAATGGTTAGTTATTTTTCTGCCATTTCGGAAAGCAACAAAATACTCCTATTCTGTCCTATTTCCAATGATCTAATCTTCTTAAATATAAAAATACCCACAAATTAAAAAAATAAAGCCATATATTAGGCAGAAAACTGAGCCATATATCTGGCAGAAAAAAAGGAATATGTGTGTTTAGTGTATTTTCTATTTTTCTATTAGAAATGTAATGCATTCACCATCTTTAGTAGATACTTAGGGATATTTTAGCTTTGCACAGTGAAATTATTAATACTTACGTATTTTTCCAAGTTTACTCAGCATCATAACGAAGGTGAATGCGTACTTCTTCTTTTTCATGTATTTTGGGAACAACCACTAATGTTATGAGATGATATGACATACCCACATAAAAATTTTTGCTTCTTCAAGGTAGACATGAGTGTTTTTAAGCAGTTAATCACAGTCTTTGCGAAGTTCATTTATCTGTACTCTGAAAGAATAAGTTGAACATACAAATCCATTGCTTAAAACATCTACCCTTCCCTTGTTTGGTAGGAATCCCACTAGCGTCTTTATCAGTTTCATACTTTAGGAAGAGACATGCCCCTGTTTTACCCCAGGTTAGGAAAAGGGAGGTTGTCATTGTTTTACGATGTCGACCAAGGAAAGACATAAAGTGTCTGAAGATCTATCCTTACTAAGTCTTGTCCTGTACCCCCTAAAGTGGCTATTAGTCTGCAGGCAAATGCATCTCCCACCACTCCCAGGCACCCACAGAGTAATACTGGCACTGGGGCTTAGGGCTGCCTAAAGTAGATGAAGATCTCATCCTCAGGCAGAGCACTGAACATTATGGTCGGACTTTATACTGCATGGGGTTTGAACATTTGGTAGATTATAAAGAGCATATGAAAATATATTCTTGACTTCTATTTCTGGGTATTCTGAAATTTCTAATTTTTCCTAGGTTACAGCAAGATAAATACAGTCTGCTTCTTCAGAGAAAATGAGGTAGCCATGATTTTAGGAGTCATTAAGATGACTCCTAAGATAAAATGAAATAAAAATTTTCTCTTATTTGGCTGATTAACTATCCCCAGGTCCCTAGAATTTTGGTGAGACATCAGCAAAGAGCTTAATAATGAGATTCTTTTTTTTCCAAAAACCTTTTCCTAATCCAAAAGGTTATCTTGTTCAGGATTTTCCTATTTTTACTCTCATGTATTATTCAGAAGAGATCACAAAATCTGATGTGAAATATTATCCTTCACTCATTTTTCATTTTTAAATAAGAAAGTTATTTTCTTAAAAAAATAGGAAGAAAGAAAATTCTTTTCTGTAAGTAAATTAGTAAATTTTACTTCCTCTCCTGTGAACATCCACAATAACATGGTCAAATCTGTATTATGGTGCATAACATTTCAAAAAATTAATACACTTTATTTTTCAGGACACTTTTGTAGAAATAATGAGCAGAAAGCACAGAGTTCCCATACAACTTCTCCCTCTGTATCATCCTCAAATAGTTATTTTTAATATCTTGCATTATTGTGGTATATTTGTTAAAACTGATGACACAATATTGATACAGTATTATTAACAAAAGTCCATATGTTTATGTTAGCATTTACATTTTGTGTTATTTTCTTTGGGTTATGACAAAAGCATAATGTCATGCATTCACCCTTACAGTATCATACAAAGTGGTTTCACTTCCCTGAATATGTCTGTCTTCCACCTGTTTATCACTTTTGCCTTCCCCCCAAAATTCTGACAACCAATGATTTTTTTTATTGTCTCCCTAGTTTTACTTTATCCAGAGTGTCCTGTAGTTGAAATCATACAATATGTTAACCTTTTCATAGTGGATTCTTTCACTTAGCAATATGTATGTATGAAACTGTTGTTTCATGACTTTTTGTGGCTTGATAGCTCATTTCCTTTTATTGCTGAATAATATTCCATTGTATGAATGCATTACAGGTTGTTTATCCATTCACCTATTTGTTGCTTCAAGTTTGGGTCAGTTATGAATAAAACCAACATAAACATGCATGTAAAGGTTTTGTGTGGACATAATTTTGTAACTCATTTGTTAGCAATTCCTGGAAACATCTAGGGATGGGACTGGTATATCATATGGTAAGGTTAAGTTTAGTTTCAGACTACACAGCAAAGTAGCTACTGTATTCCCATCAGCAATGAATGGCAGTTTCTGTTACTCCACATCCTTGCCAGCATTTAGTGTTACCAGTTTTTTTGAATTTTAATCATTCTAGGGACATAGTGGAATCTCATTGCTTTAATTTTTAACTCCTGATATATGATGTTGAACATCTTTTCACATACTTTTTTGCCTCCGGATAACTTCATTGGTAAGATGTTTATTCACACCTTTTGCCTGTTTTTTAACTGGATTGTTTTCTCACTGTTTCTTATTAAATCTTAAGAAATATACTTTAATTATATAAACTTAAATTCTTAAGATCTTGTTTTTGTAACAATAATTTTCCTAGGCATAGCACAGGTTATGGAAACATTTAAATAAATAAATAATTATATGAATGGAGGATATCACAATTTTCTGGATATTTTAGATATGTATTGCTTATATTTTCAAGATGAAATTTATGCCAAACTCTGTACATAAATTGTGCTAAAACAAGCTCAAGCACAAACTTTGCAGGCTATCCAGATATATTTATTTTTTGACATGACAAATTAAGCTGCACATTCAAAGGATTGGCAGTTTTGTATATCAAAATTTTGTCTATTAACATGTACGTTCAGTATTTCAACATGAAGATATGGAATTTAAACTGTTCAAATAGAAATGCCTTGCATTTTAATAATATCATAAAATTGGGTCCAGAAATCACTTGTAAAATGTTCTGAGTAATTGAAACAGGTCCTACATAATTTAAAATGCTCCTGAATGAGGCAGCAGAGACTACTTAGAAAGATAATTCAATAGTGTACGGGAGCTAAGGGATTATGGAGCATTCCTGATTGGAACTGACTTGTACTAAAATCTGAATAGAATAAAACATAAGAGAACAGCAATTTTTTGATACCAAAAAGCAACTTATAAGGTCATAAAAATAAAAATAAGCATAGCATGATTATGAGATACTTGAAAAAAATGCATATTTAAACATTGATTTCAAATTCTATTAAATGATTTGTTTATTAAATGTATGTCAGGGGAAAATATCCAATTTTATGTTTTATGTTTTATTTTAAGTTGTAACATTTGATGTATTCATGGTCAATCTAAAGTGATATTGTAATTTACAGTCGGAAAAAAGTTAAAGACATGTTTTAAAGAGAGGAGATTTTTCTTCTGAAACTAGTTGTATAAACCTGAATTTTTCAGTATAAAGAAATGTAATAGCAGAAACCAACATGTTTAAGACAGAGTTTTAATTTTGAATAAAGGTTCAAGATATCCCTGAATATTTTTTGTTTGAAATTAGGGTGTAAGAGTTTGTGTGTTTGTGTGTGTTTGGTAAGCCATAATCTTTCAATTAACAAAAAGAAATATTAACAAAATTCAGGTCCTTTGTAATCTAACAGTTTAAGATTTATTTGTTGCTTGTATGTTCCTTTTTTATGTATGTGTTCCTTGTATGAAAGCCATTTTGTGGATGTATTATTTTGCATTTTTAAGTAAATACATCACATCAATAATATTGAAGTTTTAATTTTTGACAGGGCAATTCCACTTCTAGTAATCTTTCTCAGGTATAAAAAGATGTTCACTTACAGCTTATGAAAACTAAATAAGTATAAACGTCTATTCATAGTGAAATGATTAAATATAGTGCAGTACTTCTGTATTTTTGAATATTATTTACCTGTTAAAATGTGTTAGACCTATAGTTACTGATCTGGAGAGAAGTAATAAATCATGTCAAACTAAAAAGGGTAACATAAGAAATACATATAGTATAATTCTCTTTTGTAATAAGAGATTGCATGCAAATACATTCACATTTACATACATTTTTAAATGCATTTCTAGTTGTGAATAAAAGAGATCCTATGTAAGTCTAGCCAAGAATCATCTTTTTTTTTTGCTATAACAATTACAGCACTCAGATAATCACTGCTTTGAGAGACCTAATTCCTGCGCACCTGAGTGGCTCAGTTGTTAAACGTCTGTCTTCAGCTCAGGTCATGATCCCAGGGTCCTGGGATAGAGCCCCACATCAGGGTCCCTGCTCAGCCGGAAGCCTGCTTCTCCCTCTCCCACTCCCCCTGATTGTGTTCCCTCTCACGCTGTCTCTCTCTCTGTCAAATAAATAAATAAATCTTAAAAAAAGGAAGAAAGAAAGACCTAATTCCTTATGGGAGTAGCTTTAAGGTAAGTATGGCCAAAGTCTTGCAGATATTTGTACCAATGGTCCCAGTTATCTCTTCTGAGTTGTAGTACATTTAGTCCTTCTTTCAAATATAATTCTTTCAACTATCTAAAGAGAGCAGAAGTTCTTAATCTTTTTCCAGTTCATTCCCATACTGCTGGACCCCCTTTCTGACCTCACCCAAAGCACACACACACACACTGCCTACTCTTTTTCAGGTAGAACATCTGTAATCTCTGTATTCATTTATCTCTGAATGTGTTTTGAGTCCTAGTTTATACTAGTTATCCCACTATCCACCTTTCAAATCTTTCTTAATGTCTCTCAATGAAAACTGAGAACCTCCTTCCGTATACCGCCTGTCTAGATCAGCCAGAGGTATCATCATGATCTCTCTCCAGCTATTCTTACTGTTACCAAGGGAACTGTAATATAAAACTGCTGGATTATCATAATTTTACATCAACTAACAATTCTAAGTTTGCTCGAAATGATGTTCAGAAGCTATGCCTTTCCCGTCTTGCACAGTAAAGCTCAGTTTAAACATTAATTTGGAGTTTTACAGTTGTTTCTATCAAATATGGACTTGGTAGGTGTTGTCTTGTTGAGCCCGTAGGAAATCTGATTCTGAACCATCCTCACATTGTCATTTTCATGGAAAATTTTCTTATCAGTTCATTATGTTTTGTCTTTAATCAAGTAATTTACAAAAATATTGAAAAACACGGGTCCTAAAATATAACCCAGGGACATTGTGATTTTCCTTCACATTAATTGTTTTTTTTTTAAATAATCCACATGAATTCAATTAGCTATAATTATATTTTAGTGAGGCTCTTTTGTTTTCAAGAAACAGTCATGATAAATGATGGTTGTGTGATTTTATTAAAAGAATAAACATGGAATGGTATAAGGAACTAAGCTGTGGTAACCACTAGCCACATGTATATACTAAGTACTTCAAATATGGCTAGTCTGAATTGAGGTGTGCTATACATAATACACATTAGTTTCTTGGGGAAAAGGAGTGTAAAATAACTCAATAAATTTTATGTTGATTACATATTGATATAATATTTTGGATGAATAAATCAAATAAAATATATTAAAATAAATTTTACTTGTTTCCATTTCCTTTATTTAATGTGGCTATTAGAAAAATTAAATTATATTAAATGACTTGCATTGTGTTTCAGTCCAAAATTTCCTTTAGGGGATAACATTTTCAAAGTCCACAGACGGTACATACAAGTCATGGGCCCTGGAAGATTTAAGGCTGTTCTAACCCAAATAAGCAACTGCAGCAGTTAATAAATCTTTCCCTTAATGTTCCACTATTGATATGACTTTGCCCACTGCTATCTGTCTGCTTCTTTGTCAAACTGCTGCTATAACTTGTCTCCATCTTCAAAGTTTTCCTCTCCCTTTTGGTTTCTGCATTCACGTAGCACTCCTCTCATTATATTTTTATGCATAAATAAAATCATAATCTTTCTTTTTACCTTAACATCTGAACTTATTGACAATTTTCAAATACTTATTTTTTTAATTTTATTTCAAGTATCCAGAAAAGAAACTTGAAACTGATATAGCAATGTCTTCTAACTAGGGGGACATCAAAAGTTCCTGGCCACCCAATAAATGAAGATTTCATGAGAATTGTGGTAACTTTGTTTGACTTAACTGTAGCTAGTGATATTGCACTCATAGTTTTACACATAGCTTGAAGAATTTAGACATAATATATTTATACAGACTTTATGTGTTTTATCCCAATATGATACTATATTAAATCTACAATCTTTGCACATACACACTATTGGTACGCATGCTTTAATTAATGAAGTGATTAAATCAAAACATTGTGGTTTAAGAAATGTACTGTATCCTAGTTTCTATGAATCAGGAACTCAGGTTTGGCATAGTTTGGTTCCTCTGGATCAGGGTGTCTCATGATATGACAGTCAAGCTTTCAGACAGAACTGCAGGCTCATCTGAATTCTTAACAGGGGAAATTAACTGAGCTCAAGTCTAAGGCTCCACTGAATTCAATTCCAAGATCATTTACATAATTATTGTTAGAATCCAGTTCAGGTTGTTGTACTAAGGGCCTCTCCTCAGTTCGTCACTATTGGCCAGTGAGCTCTCTCTATCCCATGCAGTGTAGGACTTTCCAGAGGATAGTTCACAACATGACAGACATTTTTCCTACAAGCAAAAGAGAGGGAGCTTACAAGATAAAGCCATAGTCTTCTTATAACCTAATAAAGAAAGTGATAGCTCATTACTTCTACTGTATTCTAAATCAGTGGAAATTCATGTCTGTTTTTTTATTAAGTTACTCCCCTGCTTAAAAAAAAAAACAATGACTTGTCATCATACTTAAATTAAAATGTGATTCTCTAGACTGGTTAAAGTCCTAAGGTCAACCAAACTCTACTTTCTTTCAGTTTTCTGAGAATGCCACTTTTTTTCTTGCTTTATGATATTCCCATTAGTTCCTTTCTTGTCTAAGATAATCTCTGCCTCTATCTTCAGATGTCTGGGTCCTTCCTGTCACCCAAACAATAGATATAATATTAGCTTCTCAGAGAGGCTTTCCTCTTTGCCTCATCTAGAATAGCTAACATGTTACTATGTATTGTACCATCATTTTAATTCTCCATATAGCTCTTACTACCACAAGATATTTTTCTCCTCTACTTTATATTTCATTATTTGATGACTTCTCTAATGGCATACAAAAGGACTTCATAAAATGACAGGAATGATCTATTTTATGGAATCTATATTCCCTAAGACTAGAGATGTGATTATTACATAAGAGACACCTAATTATTAATAACATGGGAGACATTTACAGAATGTTGAGTAAAAAGCATTCTGTGAAGTGAAGGAGAATATGTGAATGTAAGGAGAGAGAAAATGACAGATTAGCAGGTACAGGACAAAGAAGTGTTTTTTGGTTTGGTTTGGTTTGGTTTTTTTCTTAATCAAAGAAAGAATTCATTGTTTCATTTCATTTCTTTTCAATTTCTCCTTCTGGTTGATCTTCCAGGAACAATAATAGCAGGCAGAGGCTGCTGTGGTCTTCAGCAGCATCAGCCTTTTGGTTTCTTACTCTATAGCAGTGCTATTCCAACTCAACCATTGAAAGTGGCTCAGTATCCAGCATATCAGGGACACAAGTCATATGTTTGAGCCAAGGTACAGAGGGAGCTCCTCCTCCATTCTAGTCTCTCATAATCCCTTTTCTCCTTTGGCTCCACCAATAAACATTTTCTTCCAACATTTATGTAACCAATTTCCCACAGTAAATAAAAAATAAATATTTTAGCAATGGCAAAATTAACATATTTCTTGCTCTGGTGGACCTTAAATTTAAAAAAGAAAAATTAACAATTATACACACAAATGAGAGAAACTAAGTTCATTTTTCCTCTATGGTCATAACAAAAAATTTCCTAGAACTATTAGTTTAAGAATTTAAAGCTGATTAAAAGATTAAGAGGTCAAGTAAGAATCCTAATAATGGTATACTAACATTTTCATCATTCACTGGGAAAGAACTTGCAGGCTATCAACTTAAATTACTCTCCTAGATTTACTTTGCCTTTAAGTTAAAAAAAAAAATACAAGAATATTTAGGTGAAGAGTACAGTTTGATAAATAAAAAATTAAATTAAAATTTGTTTCTTGTGATCCAAAATTATTCACATTAACATATTGATTACTTTCATGAACACAGTAGCTACTAAAAGTGGATGTTGATGAGCAACATAGGAGATTAGAGGTACATGGTACTTGAGAATAAAAAGTGCCTCATATAAAAAAAAAAAAATCATATGTATAATTAAAAAAAAAAAAGTGCCTCATAATAGCAATATATGTAACTGACTTCCTGGAAAACATATTCAGAATTTTAGGAATTTAAGAGTTGAATTAATTGCCACTTCATGCCAGGCATAGTTTAAGGATGATTTTTTCATACATACTAACTTATCAACAGGATCAGCAACAAAATTTGTGGAATCCACTGCCAAATGGAAATGCAAATCTCTTTGTTTAAAAAATGTAAAGAATTTCAAGATAGCAACAGCAGACGTTTAAAGAGACCCCTCTGAAGAGATATTAAGAACTGTCTCAGATCACACAGCCACCTAGTGGAGGAGGTGAGATTTGAACTCAGGTAATTTCTGACTGGAACTTTTGCCTAGATTTATTAAGCTATAATGCTTCTTCCTCCCACCATATGATAGAAGATCTAGGTAAAAATGAGTTAAATGAGAAAAATTCTTGACCTAGAACAAACACCTAAGTCATTTCCATTTTATAAGCATATACTTAATATAAGATTAAAATTTAATGCCATCAGTTTCAACATACTTATAAAATAGTTTTATATATGAAAGTTATTTTCTATTCTCTTTCAAACCACAATGCTTCAGGTTAATATATTCTAACTCAAGGTAAGCAAATAGTTTTTCTCCTTTAGGTCAAGGTGAGAAGTAATAGTAAAACACTACATTTTCAGTGGAAATAATATAATCCATTACCTTAAACAATTTATAGTAAACAATTACTTAATGAAAGTTAATAATTTCATCGTAGAAAATATATGCATGTCTTTTTATATTAATAATATATTACATTATTATTATACAACATATTAAAGACTTGTTTTTATGAAAGATTAATTTGCTTTTTTTCTTTTAGCACTTAAATTTTGGCATGTATTTATCATATATATGTAAAATCTCACAGTTTTAATTAGATCAGCATGTATGATTTAAATAATTATTGAACATGATAAAATTTTGTGCATAGAAAATATTCTTGTTCCAATAAATTTTATTTTGTACTTGACTGGTATATAAACAATGATAATTTATTGCTATTAATTCTCATATGAACTTCCCATTATCATGTTATTATTATAATTAGTACCAGCTTACTAGAATTGATTTTTGAAATTAAAAGAGTAGTTTTTGTCACTTTTCTTTAAGAACAAGAAGAGAAAAGAAAGACAGTGACCAACAGACATAGAGTTAGATACAGAGATGAGAGAGAGGGTGGTATGAAAATGTGCCTATTTTATCCAAAGATGAATTACCTAACTGGATTGTGCATAATAAAAAGGAATACAATGGATTTTTTTTTATTTTTAAAGAAAGAAAATTTAACAAATCTAATATTAAAGACGCTAAGAATCACGTACTCTTCCAGATCCTTTAAATATCCTAACAGTTCATTTTTTTTCCAACTAACAACTTTGTTAATAGAGACAGAAGCATTTTTTAAATTTAAACTTAATTAATTAACATATAGTGTATTATTAAATGTTTCAGAGGTAAAGTTTAGTGATTCATCAGTTGCATATAACACCCAGTGCTCATTACATCAAGTGTCCTCTTAATGCCTATCACCCAGTTACCCCATCCCTCCACCCAATTCCCCTCCAGCAACCCTCAGTTTGTTTCCTAGAGTTAAGAGTCTCTTATGGTTTGTGGTCAACTAATCTTCAACAAAGCAGGAAACAATATCCAATGGAAAAAAGACAGTCTCTTCATCAAATGGTGCTGGGAAAATTGTGGACAGCCACATGCAGAAGAATGAAACTGGATCATTTTCTTACACCATATACAAAAATAAACTCAAAATGAATGAAAGACCTGAATGTGAGATAGGAATCCATCAAAATCCTAGAGGAAAACACAGGCAGCAACCTCTGTGACCTCAGCCGCAGCAACATCTTGCTAGACATGGCTCCAAAGGCAAGGGAAGCAAGGGCAAAAATGAACTATTGGGATTTCATCAAGATAAAAAGCTTCTGCACAGTAAAGGAAAGAGTCAACACAACCAAAAGACAACCTACAGAATGGGGTAAGATATTTTCAAATGTCTTATCAGATAAAGGGCTAGAATCCAAAATCTATAAAGAACTTATCAAACTCAACACCAAAAAACAAATAATCCAGTCAAGAAATGGGCAGAAGACATGAAAAGACATTTCACCAAAGAAGACATACAAATGGCCAACAGATACATAGACACATGAAAAAATGCTCAACATCACTCGGCATCAGGGAAATACAAATCAAAACCACAATGAAATACCACACACCATTCAGAATGGCTAAAATTAACAAGTCAGGAAACAACAAGTGTTGGTGAGGATGTGGAGAATGGGGAACCCTCCTACACTGTTGGTGGGAATGCAAGCTGGTGCAGCCACTCTGGAAAACAGTAGGGAGGTTTCTCAGAAAGTTAAAAATAGAGCTATCCTAAGATCCAGCAATTGCACTACTAGGTATTTACCCCAAAGACAAAAATGTAGTGATCCAAAGGGGGCACCTGCACCCCAATGTTTAAAGCAGCAATGTCCACAATAGCCAAACTATGGAAAGAGCTCAGATGGACAGATGAATGGATAAAGAAGAGATGGCATGTATGTGTGTGTGTGTGTGTAATGGAATATTATTCAGCCATCAAGAAAATGAAATCCTTATGATTTGCAGTGATGTGGATAGAACTGGAGGGTATTATGCTATGCAAAATAAGTCAATCAGAGAAAGACAATTATCATATGATTTCACTTATATCTGGAAGTTAAGAAATAAGACAGAGGATCATAGGGGAAGGGAGGGAAGAATAAAATCAGACAAACCTAACAGTTTCTTTTAAAATTTTATTTCAGAAATAAGAAAACATATTCTGTGAGTTATAAATAGTAAACCTAATTAAACTCTGAGACAGATTATTAAATAGATGATTGTAAGCATTTATCAGAAAAAAAAAAAAAAGATTCTTACTAAAAGTCACCATACATCTACCAACAAAAATTCTCCAGAATCTAGATCAGAATTCTGGTGAGCTTCGCTGAATACTTTGCTTAGGATCTCACAGGGTTAAAGTCAAGATGTCACCAGGCTGGCCTTTATTCTGGGATCTCACTGAAAGAATTTTGTTTGTCAATCATACCTCAATAAAGCTAAAAAAAATAAGAGGCCTAATAGATTTTGCCAGGCTGGGTTTCAAAATTGCTTAGGACTCATGTCTCCTTTTTTCCTTCAGTTTTCTACAATTTTGAATGGGTATTTCTATAATTATGTCTTATCCCTGTTCCAATATTGTATTTTTAAAGTTAATAGACTTGTTTTCTAGATTCACAGGTCAACAGATAAGGAAGAATTGTGCCTCAGGATGGATTGTATCCAGAACTTTCTCTAAATCAGAATTAATTTGTTTAGATAATGAAATTTGGGACTTTGGAGCTGATGGGATTTAGATGAGATTGGGAACTTGTAATGATTAATGGTGTGATGTGTTGAGACTTTTGAGGAATACTGAGATGGATTGAATGTAACTTTGTATGTGGATGGATGTGAATATTTAAGGGCCAGAAGATGTATTGCTAAAGGTTGAATAATGTCTCCCACCCACAAAATATGTTCATGGTTTAATCCCTGGAAACTGAATATGTTAGCTTACATGGAAAAAAGGACTATGCAAATTTGATTGTTAAAGGTTTTTTGATGGGAAGATTATCCTAGATAATCAAGATGGGCCCAATGTAATCACAAGAGTCTTTATATAAAAGCGGTGAGAGGGTCAGAGTTAGAGAGAAGGTAATGTGATCTCAGAAGCAGAGGTCAGAGACAAAGTGTCATTTGAGGGTGTTACGCTACTGGCTTTGAAGAGAGAGGAAGGAGCCCCGGGCTAAGGAGTGTAGATGGTTTCTAGACTAAAAAAGGCTGGGGATCAGATTAACCCCTAGAGCCTTCAGAAAGAGAATAGACTTATCTACCTGTCACGAGCACCCTATAAAGGCATGTACATGAGCTGTGTCTTTCCACAATGTCAGCTTTTTCAATCATAAAGCAAGGTTACCACACTTGTAAAGCATGTTTGGGATTCCAAGCTCAATGACATTTCACTACACATTTAACTTGGCTTCATACACGTAACATAAAACAAAGTACAATACAAAGTCACACAACAAACAAGATACAACAAAGGGCAAGCAGTTAACAAACCAAACTTTAAGTTAGTCTCTGAGCCTACAGTGCAGATAAGGACTCAGTCGGGTCTAAGCCAGCTGTCACCCTTACTGCTTATTATGTTCACGCAGTAGAGGATCTCTATTAGGTTTAGAGATCAGGTGGGCAGAGCTTTTGATGGCAGTTGCCTTTCTAATGCAGTCAGATGTGAAAGAGTCAGCATCTGGAGAGTCTTGACAGTTGGCTACAGAAGTCCAAACTTTTTAAGGGATTTTAGTCAGTCTTGGGTCTTTGCAGGCTTCTTCTGTTTCTAATAATTATCAGCTCCTGGTTCTTCCAGGTTCCTGTGGTCTTACCTGTTATTAGTCCTTAGTACTGCCTGTCTGTGCTGGTCTTGGTGATATCTGGTCTTATCTACAATGCCGTTGGCTGCTTAAGCCACTGCTTGACATGAGTGACTCCATCTTGCTCCTACACCACACCTTGACTTTAGAGTTTCTGATACCCACAACTGTCAGGTAAAAAATTCGTGTTGTTTTAAGCCACTAAGCTTGTGGTATTTGTTACAGCAGAAATAAGAACATATACTGTTTGCATCCTGCCCATACATTTGAGAGGTGAGAGCTTGGAAGCCTTCTTTTATTTTATACTCTGGCCTCTTCAGATCAAACTGGCCAATGGTGATATAATTTCCACAAGAATCTTGTGAGGTTTGCATAAAGTTCATGTGGGATTACTCCATTCGGGAGGAAAAAAAAAATTAGCTAAAGATGTTAACCAAAACAACACCTCTATTTTTGGCTCCTGCTAGATGGAGGAGAGACAGCATATTCCAGCTTCCTAGAAACCCTCTGGTTTGAGTGAGAAGATCTGAGATGCACATCCTTCATCTCTTGTGAATAGGCTGACCATTCGATCTTTCAGTGGTTTCAGTTTGCACAGGAAGACACTTGATTTTTTGGAAATGATTTCGTAGTTTTATCATGCTTTACGATCTGGACAGGCTGAGAATTTCCCAAATTGTCAAGTCCCCCTTTGGTTGTTTTTTGTTTATTTGTTTTGGCTTTAACAGTTCTTCTGTCAATTCATCCCTCCCATCTCACATTTTATTCCAAACAACAAGAAGAAACCAGACCACATCTACAATACATTGCTTGGAAATCTCTCAGCTAAAAATCCAAGCTAATCGTTTGTTAAGTTATGCTTTCCACAAAAATGGATGAGATAATTCCTCTAAGCTTCCTGTCGCTACATAACAAGGATCTCCCTTCCTTCAGTTTCCAATAGCATGCTTCTCACTTCCTTCTGAACCCTCAACAGCAATGTCTTTAGTGTCCCTATTTCTACTGTTTATTCAAGGAAATCTGGCTTTTTATCACGCTTCTTAAATTCTTCCAGTCTCCACCCACTGACCATTTCAAAAAAACTCTCATATTTTAGGTATTCATTAAGGCAGTACCCATTTCCAGGTACGAAAATCTGTTTTAACTTTCTACTGGGGTGCAATAAATTCCCACAAATTTAGCAGCCTGCAACAACACTAATTTGTTATCTCATAGTTCTGTAGGTTGTAAGTCTGGTGGAGTTAGCTGAGTTTTCTGCTTTCCAGTTATAGAAGGATAAAGTCAAATTTTTGAGTGGGCTAGGCTCTTATCTTGATGGTCTAGGGAAGAATCTTCTTCTGAGCTCATTATGATTACTGGAACAATTCAGTCCCTATGGTTGTAGGTCTGAAATACCATTTCTTTGCTGCCTGTCAACTGAAATCTGTTCTCTGCATCTATTAGCTGCTTACATTTGTTTTTGTAGCAAGAGTGTATTGAATATTACACACTTGTAACCGCTCTGATTTTTGTCACCAGCTAGAGAAAACTCTGATTCTAAAAGAATCATGTAATTAGATTAGGATCACTGGGAAAAATCTATCTTTTGCCATATAATACAGTATAAGCACAGGAATAATACCGCAGGACAAAGGTCATCCACCAATTTTTAATCTGATTATTTGTACTGTGACCACCTCTTAGAAAAGAATAATTTAAACTTTATTAAAGGTAAAATTTTAGGACAGTTGATCTTGATGCCTACCTGATTAGATGATTGCAGGATTAACTTCATTATCAATTGGTTCTTACTCCCCAATCTTCAGTTTCTCCAATATTTCTTTGCTTCACCTAGTATTACATACTAACACTTCTCTACCCCAATGACCCAACCCTCCCACAAAAGTACTTATAAGAAATTACCTTTTAAGTTAAAATGGAGGCTACAGCAACTATTTTATTTTATTTATTTTTTTAAAGATTTTATTTATTTATTCATGAGAGACAGAGAGAGAGAGACAGAGGCAGAGGGAGAAGCAGGCTCCCCGTGGCACAGGGAGCCCGATGCGGGACTCGATCCCAGGACCCCGGTATCATGACCTGAGCCGAAGGCAGACGCCCAACCGACTGAGCCACCCAGGCGTCCCTACAGCAACTATTTTAAAAAGAAGTTCATAAGTCCACACAAAAACCTGCCCACAGATGTTTACAGCAGTTTTATCCATAACTGGCAAAACTTGGAAGTAACCAAAATGTCCTTCAATAGGTGAGTGGATAAGTAAACTGTGAAACATCCAAACAATGGAATATTATTCAGCACTAACAATAAACGAGCTATCAAGTCATGAAAACACAAGGCTTAACTTCAAATACATATTACTAAATGAAAGAAGCCAAACTGAAAAGTCTGAATACTGTATGATTCCAACTATATGACATTCTGGGAATGACAAACCTATGGAGACTAGAAGATCAGTAGTTGATGGGGTGGGTGAGGTAAAGAAGCAGAACAGAGAGAATTTTTAAGGCAGTGAAAGTACTCTGTGTGGTATCAAAATCATGGATACATGTCATCATACATTTGTCCAAAACCACAGAATATATAGCACCTAGGAGTAAACAGTAATGTAAATTAAGGACTTTGGGTGATTATGATGTATCAATGTAGGTTCATCAATTTTAACAAATGTACCACTCTGGTGGGGGATGTGGATAATGGGGGAGGCTATGTATGTGTGGGGCCAGGAGATGTATAGAAAATTTCTGTATCTTCCTTCCTCTTAATTCTTTAAAACTGCTCCAAAAAAATTTAAGTCTTAAACAACAACAAGAAAAAAGGGCATTCACGACCTTTCTCTGCCTTGTCCTAATATCAAGCTTATTTCTTAATATCAAACTAACTGGTGTAATTTTGATGTATTATTAATTCCCCCCAAACAGAACTGTATTATATTAAAGAAAACACTTACTTTTGTGTGAGTGTTCCAGCAACTGTATGTAGAAATATCAGATACTGGTCATGGTGAGTGAGGATCAACTACATCCTCCACAGAATTCCTAGAAACTGGTCAAATATCACCGTTTTCAAGATCACTTCCAAGGGCCTATAGGGGACTGATGACAGCATGTGTGGGATCTGTTGTCTTACAAGACTGTGTCTGAATTCTAAATTCTCATCTTATGTGTTGTATAACATTGCACAATGATCTCATTGAAGTGAGGCTTATTTGTAAAATTAAGGGTTAACAGTGGAATTGCTGTCAAAATATGCAATACACTTCAACAATCTTCTTCCTCCTTCATAATCCATCTCAGACATCTATGATTGATTTACCATTTCAGAAACTCAGAACTCTGGCAGGAAATGAAATAACTATGCCATGATTGATACTTGCTTTGTATTGTGTTTCTGTCTCTCCTATTATGATTCAGTTAATTATTATTATAATATTGGCTGTTTCAAGTGACTGAATTGAAAGGAAATCCTTCCTATGAGGAAATTCTGTAACGTGTTCAGATTATCTGATGTCACCCTAAAAAACTATAAGATGTCTTTTCACTTCTGGTGTCAGAGAACAGCCTTAGAATTAGCTTCTAATTCATACACACACACACATACACACACACAAAACTCCTTATAATATTAAATTTAAAAAGATAAAATACTATGCTCAGGAAAAGCATAAAATCCATATTATTAGGACCTGCATTAGAGTGGATTAAGTAACCAAGAAGTTGCTTTTCACTTGTTTTCTGCAGAGGAAAGAATAAGACGAAATGTATTTTACAAGACCACGACCACAAAGATTTTTAGTCTATAAAAAAACAGAAAGTCTCAACTCCTCAGAAGTAATCTGAAATGGGACACACTTTTCAAAATATCACATGGGAGTGTTAGAAATTTTGAAAGTAGTGGAAATTGATAGGGTCTAGTCTCCTGTGAAATTGAGCAATGCATATTCCTCAGCTTACAAAGAAGAATAAAATAGATCAGTATTAGTCAAAACCTAAGGTCTGCAATGCTATCAGCCTAGAAGAATAAACAAAATATATTATGCTGTTGCTATGGGAACAAGTTCCTCTTGGGTGTGAGGGACTTTTTTTTAACAAAAATTCAACTTGAACTACTAATATATGAACAATTATAATTTTCAAAGGGAAGGAGAATTAGTAGATATAGGAATTCATTTGAAGGGATTTCTTTTCAGTTTGTATTTTATAAGTGTTGCAACTTAAAGCCTTGAGACTTATCAATTACAGTCAGGAAACTGAGCCAGTTTGGGCAGTTAGTAGATAATTTTCTTATATAAAAGAGAAATGTCAAATTCAGAATACTTATTAGGCAAGTCATTCATGAATACTGCTCTTTAGAAACCACATTTACACTCTCACTAGGATAATATAACTCCAAATATTATTAGAATTTCTTTCTTCAAAACACACAATTACAAGAATGGAAATGCAAGCCACTAACTGTGAGATAATACTTGAAAAACATATAACTGATAAAAGGCTAATGTCCAAAATATATATGAAGATTGTGTAAATCAAGAAAGACAACCTAAAATGAAAAATGGACAAGAGACTTCAAGAGATACTTAGCCAAAAACGTATGTAAAAAGGTGCTCAACTATATTAACAATCATGCAAATGCATGTTCAAAAAGAGCAATGAGACACAGCTACACACTCGCTTAAGTAGTTATAAGGAAAAGACTGGCAAAGCCAAGTGTTGATGAAGATAGGGATCTACAGGAACTCTCATACATTGTCTATGGGAGTCAAAATCTCCCAGTTGGTAAAATTCTTAGGAATATTTTGGTTAAGTTGAACATGTTTATAACCAATGAAAACGGTTGTAAATGTCCATCAAAATTATGAATGAAAATTCTAATTAAAACACTATTAATAATTACCAGAAATGGAAAATAACCCAAATTTTCACCAATGGTAGAATGGATAGATAGAGATATTTGTGTTGTAGCATACTACACATCAAAGTAAATCAGCTAACTACAAATGTAAACAACATAAATAAGATAATGCTTAATCAATGAAGCCAAATTCAAAAGAATACACATTATACAATTCCTTTATATACAGTTTTAAATCATGCAAAATGTATTACGGAATTAGAAGTTAGCTCAAGGGTACCTCAGAAAAAATGGAAGTGGTGTTGGGAGGTGACATGAGGGAGGTTTCTTAGGTGCAGGTAATATTCTGGTCCACGATCTGGATTAAGTTTATAAAGGTTCGATTTACAAAAATGCATTGAGAGGTATGCTTAGGATATCTGCACTTTTCTGTATGTGGGTTTCAAAGTTTTAAAATATTAATTAGAAATACATTCAAAGCATCCAGAAAGAACACATATGGTCACTTTGTTCATTTCTCTCCTTACAAGAAAGAATACAACCAAGAAGGGGCACCTGGGTGGCTCAGTCGTTGAGCATCTGCCTTCGGCTCAGGTCACGATCCCAGAGTCCTGGGATCGAGCCCCGCATCGGGCTCCTTGCTCCGTGGAAGCCTGCTTCTCCCTCTCCCACTCCCCCTGCTTGTGTTCCCTCTCTCGCTGTCTCTGTCTCTGTCAAATAAATAAATAAAATCTTTAAAAAAAAAAAAAAAGAATACAACCAAGAAAATAATATTCTGTGGCTGCTGCATACCCTGCAAGTAAAGGAACGGACATTAAAAATTTCCTTTAAATGTTATCTGCAACGGTAACAGTGAAATAATGAGTAGGCTCTATGCCAAATACTCATACAGTGTTCTGAACTTCATTTTTCTTCCTAGATTAACCTACGCATGGCACGAGAAGAGACAAATGTTAAATATCTGTTTATATCAGCTTGGCAAGTGCTGGCTGGTCTATCAAAATTTAGTGACCTCTGGGATACTGCTGGTAATTTTATATTTTGAGATGCTGTATTACATGATCGTTGAAAACATGGGGTTTTCAGTCAGAAAGGGAAAATCAACTTCAAGTCCTGGTTCTGGCCCTAACAGTTGTGTGACCTTGCCCGGGTTGCTTTACTACCATATGCCTCATGTTTTCATTGGCAAAGAAGTTATTGTACCAGTACTAATCTCGTATGGCTCCTCTATGATCAATGCAATAATACAAATAAAACACATCTCAATTTCAAGATTCATGGCACACTGAAAATGCTCAATAAATATCATTACATTAATTCACAATAAAATGTATCACTTATAGTAAAATAAGAAAAAACATTAAATATCAATGGAAATCTACTTATCTCACAATTGTACTATGCTATATGTTCTCTCTTGCATAGCTCAAATATTTTAGGTTCCAATTTCTTTGGAGTTTCTATGTTGTTGTTTTGAAGATGCCATTGTATTAAATTTCTTTTTCAAAGCACTGAATTGCAGCTGAAACTTGAGTGACTCAAGTAATCAGTACCAAACATGGTGGCAAACAGCTAACCCTCAAGGATAAGATTTTAGGATAAGGCTTCTCTGACCTGCTGTAGGTTTAAAGGCAGTGAGGATGAGACTGACATTAGAGAATGGGACTGTAGTAACCTCGGGCACATAATGTGAGAACGGTCACTTAAATCATTACCTGTGGTTTGCTTAGAATAAAATGCCTATGGAAGGGAAAGCACAGCTATAGAGGACCAAGCACTGGCTTACAGAACACTTGTACTGGGCATGCAAAAGACAAGGGTTCTGAGACTCTTGCTTCTCACAACACTGGAAAATCAAAGAGAGAAGACAACAGGCTTTTTTCAATTCAATACTCAAGGTACAGAAAGAAAACCAGTAACTTTCTATGACTCTCATAAAAATATACCAGATTGTCAAAAACCATACAATGAATTTGTTACAAGTGCACAATAAATTGTTATGTAGTTTGAATTCACAGACTTTCCAGATTTCTTTAATAAAATTACTCATTGAAAAAAACAAACAAAACAAAAACCAAAACCAACCAAGCAAACCAACAAAGGCCCTTGAAAGTTGGACTTGATGACATTTAAGTAATTCCAAGGACCACAAACCCCACATTCCACTGAGCCTTTCTAGTCAGCAAAGATAGTTCCTCTTTCACTGTCGGATGAAATCTGTCTTGCATTAATCGGAAGTCCATTAAGACCTTAATTTAAGTACTTATCTTTCAAGTGCCTGCCAATTTGCTTCATTCTTACTACTCAGCAATGAGTCTTGATCTATAATTATATTCAGACGCCAGCCTATCCCAGGGTGCCATTTAAGAAGTTGAACCTGAGATGTCAAAAGTTTTCTATGGTTTTCAATTTCATATCATCAAACCACGGGTAATTTGTGAAAGAGTTTACTAAACTAAGAGGGGAGGAAAAATGTGTTATGTTCAAAGTGTTATGTCCAGCAACTAGCAATGTCTCCCTCTCTCTCTCTCTCTTTGAGCTAAATCTCTGGAACAGATTTAGGGGTAGTATACTCAGCAGGAGATTAAATTACCAGAAATTTCTGGGTATAGTCAAATACTGTTGTGTCCGATACAGTATCCACTAGCTAAATGTGTTTATCAAGCAACTGTGTCTCATCCAAATCAAGATGTGGCTTAAGTTTAAAATACACATCAGATTTTGAGGATCTAGTGCAAAACAAAAGTAAAATATCATTAACAGATGTTCTATTGGGTGACATGTTGAAGTAATAATTGTTTGAATATAGTGAATTAAATAAAATACATTATTAAAGTATTTTTCAATGTTCCTTTTAATGTGGCTACTACAAAATTTAAAATTATATATGTGGCTAACACTAAATATATAGTTGATATTATATTTCCAGAAGAAAGAATCTAAAGAGTTAGAGAGATGGTGGTGTTGAAGTCATTTTGTCATGCGTGTCTGGCGAACCAACTATTAACTAAGACCCCCAAGAGGGTCCAGGGGTGTTTGCCAATACTGGGCAATTTATTTATAAGGAGAGGGCCAACATCCTTGAAAAGAGCGTAAAAGAATGTACTTTGGAATCCCTTAGTACCGGTGAGCGGTTGTAGCCGCTGAAGTCGCCCTGAGTCTTCAGTGGGAATGAGAACCTCCAGCTTGTTCAGGTGCTGGAATGGATGGCAAGGTGCAGTGAGAGTCACTGATTGTGGGCCGTGGTCCAGGACGCAGCATTTGTTCTAAACCAGTCACGGACAAATAATTCTGCTTCTCCCATTTCCGTACCAATGATGTTTAGTTCAGGTATCAAGGAGTAGGGAGTAGGAGAGGCACAAAAATTTTATTTCCTGTTTACAGGTGTTAGTATGTAATGTAGAAATAATTCCATCAGGACTGACCAATTAATTGGCCTTAACTTCCTCTCAGCTAGACCGAACTTTACACAGGCTTTTTCCTGACTCTAGGCTCTAAACTACGCCACCCCCCCCCCGCCATTTTTAAGAGCATTTACTTTAGAAAGTTTGTAATTGTTCATTCTTAAACTGTCTGCAATATAAAGCCTTTGTAAAGACTCTTGCCAGATTTACAATCCAGGAATGTCTTTCTGAAGGACCTGGGAACAATCTCTTTGAAATGCAATTATCAAGGGAGCTAGGGCCCCTTGGATCCAGGTTTCTGTGGGAATGTAGCGGCCTAACTATGACAGGCCAGTTTGTAAAACTCCCTCCTGTCATGAAAATAGCAGAAAGTTTACCTTTGAGTGAAGCCGGTCAGCAAATGCAAATGGCTTATGATTCCTCCTACTCCAACTTTTAAAATCTCGTTGACCTTTTCATGTTTTTAATTTAATTTAATTTTATTTTTAATTTAGTGGAGTTAAGCTTAGGCTGGATTCTGATTTCTCTCCCCTACTGCAATAGTTTTGAATAAAGTCTCCCTTGCTTTTTAACTTTGTTGAGTACAGTTGTTGCTTTGACAGGGTATTCAACAAAGCTTCCACTGATATAAAAGCCTATAATCTTTGCCATTATAGTCTTATCAAACCATAAGAGTAATAGGCAAAAAGAGAAGTACAGTGTAGACTGAAGTGGTTATTTTTCTTATTCAAATTTGCTACCTTATGCACATGAGGAAGATTTTGCCAGGAACCTGTGGTGTATTCCTCTCTGCCTCATGGTACTACAGCCACCATGTTAATGAAAAACTATCGCAACCTCGTGCACGCAAGGCTGCTAAAGGCTGAATTTAGCCCAGAATGAAGAGTTGAGACATGCTACGAATGATGAGACACCAACCACCCAAGCCGCATCGAGGTAATTAACCAGAATAGCTGAGGACAAAAGGAATACAAGAACAGAAAAAATAAATGGGGGAAGAGTAATGGAGGAAGGTCTTAGCTCATTTTAACTACAGCCTAGTGACAAGATAAAGAAACAAGGGCAGTATCAGCTATCCATATTTTCTCACTTGCTCAGATTCACATTCATCCATATCCTACAGTTAGTTTCTAGTTAAGTTCTGCCTGTGGGAGACATTTACGCAGATTGAAAGAGAAGGGGAGAAATCATGTTTTCTTTCTTGCTTCTTGCTCTGATAAGGGGCCATGGGCTTATGAAAAGCAGGAACTGAAAGCACATATAAACACAATCTTACAGTCATGAACCTATCTCACAAATAAATATGTTAGTATCCTAAATAAGATGTTACTGAATTAAACATGATAACAAATTGAGTGATTAATCAAATCTGATAACATATGACTTATGCAAAAGATCTAGTCATGTCACAATAATAAACAGTCTGTGATTTTTAATATAACTATTATATTAAAAGATAACCAGGAGACACTTTATTATGTAAAAAGGTGATGCTAAATTGCTCTTTAGGGAGTAAAATAGTACTGTTTGGGGGAAAATAATTATTAAATTACTTGGGATACAAGATGAACCTTTGAGAGATTGGATACGTATAGAACTACCAGGCCTGGAGAAAAACAGACATTTTTGAAGTTCTGAAGAAAGCCTGGGTGGGGATATCAGACAACACAATGGAAAGATGTGCTTAAAAGCCAAAGAAAATAGAGATGCTCCTCGGGAATTCTCCCAAACTCTGGACTCTCAGACACTGTGAAATCATATGTTATTCAATTTAAAAATTTTACTTTGTATTTCTGGGCCCAGTTTATATCTGGGTTATAAATTTCCTTGGCTCATCGTGGTTCACTTGAACTAAGGTGCAGTTACTGGCTACATGTCAAATTAAATCAAAACCCTAGAATCCTTCATGGAAGCAGAGATTAATGCTAACTTGATCTGGACTACCCTTTAAACCTGCCAGGTCTGAAGAAATTTTTGAAGTCTTCTTTTAGATCGGCTTAATTGTTCGGGGGGGGTGGCGGGTAAGTGTTCCCATACCCTGTACTAGCTCGTGTGTGTGACTAGCCCTGTTAGAGGGTTTGTTCCAGACAAAAGCCAAGAATGCCTAATATAGGATGAACGTGGATAATATTTATGATTCAAGTATGTGTCTAAATATACATTTTCAATATTGTATTGAGGAAAAATGAAGTGTATATCATAGATGCTTAGCTGCGAAGATAAAAACCACCCGGAGTCTTGGATTCCCACTGTGTGATTTGTGATTATGCCAGCACGGCTTCTTCTCCAGAGGCTATATATAATACATCAGAAACTAGCAACACTCTTGGAAAGTGCAGTGTCAGGGAAGGGGAGGAGAGTTTTATATTGTGGTTCAACATACAACTGTGGAGGACTCTCACTCCTGAAGGCAAATAGAAGAAAGAGATTGATAAAACAGTTACTGGGCCTGACAATAGTAGTTAAATGTTGTTTCAAAGTTGCCAATGGCTCGGAGTCCTGGCGGACTATCTCATAAAAGTCAAATGGATCTTCTCTACTGTGGAAAGGCATAAGTCAATTTTTTAATCATGAACCAACACTTAGGAGAAAACACATATGTTGAAATTAGATATATTTTGCAACAAACAACACATAAAATTTCTTTTGAATATAGTATGGTTTAAGTAGATTGACTACAAGTAATTGGACCCTGGAGTATTTTGTACTGGACTTCATAACAGAAGCTCAGCTTTCCCACGAGAAGTGAAGATCCCCTAACTTCTCAGTGTTAGTGAAATTATTTTAGTCTTAAGGAGAGAGTAGTCTTACTGTAGTGAACAAATGGACTCCTTTACACCTCGATTTTGATAGAAAGACATTTAGACTGAGTTCTAAAGAAAGAGAAGCATCTTGTCTCTGATGAGAAGAAGAAAAAGTGTGCATTACAACTCAGAGGTGGGACAAAATGGGCTTATTTGAGGTTCTGGAAAACAACCTGTATGTTGAATGCTTGGTGACCAAGAGGAAGTTCAAGGTTGCAAAGGTAGGCAGGGACTTGATCATACCAGCACTGGAGTTTAGGTTTTTTTTGAGATATAATGGGAAGCCACTGAAGGATTTTGAATAGAGCAGCTGAAATTGTCAATACAAGAAGGTGGGGGGGAGGTGAGAAGCCAGAGCTCAAGAGATAAAAGTAGTTTTATCTACAAAGCCAGTGGTATTGGCTCCAGAGAAGCTCACATGTTTGTAGGAGAGAGGAGGCCATGGAGTCCATACCCTCCACAACTTCAGGAGCTTCAGGGCTAGGGATCTGGGGAATCTCCTGTTGAGTAGACTGCAGGGAAAAACAAAAACAGCTTTAAGTCGAGATAAGATTGCGAAGGGATAGGGAAATTTACACGTAGCAAAGTGTCATACCAACCCAAAATCACAGTTCTTCAGTTAAAAAAGTAAAAATTTCAAAATCAAAACTCAGGTAAAAAGCAACCCATGGAATCCTGTTCCCAAATGCCTAGAAATGTCATGAATAAATCCCTCTTTTTTTCTCATTCTGCCAGTTGCTTGGGTATGTGGTCATCTTGATTGTTGAGAGGCAGCCATTGTAAAAAACAAACACACAAACAAACCCAGCCCTCTGTTCCTCTGTCAATATTCTGTAAGAAGGATTCTTCATAGATGTGTGTAATGCCAGTACCCAAACTAAGAAAAATACAGCTTTTTAAACTTAGAATTTTATACATAAAGTTCAGAGAGATAAGGTGATGAGTCACATACAGCCTCACATTGAACTTCATTTTATCCTTATACAGCTATGGAATAAACTCATATGTAGAGTGATGTTAAAAGGCTTCAGGGAGGGTACCTGGGTGGCTCAGTCAGTTAGGTGTCTGCCTTTGGCTCAGGTGATGATCCCACGGTCCTGGGATCGAGCCCCACATCGGGCTCCCTGCTCAGCCGGAAGCCTGCTTCTCCCTCTCTCTCTCCCACTCCCCCTACTTGTGTTCCCTCTTTTGCTGTCTGTCTCTCTCTCTGTCAAATAAATGAAATCATAAAAAAAAAAAAAAGGCTCAGGGAGACTAGAGAGAGACTAGTCTGATTAGGGGAAGTGAATAAAGTAACACGTGGATACACTTGAGTCTTGCTGCCATTTTGTTCTCTTCAACTAATCTTGCAGATTATCTAGTTCATTTTGTTTTGAATTTCTTATAGCTTTCGCATTTCTTATTTAGAATTTCATGATAATGTCTCTGCTTAACCAAACTCCAAATAAAGACAGTAGTAGTTCTGCTAAATAAACATATGCCCCTCAGAAGCATAAATAGCCTTGAGCCATTTTTTCCTTAAAAGCACTAAATAAAATTTGTAACCAATTTAACAAATATCTCTTAAATTGAAAGGAATCCATTTTAATATATCATTCTGAAAATTACTTTGGAAATTGTCTTTCCTGACATAGCACCAATGTAATCCACTGTGTATCCTCAGAAATAAACATGCAATTTTAAAAAGAATGATTATAACATAACTAAGTTCCAGTGGAGACTAAAGCAAAAACATGACAGGAAAAAAAATGCATAATTATATGAATCATAAAACAATGCCTACTGACATGATTACAGAAGTTAGAGCATTTATGGTAGCTACATTTTAGTTGCAGAACAAAATCAGAGCTAATATTAAAATTTGTCTCATATTTACTTGATGAATTTTATCCCCTTTCTTATTGTAAATAACCTGAGTTTAGAAATGAGATATTGATTTATGTTTAATCAAGGATTAATGATTGCTTTAATTAAAATGCTTTAATTAATGTAATTAATTGGGAGTTTTATGGCCTACTGAAAATCTCCAAGTTTCAAATCCTGGGCTGCCAAAATTTAATAGAAATGATTTTTTTTGTTGTTGTTGGAGGCCCTGCTGTCTGAAGATTCCTTTAATTCTTTGGGGTCTATATGTGTCCAAAGCTTTTGTACCTAAAGGTGTGATTAAAAAAACAAAAAACAGGGGCGCCTGGGTGGCTCAGTTGGTTAAGTGACTGCCTTCGGCTCAGGTCATGATCCTGGAGTCCCTGGATCGAGTCCCTCATCGGGCTCCCTGCTCGGCAGGGAGTCTGCTTTGCCCTCTGACCCTATCCCCTCTCATGTGTTCTCTCTCATTCTCTCTCTCTCAAATAAATAAATAAAATCTTTAAAAACAAACAAACAAAAACCCCCAAAACACGAAAGAACTCTACTGCAGGCTTGGATTGGTTTCCCAGAGTGTGTTTTATTACTCTAGTATCAATTTCTGTGTTGCAATTAGTAGGCGTACTCAGAGGTCCCTTATGAGATATTATATAAATCAAAACAGATGATCAAACCTATGGCATCTATTTGCAGTCATACCTTAAGAAATTTTTAATATTTATAATAGATTAAAGCAGATCCTTGTCAGATTATTAGGAACAATAATTTTCTCATTATATCTCTCTTTAGAAACTTCTAGTAAAAATAAGTTATTGGTACATTAAGGAAATCTGCCTGTTACATTGTTGTGCTTTATTGTTGTGGTATGTCCTGTTTATGAAAAGAGGTTTTTAAAATCGTTCATTACCTCACTAATGATTATTTTTAGCAGCTGGTTTGTATACATTTCTCAAATCTACATGTGTATTCTCAACTAAATAGATCGCAATAATATCATCCTTGTTTCTCATTGTGGATTTCCAAACATTGATTCCTCCTTTCTGAAAAATTTACTCCTGTAGGAAGTTGTCAGCTCCATCTAGAAAATGTCATTTACAGCATCTTCTCCACGTCTTTCTTGTGGCCACTTGTTGACTTCTTGGTGATTTACTCTCCCTGAATGAAGACTTTTGTTCCTGACTTAAATTTGTTTCTTTTTTTTTTTTTAATTACTATTCTGTACCATTATTAGTGATTTTACACTAAGTAAAATGAACATGATAAATCATCCAAAATCCTGGACTCTGTCTCTCACTGCTACCCACTCTGATTACTGTATTCTATAATTATGCATCCAATTGCCTGCCCCCTCCCCCCCCCATCCTGCTAAAAGCCATCAACCTATTCAGTTCTAAACCATTTGACTGCACCTTTTGGAGCACTATTCATCAGCCCTTTTCTGGCTTCAGAACTTCTTGTCATGATTCATTGCTCATCATAAAGCTCACTCTCCAGCCAATGTTCTCAAATCACTTGTGCATCCCTCACTTCGTTTTACCACATTGAAAACATTTCTGGATTAGTCATAAGAAATGGCTCCCTATTCTGCATCCAAGACCATGAATATTGGTTAGTAAAACCTATACACATGATGAGACTGTTTTCTCTTTTATTTCATGAGAAACTCCATTGCTTCTCCTTTTTGGCTAAATTTTCCACCTTTTGTATGAAATTTTTATACATGCTTTTCTGTCCTATTACCTCCCACTCTCGAATGCTCTATGTGCATCTCAGGAGATACTTTCTTCTGTAAGAAAGAAGTGCTTAGTTGCAATCCCCTTATCTTTCCACAACCAAACCTAATGCATTAATTTCCTATTGCTAACAAATTACTGCTAGGTGGCTTGAAACAACACACATTTATTCTCTTACATTTCTTGAGGTCAGCATTCCAAAAGTGTGTCTTAAGGGACTAAAATTAAAGTGCCAGCAGTACTACATTCTTTCTGGAGGCACTGGAAGAGAATTGGTTTTAAGCTTCTAGAGTTGCTTGCATTCCCTGGTTCATGGGCCTCTTCCAACAATGGCATTCCTCTGATCTCTGCTTCCATCTTCATATTTCCCTCTTTATCCTGACCCTCCTGCCTCCAAGGACCCTGTGGTGACATTTTGGCCCACCAGGATAATCCAGGTTAATCACTTCATCTCAAGAATTTGAACTTAATCAGACCTTCAAAATTCCTTTTGATATGGCAGGTAACATATTCACAGGTGTCAGAGATTGGCTCATAGGAATTTAGTGGGGACATCATTCATCCTACCAAACCTATGATCCTACCTACATGTTCACCCATTCTCTTTCTTCTCTTCTATTATAATAGAAAAAAAAAAAAGTCCCTTCATTTATCAAAAAAAAAAAAAATCACTCCACTTGTGTTCTGTCTTTTGAATCTTCATTTCCTTTAGGTTTCAGGAGAGCATCACTCCTTAATTTACTCTTACTTTCCTTATAACACCAATCACCGTTTTATTGAGAATTAGTTCACTACTCACAATATTGGGTATAAAAATAACCATCCCCCCCACAGAAAGCCAACACCAACAAATAAACTCACTCACATACCCCACATCAGCTACTGCCTCTATAATATATTTGCATTCACTCCTTTTTTTTTTTTTTTTTTTTTTTTTTAATCCTAGTCATTTGGTCTTCCTGTAGGTTTGGTGATTTATTTATTAAATGCCAGCCATTTGGTATGAAAACCTGTAGTTAGTCTACTGTTGTATCAGTCTTGTTTATGTTATTTTTATTTAAAGATGGTTTTTAAAAATTTCCACTCTTTAACTCACCTCAAAGTGGCTTATGTCCCCCACTTTTCTCTTGATACTCTTACTGTTATGGTCAACAAAATCCACCATTTATTTCATGATATTCAACTAACATAAACTAACATGTCATCTTACTTAGCCAATTAAGAGGAAATCAGTTTTCTTTGATTTTTAAGACAGCACTTCCTACTACTTCCTACTCTCAGCCAATTAGGAAGAAATCAGATTTCTTTCATTTTAGGATAGCACTTTCTACTTGCTTCCATTTGAATTCACTGCCCACTTAACCTTAACTTCCTTTTCCAATTCCTTCCTTTTCTGCTTGATCCTAAATCATTCTCTAATCATTCTATAATGTTTTGTCATTGGTTCTTCTTTTTTTATTTTTAAAGATTTTTGTTTATTTATTTGACAGAGAGAGACACAGTGAGAGAGGGAACACAAGCGGGGGGAGTGGGAGAGGGAGAAGCAGGCTCCCCACGGAGCAGGGAGCCCGATGCGGGGCTTGATCCCAAAACCCTGGGATCATGACCTGAGCCTAAGGCAGACGCTTAACGACCGAGCCACCCAGGCGCCACCATCATTGGTTCTATTCTATAACTACAATCTTTCCCCAGGCAATATCATCCAAACCCAGGGCTGAGGTCTTTCCAATTAAAATCTCTATCCTTATCAAGATTTTTATGTTGAGGTCCTCCAGACTTCAACATAAACTTATTTGGCATCTCTCATCAATGTCCAAAATATAGAGAGATTATTTTCAAAATGGTTGCAAAGTTTTGAATACTTTCATCACTACTATTTTTGTACATGCAAATATATTTTGTCTCCCAGACAATTAGTTAGGCTCTATCTGGCCTCTCTACTTATCTCACCCCTTCACCCATCCCAATTCCACCAATAGCCAGTAGTGATCCTTTTAAAATGTAAGGTATGGCATGTCCTTTCTCTGGTCAAAATTATCTAAAGTCTTCCTATTTCAGACTACACTTCAAGTCCCTACTATGATCTGTAAGACCAGGCCACACATTATCTGGTGTACCATCTAATCAATCACCAACAAAGCCTTAATACTGGCTTCTTGCATTTTCATTTTCTTGACCCACATGCCTTATACTTGCTAGCTTCTCTGCAGGGAATGTTCTTCCCCCTCATATCTGTAACGTTTGTTCACTTAATTTCTTATCTCCTCTTTACTTTTTTCTTCTTATTACCTATCATCACTTGATCTATTAACTACCAGTTTACTGTATGATTCTTCCTGTACAATGTATAATGTATAATCAATGAGGGTAAGACTTCGCATCCTCAGTGTTCTGGTACCTGTTTAACTCATTTGTTGAGTAAATGAATATATTCAAATCCCAAATCTTAAGAAATTACTAGCTATGTTACTGTTTACATGTTACTTAACATGTATAGCCCTAGTCATTATTATGTCTGAAATTTAGATAATACTAAAGCTTAGTATCAGAGGGTTGGAAAAAGGATTCTATAAGATAAACCACTCAGCTCAGTTAATATAAAGCATTTGGTTTAGTTAACAAATGCTAGCTTGTATTATTTTATCCTATCTTTCTGGACTCCTACTCCAAACATGCTTAATGTTATCCTTACTTAGCATTAAAAAGAGAAATATTCCAGTTTCTTATGCTCAATTTTTTCTTCCAAAATCAATGCATTCTGATCTATTAATCTAGTCTTGGGGAATTTAAAATGAGGATTAAGGAGTGCACTCATTGTGATGAGCACCAAGTGTTAATGGAAGTGTTGAATCACTATATTATACACCTGAAATTAATAGTACACTGTATGTTAACTAACTGGAATTTAAAATAAACACTTTAAGAAAATTTTAAAAATCATTGAGGATATTATACATGGTAAAACTCATATAGTTCACCCTTCTTTTCTCTCTCATTCATTCCCTCTCCTTGTCATATATATAAAGCCTATAAGACATAGAGCTGTATATTCAAAACATATAAAAACCTTAAGAAGGGAGATTCTTATTTTTTTTAGAATTCCATGATACCATAAGGTAACTACACATTTCCATTTTTACCTTCAAAGTTTAAATTGTTTCTTTCAAAATGATCTGTCACCTGAAACTTCCAGATGCCTGACATCTGCTTATGTCTTTTTAAAAGACTGCTTGAAAATGATAGATGAGTAGTAAGTAAGGTAATTCTTCTATTATAATGTGCACATTGCACAATGAAGCATTTGAACTGATAGTCCTCTCACTTGACAACTAATTTAATTCACGGCAACACGATGGAGTGTAAAGATTGATTGCATATATCCCAAATTTCTAAGAAAGAAAAATATATGATCAAATTAAATTTTTCATAACAAAAGTACTCTTTGTTTTGGGAACCCATAACTTTATGAACATGGTAAAATACTTTAAGGTTTCTACATATGTACTCGAATTTAAATACAACCTGAGTTTACTGACTCTTTGGAATTTGATCCATGGCCCAAGGAAGACTATCAGGCTCTTGGTCTCTACTTATAACTGCTTCTACACCAGCTCTCTTCTCCAAATAATCTTCTCCATCTAAATCTCTGTGGTTAAGGAAATCGAACCATGACAAATTATTAATAAAGAAGGATCAATACATTCTTCCATGAATAAAAAATGTAAAATTAACGACATATACTTTATTTTTTCCTCTACGTATGTTTTGAGCTCACTTCTAGATAGTTCCCATCTAGATAGTGAACTAGTGATAGCTAGTAAGGTGAGGCAGCCCTTCTTACGTAAAATTTTATGTAATAATTGAAAGGGAAGGTTGGGTAGGTAGAATAATGGAAAGATGTCCACATGCTAATCTCCCAAATCTGTAAATATGCAACTTTTCTTAGTAAAGGAATCCAAATGTAATTGAGTTAATAATCTTGAAATGGGGAGATTATCTGGCGAGTCCAATGTAGTCACAAGGGTCCTTATAAAAGGGAAACAGACAAGAAGGTTAGAGTCAGAGAAGATACGATGATGGAAGTATGAGAGAGAGAGAAAGAGAGAGGTCTGAAGATGTTGCTGGCTTTAAAGATGAAGGAAGGGCCATGAGCCAAGGAAAGGAGGAAACAACCAGAAACTGGAAAAGGCAAAGAAATGGTTCCCCCCGCCTTGAGCCTCCAGAAGAAACACAGCTATGTTGACTAATTGATTTTAAGACTTCTGACCTGCAGAAAAGCGAAATAATAAACTTGTGTTAGTTTAAGTCTCTAAATTTGTGGTAATTTTTCACAGCAGCAACAGGAAAATAATACAGAAGTTGTGAGTAGATTAAATATGAAATTAATCATTATACATAAACATGTTAGAAAATTATTTCACTTTTAATCATACCCTTTCATTATGGCAAGTAAGTAATTGAATTAATCATTGCATTAATTCATTTTTATCACTAATACTATGGAAAGTAATTAGCAGGAAGTTTAAAAATCTAGAAGAAAGTGAGTGAAAGGGAAATACGGTACTTAAAGATCTGATTTCAAGAAAAGAAAATGCGGAAGTATCTTATGATATTTTGGTGAGGCAAAGAAAGGACTACTAGCAAACCTAAACTTTGGCTTTTCTAGAAGAAATTATTTATTACATTTTCTTTAGCTGTGAGAGAAGAGGGAGCACAATACAGTGAAAGTAGCTTCATTCACATCACATGTATTAATATATAATATATATAAATACTTTTACATATATTTTATTTCTTAAAATGTAACTCTCAATTCAGAGGAAAAACATATTTTTCACAGCATCTTAAGCAATCTTACTTTCTAGATATACACATGCATCAGGAGAATAGACACTAGTTCTTTTCTAAACAAAATAATTTTCTGTTGGATCCAAAGGATAAAATAGATGATACTTGTGATGTAGTTTATAATGATTAAAGAATTTCATAACAAAATTTTATAAATATTTTATAGGAAAAATAAAACAATTTATACTTCTTTGCCTATTTTTATAAATAAAACAATTTCTATAAAGCTGACTTTTGATGATTCAGGACCTATTTATTTTCAAGGCACTTCTGCTGTTCTGAAGGTTTTTGGCAGCAGGCATTTTGAGTTGGTTTTGGCTCTGGCTCTTGTGCCTTAGGGTGATAGAATGTGGGTGACTATCGAGCTGCATCGGCAACATCTGCAGCCCACGTCCCCACTGAGGAAAAACAGCAGGGCAGGGTCAGCCGAAATGAGGCCAGATGTGCTATAATTATTGTATTTGCAAAAGAATTTGGTTTAATGCACTTCATCACTTTTTTTTTTAAGATTTTATTTATTTATATTTATTTGAGAGAGAGAGAATGAGAAGGGGGAGAGTCAGAGGGAGAAGCAGACTCCCTGCTGAGCAGGGAGCCCGATACGGGACTCGATCCAGGGACTCCAGGATCATGACCTGAGCCGAAGGCAGTCGCTTAACCAACTGAGCCACCCAGGCGCCCACACTTCATCACTTTTAACACTTTTTTAAAAATATGGCAAAAAATTGGAGCTTTATTTAGGGTCTTCAGCAATATTAAAAACCTATATGAATTCACTGGTAAAAATGAAAAAAAAGAAAAAAGAAAAAAAAACCCACTTTGCTATCAGTGTCTATATTTGGAAGAGAAAACTGACAAGTAGATAGCAGATTGTTAGATATTGTTTAACTCAACAAATGATTCAGAACCACTGCTAAGAAGGACTGATGACATTGTCTCCCTGTTCCTTTGTTTTAAATCAATCATTGTTAATGCCTAAGACCAGAACAGGAGGGCGATTTTTAAGATAAAGAACAGAAAAAGTGATCCAATTTATAAACAATCCAATAGTACGAGGCACAATCACATAAAGGTAAGTTGGTTACAGTGCTAATGTCCTCACAGTGTCCAGGAGCTAGAAATAGTAAAGTATACATAGAAGATACCAGAGCAGGCACAGTCCATTATTTGGCCAAAACAGGTTTACAACTCCCCTTTCTCCACTTGGTTCAAAGCGACAATATGCCCAACTTCAGCTAGTAAAACTTCAGCTAGTAAAAAAAAACAAAACGTAAAGGCAAGTTGGCTGGGAAACTTTTGGCAAAACTTTCACTTTCTTACAAAAGTGCAAGACAGGAGCTTTATGTTGCTACCTTTATCCTTTATGTCATCCTGCCTGAAGTATAGATTTGATGCCAAAGATTGTGGCAGTCCTACTGTAACCATGAGGTGATAAAAGGAGGGGGCAAAATCCCAAAGGCTCGGAGATTATAGAGGGGAATAAAAGGGAAAGAACAGATTCTGGAGGACTTTGTTGAGCAGACAAACTGATGCCAGCAACCACCTCCATCTAGCCTTCTTGTTAAGTGGGATAATAAATCTCTGTATAGTTTAAGCCCCTCTTAATGAGATTTTTGTTACTTGCAGCTGATAGCTTTTCAAGCTGATAAAATATAAATATCTTGTAGCAAAAAAAGAGACTAAAGCAATTTATCTGGTTTGTAAGTATTGATATTATGTAAATTAATGAACTAACCCAAAATATATATGTATTATGTATATAAATGTTAAAGCATGATAAGAATTAGGAGGAATATTTAATCACGTAAGGATAAAGAATGATGAGAGATGCCACTTTAGATGGGGGTTAGTGGAAATTTTTCCAGAAGAACTGATGCTACAGTCACATGGATGAATAGTTCTGCACCTTTAATACTAGGGTTACGTTCCTCTTTCAATCTATAGATTAAGAAATGAATCATGAGGCAGAGAGTAAAACATTTTTTAGGAAAAGTGAAGAAAATAAGAAATATAGAAAGAAGCAATATGATATAAAAGCTGTTGAGAAAAAAAGTGATAACATGGAATAAAAAGAAAGCAAAAGAACTAGAATGTTTTAAAGGATACTAAAGGATATTATGGATATCCTTTAAAGGATATTATGAGGGGTGACTGTGTGGCTCAGTCGGTTAAGCAACTGTCTTTGGCTCTGGTCGTGATCCTAGTTAGGGTCCTGGGATTGAGCCCCTCGTAGGGTTCCCTGCTCAGCAGGGAGCCTGCTTCTTCCTCTCCCTCTGCCCCCAACTTGTGTTTGCTCTCTCTCTCTCTCTTAAATAAACAAATAAAATCTTAAAAAAAAGGATATTTTGAAAATAAAACAGTATTATACTGACTACTGTGCATTAAAATGGGTGAAGCAATGTTTAGAATATCATAAATTAATATTAATAGGACTAATAATATGAATACAAATACAGATATAAACATAAAGTAAAATGCAAATATAAAAATATTTATTTCTGGATGATTTGAACCAAATGACACTCATATTTGTACTTCATGTTGTTTATATGTAAAACAAAAGTTTGCATTCAGTGATCTTCAGATTCTCTGTCTTCTTAATGTTGTTTTGTTTATAATAAACTATTTTTGACTGGAAACAGATTAATAATATATATGTTATAGAGTCTGTGCTTTCTTCTATCCAGGTGAATAGAGAAAAATATTACAATTCCCATACTTGGATATACAATGAATTTACTCTTCATTAAATTTTGTCCTTCCTACAGATAAAACTATGTATTCCTTACTTATAAACACTTCTTTAAATGAAGTGATTCAAACAGATTTTTTTGTCAATAATTCTACATGTAATAATATAAAAAATTATCAAAATAAATCTTTGTTGCATGCATAATAATCCACCAATATTTCATAACAGAGACCATTTAGCAATCATTCAAGAATTATTAAGACCCTCATTGATAAAGTAAAACTGAGCTATGAAATATTAATAAAGATATAATCTATATTTCTACTCTAAATGCTATTTGTTTTTATTTACTGTCATTGAATGTGGCACTGTAGACAGACAGGTGGATGTTCTGGTCTAGGGCTAACCTGTGGGGCTCTGAGTTTGTTCTTCATACCTTTATTTGTAGAGTCTTTGTGCTCTATGATTAGGGTTCCAATTAAGGTATTTTCCCACAAGTCACTGCTCAAGGTCATCTTCTTCTTATTGCTCCCTTCCTTATGGTAAAGCTGACTATTCCTGTCCCTCACTCCCTTAGTTCTCTGATTTTTGCTAGGAAATCAATTAACAAAATTATTTTTAAGATCTTGTATCTATTACATAGAATGTATTGCAAACGTATTTTCAGAGGTTCCTGGAGAGAATGTGTACACCTAAAGAGGTAGGAGTGTCAGAAAATACGGAAAAGCAAATGCAGAATATATATTATGGCAAGACATAAATATACATAAATATATGCCACATATGACAGCAACAGATTTTCTAAAAATAGTGAATAAACAACAATAAAAAATGTAATCTGAACCCTTCTCTGACTGCATCACAGTTGGTGATTACACATTTACTCTCATTTAGTGATACATTTGTGATGTAGTGTTCTTGAAAATGATCACTGGCTATGCTAATGGTCATATTAACACGCCATTTTGAGGGCTTTCTACAAATTACGCATCGTGTTTATGTGCCCTACATGGATTATGTCACTGACTCCTCAAAAGCACTCTACTCAATAGATGATATCTTTATTTTCAGTGAGAAAACTGAGGGTATATAAAAAGTGACTGGGATAGGGTTGAAATATATTCATTGTGACTCCAAACCCTCACTGTGTATCTACATATAGGTCTGCAACATTGCCCTAAGTTAAGGTGAAGTACAACATATGGAAAAGGTGCATGGGGATTGTGACAGAGGGGAATGGTTTTGCTAACTTAAAAAAAAAAAATCCTCCACAATCATTGGAGTTTGTTTAGTGCTCACTAGAAATTATCAAATAAATATATGATGAGACACATGAACATAAGATACGCCAAATTACAGCAATCAAATTTACTTTTGTGTGCTACTTGCCAACTTGGATTCCGGAGTTGTTGAAGGGGTGGGGGAAGGGACTAGAGTGGTGGCTTGGACGCATCATCAGTCAGTTTTACTTAGGGTATCTCAGAGGTTTTATTTGTCCTTGGCATAAGAAAGCGTATTATTCATACAATAGCTGTTTTCCAGTTTTCAGTGCCTGGTTTTATTAGTATTATTTTATCACTAAGCCCCTAGTTAACTATGGATGGAAATTTATATTGCTCTTTCCCTTTTCCCATTACATACTCAGAGCTCACTACACTGATGAATCAGTCATACTATCTCCTTTGGGGTAGCGGGTGGGGGTACATTTTAATTCAGAACTCAGGAAGAAAATTTTAAATGATTATAAGAACTATTCCCCAGTGAATGAGGTTATGTTTTCCTATGAAAGCAGATAAATGCCAAAATCACTATTAGTGGTTAAAGAAAGGGAGCACGATTTTTTCCCCTCTTTCCTGTCATTTTAATATGAAAATGGAAAGTGGACTCAACATAACACAAGGATCCAGATGTTTTGAGCATCAGCTTACAGGATAGAAATACCCAAAGACTGACCAGGGGACAAAAGTTGACAATAATTGCCTATATACCCATATAATATATAAGGGCATGAAACAAGGATGTCCCGCACTCACCAGCTAAGAGAGACAGACAAGAGCTAGGCTAGTTAGGAACAGCTAGAATTTTGCACAAGAAATCCATGCCAAAAAAAAAAAAAAAAATTGAACAACAGATTCTAATTCCTAAGTCTCGTCTCTGTGACACATTTTAACACACACACACACACACTACACACACACACCACCACCACCATAAGTTGTCCATTGTACTAAGTTGCTTCCTAATTCTAGGTTTGCTATTCATTTATCACTTGCTTTACCAAGATTGCAATGATAAAACTTACATTCTTTCCAAAACTGCTATTAACATTTCCAAGTTTCTGTGGAATTGGACAGATCTCTAAGTCATATTTATAAATGTTTTACTATAATCCAATAAAGTTTTGATACAGTCACAAGAAATACCATTCTAGAATATTACTCTTATTGTGTCATTTCTTTTATAAAAAATTTTAGTAGCTTCCCATAACCTAAATGATAAAGCTCCGAAATATGAGTCTTCAAGGTCCTATGATAACCTGAACGCAGATACCATTTCCAGCCTCTTTTCCAACAAAGAATCCCAGTATCTTGTACCCTCAATGATTTCAAACATATCACTGTTCTACAATTCACTCACTCATTTACTTATTCATTCACTCAATAGATATTCATGGAGAACCAACTATGTGCAAGGTACTGTCAAAGAAAAAAGAGTAAAGATAAAATTTCCTTTTTGCCGCTTGCATTGCTGTCAGAGAAAATAGAAAGTTGATTATTATAAATAAGCAAATTGTACTGTATGTTAAAGGGTGACAAATATTAAGAGTAAAATAAAACTAAGTAAGAACATGTGAGGAGTTCCAAGAATGAGCATGTTGAGAAAAATATTTTTCTATAAACATTTAACCCTAAAGGGGAATTAATGAGCCTATCCCTTCCAGAGCAGAGAGACTTCACTTTGAAAACGCTGCTTCTCTTTGGCAACATACACTGAAACCTTCGTTTCTCCCTGCAAACTGTTCCCAAATTCGAATACCTTGTTTCCTCAAGGCTGCCTTTTTAGTATTGAAGCCCTGATATTTAATGGTATCATCCCAGGCTCTCTTATCAAATTGTCTTCTACTTTCGTTTTAGGAAACTCACTTATCCCTAGAGCTTCAGTGGTCCTTTTCATTGGATGACATCCACATTTATATACTTGCCAATACCTCTTCCTGAGCTACCAGCTCATACACCTAACTAGCTACCAGATATATCCGTTTGAATGTCTCGACATCTCAAAAGATTTCTAAAACTAAATTCCAATTTTCCTATGAAAGTACCACCTCCCCGGAAATATTGGAAATAAGTGCTGAAGTACAAGCCAGACAATGTGAAGCCCTTTATCCATTCCCCTTCCTCACATAGTCAATGTACAAAGTCCAAAGTCAGACTTTCTTTGCCATCTCAATGGCCGACCTATTGTGCTCCTCATGCTGGTCTCTGTACATATACTCTGGTCTTCTCCAATCCATTTTACACATGAAAGCCAAAAACATTTTTAAACTAACGATTTTACTCACTTTTTTAAGCATTTCTATCAGCTTCCCATTGCTATTTGGATAAAGAAATCATTTCTTCAAAAGGTTTAAAGGCGCAGATGTGATCACCGCTTACCTCTCTATCCTGATTGATTACGAATCTGCTCTGGGTTCCACCTGCTCAGATCACACTGAACCTGCTTCAGTTCCACCAAGGTTCCATGTTTTCTTGAACCACAGGTTCTTTAACATTGTTTCCCTCCTTTCAGTACTAGTTCTTCCTTTAAGCCAAATTTTTGATAACATTACGCTTTCTAACTTCACTCAAACATCAGAATTTAAAACAGCTATAAATTTCCCTCAGATGCTTTTCCTCACCCCCGACACCCCATTCAAAATCAGGATATTTTTCTGACTTATTTTTCACAGAACCCCTTTGCCTCCCTTTAGAACATATCTCAATCTGTAGCAGTGTATTCATTATTTGTTTTTCCCCAATGCTGGTGTATCCATTAGACCAAAAGTTCCATAGTAGCAGGGACTGTATTTCTTTTGGCTCATTGTTCCATTCCCAGTATCTAGCAGTATTCCTCGCACATAGTAGGATATCTCATAGTATTTGTTAAATGCATGAGTGAATAGATAAGTCTGCTTCTGCTTAAATTGTTTATGAAAACAATTTAAAACATCTGCAAAGTTTCCTTAACTTCTTATTGCAAATCTCTGGATGAACTAGGACGGTATCATTTATATAAAATTGAGATAACTGCATTGTCCAAATCAAAAGAAATGAAAATAAAAAGATTAAAATAGTTTACTATGGATTTTGTGAGCAATATTTCGAATATTATGGCTTCTAAATAATCCTTAAATATTATATTAAGTACAAGAATAATTTGCAAGTTAAGTTACTCTTACACATTTTTACAACTTGATCTACAATTATGTTTTGAAAAATATAAAATATAACAGAATATAAATATAAAAACAGAATATAGCAGAATATAAATATAAAACTTATATAAAAACATTAAAATAACAGAATTTTATTGATTGAATTATTATTTATTGTGACATCTGGGTAGATTTTTCTTACTTTAGTCTATATTACTAATGAGTCCTATCTTAGTAATACTATCACAAGAACTTTTTTTTTTTTTTAAGTAGAGGTTATGAGGCATCTATAACTCTTAGAACCTTTGTGATTTTTTCTTCAGAGTAACTTCTGAAGTCAAAGGTCTCCAAAAGCAAAGATAGAAGCTATAGATGAACTCAATAGGGAACCAACCACACAGGATGTTGAAATGTACCACAGGAGTTGTGTTTGAAGATAGACTCTCTGGGTCAGGTTGGAGTACAGTGTTAATGTCAAAGAACTATCCATACAAACCAAGTTCCCCTGCAACTTCAGCAGTGATGCATGTTCTCATTAAAGTAGTCAAGTATGCATTCCTCAAAATGATTGAGTACATTTCTATAATTACCAATCTATTCCAAAAGAAAGTATACTAGTTGTGATGAACTTACAACATAGCTTTACAAGGGCTCACACTCCAACTTCTATATATTCTGTATTGCATATTTCCATACATCTTTCCAGTGTACGAAATTGCCTACCAAAGAATCATGATTATGAATAAAAAATGAAATTCTACTATTGAATGAACTGCCTGAATATAGAAACAAGCCTTATAATTTCTTTATAAAAATTTTTTGCTATTTTTACAATTGTTATGAATTGGTTACTTTTACCTAAGCCATTCCAAATAATAAAAACAGATGCTTTCAAAGTATCATATTTCCAAGCCAAAATAGATTAATATCCAAGAAGGGAAGGAAGGAAACCATTAAGTGCTTTATAAATTACAAGGATGTACTTATTTGGTGGTTCAATTAGCTAATGACTAAAGTTATTTGAGTCCTTAAAGAAAGAGTTCAATATGAATGCAGAGAGTTATAATTTTTATAAGCTAGATAACTCATATTAAGAAAACAATTTCTATGAATTAAACCATATTTTATGAGTTTTAAAATTATAGTGGTGATAATAGTACATAATTTTAGCATAACTAGGAAATGGAGAAAAAATTGTGCTTACTAGAAAAGAGTTGAGAGAATATTTTTAGGCTAAGAAAACAATATAGGATAGAAAAGTCATAAAAGCATAAAATATTTTAATACACCTACATTGTTATTCTATCCCTGTGTTCCATAATTGTTAAGTCTAATTTCCCAGTGTCGATGATCCATCATATAAATTGACTTAGAATATAATTGATGTTCTCCTTATATCAGTAAACTTCAATTTATGTTTTAGCTATTAAAAATATATATGCAGCATCTTCTCACTGATTAAATGCTATAATAAACCTGTTTTTACTGAAAAAAAAATCAGTACAAATTTATCCTTTTTAATTGGAATATGCTATATTTATCTGAATTTCTTTTTTTTTTTTTGGAGAACATTTGGAAATTTGAAAAGCAAACAAAGCAAAAATTCAGTCTAAAGAAATATCTTTGTAGTTTTCCTTGAATATTTTGGTAAATTATCTCTATAAACACTTACAGAGGGGCGCCTGGGTGGCTCAGTTGGTTAAGCGACTGCCTTCGGCTCAGGTCATGATCCTCCCTCAGACCCTCCCCCCTCTCCTGCTCTCTCTCTCTCAAATAAATAAATAAATAAAATCTTTAAAAAAAAAAACACTTACAGAAATGAACTCTCTATCCTTCTTGGGAGCTTTGCTATTGTAACTGAGAATTTTCTTGGGATGCTTGGGCAAGTTTTCTTAAGTAAATGAGTTCATATTCCATTTGATCATCATGTTCGAAATATGTCTATTACTGTTCCAAACCACCATCATAAATAAGCAGATAATATAAACATCTGGCTGTTAGGCCCCAGGTTTAGTCTGGGCATTTCCTTCCATCTGCCCACTACCCATCAAAGGCTCTCACTGCATTTAGACTAAACGCCAATCTTTTGACATAGTCCAGAAGACTCTACTTAATTGTGATGGTTAGTTTTGTGTGTCAGCTTACCTAGGATATATAGTACCTAGTTATTTAACTGAACACTAATGTAGGTGTTGTGGTTAACCGAGATGGTTAACATTTACAGTAAGTTGGCATTTAGTAAAGGTAATTACCCTCATTGATGTGGATGGACTTCATCTAATTAGTTAAAAATCCACTGAAGCAAAAACAGATTTCCTGGAGAAGACATTCTGCCTCACAGTTATAGCATCAACTACCTGAATTTCTAGCCTGCTGACCTGCCCTACAGATTTAACCCTGCCAGTTTCCACAACTGCATGGGCCAATTCCTTAAAATCAGTCTGTGTGTCTATGTGTGCATATGTATGCGTATCTGTATGTATATGTATATGTATATGTATATGTATATGTATACACACACACGCTACTCTGTTGGTTCTGTTTCTCTGGAGAACACTGACTAATACAATGATCTAGCTGTGTCCTCTCTCCAAATTCATTTCCCACTACTCTCTCCATTACCTAGTCTACTATAGGGACAACTAACTTGGACTTAACATTCTTGAATTAGAACTTTTGTTTTTTTTTTCCCTCTGGTGTTCAGGTTCCTAATTCGGTCATTAGCATTCCAATTTTCTTTCCTGAAAACTGTCAGCCAAAAATTTAATTTCATGTGGAATTTACTTATTATGACATGGAGTTAGGAGTCTAAGATTTTCTTTTTTTTTTTTTCATTAAAAATTCTACCTGTCTTTCAGATATATTAATATTTTCCTTTAAATTGCTATAAATACATATTTTACTTAGGGAATTGAAGATAAAAGATTTTAGAAGGAAGTTTCGTTTGGAAGAAATTTCCTCGAAAACTTGATCTGTGACCTCAGTTGACTCCCACCATCTTTTTGTGTCTATTATCTATCATCTAGCTAAGCTAGCTAGCTAGCTAGCTACCATCATTCTATCTTCTCTCTTTTTTTTAACATTATTTGAAAAATAATAATGATATAAGTTAAGAAATAAATATTTGCATGGCCTGGGTCTTGAATCTACTAATTTTTTGTTTAATCTGGTTTATATCATATATATAATGATATATATATATCACCCATATATCATTATATATATGATATATGGGTGAGGTGAATATTTCAAGATTCTTGATGTCTACTTGCTTTCCATGTACTTTAGCAGAGCTTTTCATTCAACTTATTAAGTATGTTTAGACATTTAAAGTTAATAGTTACATATATACTTAGCATGTTTCAAACTTTTTTAGTAATGTTTTACTCCTTTGATCTTCTTCATTTTTGCCATTCTAAAAACATTTGATTTTCTTTCCTTAGAGAAAGAATAACATCTCAAAATTACAGTGTTCTAATTTTTTTTTAATTATCAGTGGATTCTTTACTTAATAGGAATATTTTCCTGGTAAAAACTAACAACAACATAAAAATTCCTAAGTGTTTATAACTGAGTCTTTTTGTTCTCTCTTGCTGCCATGTCTTTCTAATTGAAAACCATACTTCTCTGGAAAGAGGATATTTACTCCTTAATAGACTTTCTCCTCCTGCTGTTTATTCTTTAGCTAAAGTCATAATCCCACATTTGTGACATTATAATCATCTCTACAGTCACTAATTGTTCTAAAATGCTACTTTAGGTGAAGATAAACAGCGGGGAGTCAGTGAACTACCAAAAAACAAAGATGCTATTTTAAATTCTGCACATTTTTTTGTGTGAGGAAGGGGACAATTCTCAAATAGAGGTTGATAATCTGCAATTGCTTCAAGTTATGTTGCTTTGTATGTTTAAATAATAGGTCATGATTCTCAGTTACATTTTAGTACTTATTATAATAGATTTTTAATCATTTTATCTGGTGACCAAGTATAATTAATCATTACGCATTTCTTGTGTGTTGTAGAGTATAACCTATGTTTATGCTGGCCCAAAGGTACAAAATTCCCAATTATTTTCAGAAGATAATTATTTGGAACAATTTTGTGTGGAAACATCCAGGTGAAAATAAATTATAAAATAAAGTCTTTGGAAATAACTTGGATTTTGGAATTAGAATTGTATATGAAGAAAATCATTTATAAAATATTAGATTCTTTGGGCGCCTGGGTGGCTCAGGTGGTTAAGCGACTGCCTTCGGCTCAGGTCGCTATCCTGGAGTCCTGGGATCGAGTCCCGCATCGGGCTCCCTGTTCAGCAGGGAGTCTGCTTCTCCCTCTGACCCTCCTCCCTGTCATGCTGTCTGTCTCTCATTCTCTCTCTCTCAAATAAATAAATAAAATCTTTAAAAAAAAATATTAGATTCTTCTTTGGTTCAGTCTCTGCATGTTGTTATATTACACAAATTTATATACATTTAATATAATTTAATACAAACACAAATCTGACTCCAGAAACAATAAAGAATGGTATATTTTTCTTTATTTTTTAAAGATTTATTTATTTGAGCAAGCAAGAGAGAAAGAGCGACAGCGTGAGTGGGGGAGGGGCAGAGAGAGAATCTCAAGCAGACCCCACTGAGTGTGGAGCCAGACTCAGGTCTAGATCTCATGACCCTGAGATCATGACCTGAGCTGAAACCAAGAGTCAGACACTCAACCAACTGAGCACCCAGGCACCCCAAAGAATATATTTTTTTAAAATTAAGTCTTCCCTAAAAGGACCTTCATGGGTTTTTTTGAGCTCATTACTCAGAAAGCTTCTTAGAATTCCTCTTCAGACATCCTTGTCTCCTTCCTAAATCCTACCATTTTGAAAGTATTTATCATGCTCTGGTCTCTCCTATCCACGTGCTTCTTTCAGTTATACCTCTCTCTCCTTTACCACTTCCTTTAGCTTCCCATTTCACATGACTGTCCAAATACTGGGATTAAGTTCTTTCCTACTTGCTGTCTGATCTAAGTGACCCAAAGGCAATTTTTCTCCTATCATCGTGTTTTCCTGTATCATATGTTCTTGCATACATTGCTTTCCTTATAAAAAACATTCATGGACCATTTCTGACAGATAAAAGTTTTACCTATTTTCAGAAGGATGATAATTCTTTCCTCAGTGCATTATTAAAATAAACAATGTACCATGTTATCAATGTCATATTTAGAGTAGGATATCAAAAAATGTTTATCCACTCAATTATTTGATTTGTCAATTTACAAATAACTCCAAACCGAACCTTAACCCTACTTTAAAAAAAAAAAAAACAGCAATAAACTAATCTACAAATAGAATCTCAGAAGGTGCCAAGGCATGGTGGTCCCTTAGCTAGCTCCTTAAATAATAGCAAATATTTTCTCCTGCAGTAATTATCTTCTTTTCCATATATTGAAATTTCTACTAATTCAGCAAAACAAATAACTGTATCATATTTATATTTAGGTCTGTACCTCTAATGAATTTAATCATTCTAGAGTAGGTTTAAATTTCCAACCCACCGTATTTTCCATTATTGGAACTCCATATGGGTCTTTATAGAAATCACCGTGTATTGCTGTCTCCAGTTTACTCATTTGTTTTCTGAGGAAATAATCCTATTAGGCTGCTATAATTCTATTATGAATCTATAAACATTTCAAAACTAAAATGAGAATACTAGGAATAAGAGGAGAAGACAAAAGATATTTCACAGACTTTAATAATTCAGGATTGGAACAGATATGAGAGGATCAATCACACAGTCCCTCACTACCCCTTTTTGCTTGAATTATCTCAGTAAATGGCTATCCAGCCTCTCAATGTTTCCACTGACAGAAGATCTAAAAATTTCCAAACTGTCCAACTTCACTTATGGACATCTAACAGTCCTTTCATATAATGAATTAATTTCTATTTCCTTCAACTATGATTATGAGTTCCTCTCATTGAGGCAAGGTGGTCTAAAATTTCAAGGTGGTCTAATACACCTGAGTATAATTATTACAGGCCCTACAGTATTTCTCTTTTCCAGATTAAACAGTACCAGTTTCTTCAATTAATTCTGAGAACACATGCCTCTAGTTCCTTGACTTTATCAATGATCATCTAGGATTCAGCCCCCATAAATAAACACACAACTCAAGCTGTAGAATTTAATCCTGGGTCAGGTGAGACCTTATATCCTTTGAATGGACATGATATTTTAATTAATTTTGTTCAATGTGAAAATGCATTTTTGTAATAGCCCAAGCATATGTTTAGTTTCAATATGGGTAATTCTAAACTTTGAATGCAAATAAAACCATTGTTCAAATCCTCTGTTCTTATTACTTAGTAACAGGTATTTGATAATTACTGGACGTAGTTTTGAAATGTCCATGTTTACATACGCATATAAATGGAATGGAAAGTTAACCATTAATTAAATTCTGAAGAGACGTGGATTGAGAGAGATTTGAAAAAGCAAGGGAGTCCTTAGACCATGGGTAAACACAATCCAGCTACAAACTAAATGAAAGGCAGAGTGTAATTCAAATATATGCTGGAATAGGGAAATATTATAGAAACAATGAAGACTACTTGGGGAAGAAAGGAACAATTGTGTAGATTTATTTCATAGCATGATCAACTAAAATGGAAAGGCTTGCATTGCTGAGTAAAAGATAGGTACTGAAGAAGATATGACCCTTAAGGAGAGTTGAAGATCATTGCAATAGGATCTAGGGGATAATCTATTTACTCTTATTCCCTTGAGTTCAGTCTGTATGGCATGAACTGTTCTTTTTTTTTTTTTTTTGCACTTTGTCCATAAGTACTTTATTTTTTTAAAATTTAATTAACATATAGTGTATTATTAGTTTCAGAGGTAGAGTTCAGTGATTTATCAGGCTTATATAATAACCAGTGCTCATTACATCAAGTGTCCTCCTTAATGTCCATCACCCAGTTACCCCATCCCCCACCCCCCTGCCCTCCATTTGTTTCCTATGATTCAGAGTTCCTTACAGTTTGTCTTCCTCTCTGGTTTTGTCTTGTTTTATTTTTCCCTCACTTCCCCTATGATTCTGTTTTGTTTCTTAAATTCCACATATGAGTGAGATCATATACTTGTCTTTCTCTGATTGACATATTTTGCTTAGCATAATACCCTCTAGTGCCATCCATGTCATTGCAAATGGAAAGATTTCATTTTTTTT
>NC_138371.1:158039863-158053304 GCF_054177405.1 Leptonychotes weddellii
TTGCTGCTATAAACATCAGGATGCAGGTGCCCCTTCTTTTCACTACATTTGTATCTTTGGGGTAAATACCTAGTAGTGCAATTGCTGGGTCATAGGATGGCTCTATTTTCAACTTTTTGAGAAACCTCCCTACTGTTTTCCAGAGTGGCTGCACCAGCTTGCATTCCTACCAACAGTGCAGGAGGGTTCCCTTTTCTCTGCATCCTTGCCAACATTTGTTGTTTCCTGACTTGTTAATTTTAGCCATTCTGACTGGTGTGAGGTGGAATCTCATTGTGGTTTTGATTTGTATTTCCCTGATGCCAAGTGATGTTGAGCATTTTCTTATATGTCTATGTATCTATTGGCCATTTGTATGTTTTCTTTGGAGAAATGTCTGTTCATGTCTTCTGCTCATGTCTTGACTGGATTATCTGTTTTTTGGGTGTTGAGTTTGATAAGTTTTTTATAGATTTTGGATACTAGCCCTCTATCTGATAAGACCTTTGCAAATATCTTTTCCCATTCTGTCAGTTGCCTTTTGGTTTTGTTGACTATTTCCTTTGCTGTGCAAAAGCTTTTTATCTCGATGAAGTCCCAATAGTTCATTTTTGCCCTTGCTTCCTTGCCTTTGGAGACATGTCTAACAAGAAGTTGCTGTGGCAACATAGGTTGCTGCCTGTATTCTCCTCTAGGATTTTGATGGATTCCCTGCTCTGACACTGGGAAATGAGATAGAAATAGTGCAAAGTTCTAGTTCCAAGAGATTCACAATCTAATGAGGATCATTAGCTCATTAAGTTACCTAACAGATCCCTGAGATAAAAGTTGGTCTATCAAAAGGCTGTGTCTTGATATTGATAAGAATATATTTTAAATATGTCCATATACAATTTTAGGGGCATCTAAAAATAGAATATAATTATAGTATGATATAATTACTATAAAAAATTAAATAAATAAATAAATAAATAAATAAAGGCTAGCAGGAATAAACCATTTTTTGAGATGGTAGTAACAAAAATGAAAATATTAGTCAACACCTTAAACATGAATGCCTTCATTACCCTTGCTGGAGAATCAAATTGAGCAAAGCTAAATTTATATTTTTACTATTTACAAGAAGTGCACCTAAAAGTAAAATGGAACCCAAAGGCTGAAAGGAAGGAAAAGGGTATACATTTCAATGAATTAATGTGAAGGAAGGCCAAGCATAGTAATCCTACTTACAGGAAAATCCACAGCTATTATTCTCAAAGCTTCAACAGTTAACTACATAAAAATATATAATTTTTCTGGTTATGAGTTAAAGTGGGTATACCACACAGATTGATGACATTGGCAGCTCAGAAAAGTTGTAATTCAAAATTTCCATATTTTCTTGTTTAGGTTTCAGTAAGTTAACGGAGCATTTTGAAGATATGCAATTGCAGGCCAACAGTCTAGGGATGGCAGGGCTAGGCATGCTCAAAAAATTAGGAAAGAAGAGGAGAGCACCACATTCTGGATGATGCTGAGATTATCATCTGCTGTGCTCAACCTTTTTCTAGAAGCCTACTACCTAGAGTGGACCAAAGGTGGTAGTGTTCTAGGGAAGCTAGAACATGTGGCTCTCTCAGTGTGGCTAGTAGATGGGTGACAGCATCAGAACTATGGAGAAAAGTAACTATAACATACAGATCACATTAGGCAACTAAGTCAAAAGTGGACCAAACAGATTGACCAGAATCAGACAATAAAGAACTAACTGTTACAATGGGCTGACTTAAAAAACCACTGTGAGTAAAAATCCCTTTTCTCTAAATGTTCTAGGGAGAGAAGAATCCATACAAATCTATGATTCCTTGTACCTAAGGGAAAGTGTACTGGGAGGAAGATGATGGTGGTGGCTGACTAGAGTTACAGACTTAGAATAAAACAGTTTTCCTTAAAATCCATTATCAGCAGGTACAAAAACACTACTTCTGAGGGTCCCTGTCTCAGTTTGCTGGCCAATCCTTCTCTTTAGTAAAACATTAGACCCCTGGACTCTATGATTTAATAGTTGTCACACACACACACACACACACACACAATTGATCTCAACAGAGACTTTACTTCTGTCATTGCAACAGAGAGGAGAAAAGGATTAACATAGAAAATGTTTGGCATTTTTGCTGATTATGCAACTACTACAATGTGAATTCTGCTGTTTGAACAAATGCTCATATCTGAGTACCAATTTAAAGAAATTGACTTTTGAGTTTTTAATGAAACCTCTATGAACACATGTCACATTATTCTGCCTCATTTTATGCCACATTCCTTCTTTTTCCATTGTATTTTGACTCAGACCCACTCTTTCTTTACCTTGAGGAGAGGATCAACCTGGACTATTTTATTTAACTGCCATTTGGGGTTGAAGGGATTTTCCATTTTGAAAGTTAAATTTTTCTAATGAAGCGTATTTCAGTAAAAGGTACTTTGAAAATTACACAACTGAGGTGAACTGGTTATATACTGAATTCCATTATACAAATATTAATAACAAAAACAAGCAAAAATTAAAAAAAGATTTTCATCATTTATCACTATCTGCACAGCTTCAACAAAGCTAATTAAAAATCTCATTTTCACAGTAGGTAATAGGTTCAATCAAGACTCTAATAATTCTTTCAAAAAATATTAAAATACAAATATGTTTTTATACCAAGTATCAATTTTCAGGTTGATTTAGCCACAAAAATGTCTGATTTTAAAGTATAAAATGTATTGCTCATCAAGTAAGTCATGTTAGAGCAGTCTAAACGCTGCCTCTTTTAAATAAAATATATTTACATATTTATTATAGCATTAGGGAAAATTATGAATGACATGTATAGAATGTAGGTTTGAATGTTCTTTATCTTTGCCATGGGCACATCACCTGCTAGGACACATGCAATCTTTTTGGCTAATAACTAATTCACTGCCACTGTGAACAGCTAGGTGAGGGGAATACCACCTGCCAACATGTGCCTCCCTGTTGGACTTTGGTTTTGTCTACATTGTTTTCAAATCTTTTATTTTAGCACAAAATTTCCTTATCCATTAAATTTGAACAGAGCTTTTCAGTCTTCTGCTAAGTGGGTAGTTCTTTCTCTGTGATTCAGTGTCTAACCTCAGATAATCCAACCTCTTTTATGAAAAGGCTACTGGCCTCTAAGACATCTGGTTTCATATTAAGACGCTTTCTTATTTTCAGATCATTCTTTTTTTATATTGAGGTGAATGTCTTCCATTAACAGCAGCTATTCTTCTCTTTTCTGCCCCTAGTGTACTTTTTTCTGTATTTAAAAGCACTCATTATTTTAAAATGTATATATCAAGGATGTACTCTATGCAAGGTGCTCTATAAAGAACAACTCCAAATAGTAACACAGAACAGTACTACATGACATCTTTTCAAGTATTTGGAAAGATATGCCTTTTTTTCAGGCTAAAATTGCAAGTCTGTGTCAACCATTTTCTATTGGTTTCACCTCATAAACATTATATATTTATTTTTATCTTCACTGCCATTCTGTTAGCCAAAGCTTCCTAATTGACCATGCATATATTAAGCTTCATGCTAATTCTGAATGTACAGGGTTAGTGATCCCTAAAATATACAAAATCAATTCATTTTCTGTTTGGTTAATATCTATTAAGCAGCTTCTCATTGTAACACAAATACAATTTTAAACATTTTGTACATAAGATATATAATATAAATATCTAATATAAAATATTGCACAAATTTCCTGTTTGGTCTGGTCCTTGCATACTTTTCCACAACCGTTTTCACTACTCTTCCTTTTGGGCATGCCATATTTCAGACATGAAACATTCCAAACTCGGGGCGCCTGGGTGGCTCAGTTGGTTAAGCGACTGCCTTCGGCTCAGGTCATGATCCCGGGGTCCTGGGATCGAGTCCCGCATCGGGCTCCCTGCTCGGCGGGGGGTCTGCTTCCCCCTCTGCCCTCTCCCTCTCATGCTCTCTCTCTCTCTCAAATAAATAAATAAAATCTTAAAAAAAAAAAAGATTTAAAAAAAAAAAAAAAGAAAGAAACATTCCAAACTCTTACCTGCCTCCAGACTTACCATATGCAACTTCTCTTCCTGGATTTCACTTAAACCTACTCTCCCTAAGAAAACTAGCCACCATTCTTTAGTAATGACCTGGAAGGAAACCGATTCTAACTATTTCACAGAAGAAATTGCTTGCAGCTCACCAAAATCCATTCACTCTGCTTCTGAACTGTATTACTCAGACATGTAACCAAGTGAGGTGGGGGCAGAAGTGATGTGTGCCACTGTGGGAACAAGACTTTAAGAAGTAGTCTACCTCCTACAGCTCTCTCTCTCTCTTTTTTTTTCCTCTCCCAGAACTGATGTAATAATAAGTCCCCAAAGAATTGTAAAACTGCTTGGAAACTTGGTTGCAACATAGAGGAGAGCGATATCCTAACAAGAATATTCCCCTTGGACTACTACTCCAAGTTTAGTGTTAGATTTTTAATGGTCATCTTCTGTTGTTTACTTTCCTGCTTTGTTCTATTCTGGATCTGCATGATTATACTACCACGGCCAGATGATGAGCAAAATAAGATCAGTACACTTGTGTTACATTTTTGGATGGGTAAGGTATGCAATAAATAAACAGATCAATACATATTTAGTATATTTGCAGGTAGAGAAGAAGAGTAAGGGGTTAAGCATGCTAATTCTAGAGCTCTGTTCCTCCCCAACAGTAATTAATGAGCTGGCAAAAAGTGTTAGAATTGACTTTGAGAACACTGGAATCTATTCAAAACTTGCCATGGGCAGGGGAAGACTTGAAGAAAGAAGCTGATGTTCCGTGGTAAGAATGCACTGTGTGTTTTAAATGGCTCGTCATCACCCAAACAAGATTGGCAGGAACAGTGAGGATGGTCTGTATGGCAGCCTGAAGTCCTGGTTCATTCGCTGGTGCCAGAGGAAGTGGACTCTTCTCAAAGGACTGTGGTTGTGGCTCAGCCTGTCTAGCGGCCTCTTCAAAGACAAGCAGGAGGGTTTCCCTTTCTTCTGCCTCACTAGGAGTTGTCCCAGGGCTGGACAGCGCTCTGGGCAGATTTTGCTGAAAATGTTTAAAGGCTTTAGAAAGTCAACTATCTTTTAAATAAATGAAACATAATAACTTATCTTTTATGTTTATCCTTTCCCAATTTCTGTAGAATTAATTTATGGAGAAAATCATTTATTTATTGGAATTATTTTTCTGCATGGGGAATCTTTTTAACATTTCCCATAGTGAAAGTCTGATGGAAATAAAAACACTTATTTCTCTAAAAAATACATTTTACCTTTATAATTGAATGTTTTTTCACTGAGTATAGTGCACTGGATTTAAGGATTTTGTTTTGTGTTCTCAGAATTTTAATGATGACACTCCATTTTCTGCCTCTTTTTCAGTTTTTTTAAATTTTCCATATAGATGATCATGTCATTCCTGAACAGTTTTATTTCTTCCACCCCTATCTATCTACTTTTTTTCATTAGCTAGAACTTCTAGTATATTGAAAAGGAGTGAAAACAGGGAATATCCTTGCCTTGTAGCTGATCTCAGTTGGAAAACCACAGGTTTCTCACTATTAAGTATAATGTTACCTGTAGGGGTTTTTTAGCTATGCTTTGTCAGTTGAGGAAATTCTCCTCAATTTCTTACTGAGAGTTCTTATATTCAATGGGTGTTGGCTTTTATCAAATACTTGTTCTTTTGTCTTTTTCTAGTTCCCTAAGGTAGAAACAGAATAATGGGGCGCCTGGGTGGCTCAGTCATTAAGCGACTGCCTTCAGCTCAGGTCATGATCCCAGGGTCCTGGGATCGAGCCCCGCGTCGGGCTCCCTGCTCGGCGGGAAGCCTGCTTCTCCCTCTCCCACTCCCCCTGCTTGTGTCCCCTCTCTCGCTGTGTCTCTCTATCAAATAAATTTAAAAAAATCTTTAAAAAAAAAAAAGAATATTATTTTTGGATCTTACTTCTTGTCTAATATATACATTCAATGCTATTAATTTCCCTTTTAAGCATTGCATTTCACTGCATCCTACAAATTTTGATAAGTTGTATTTTCATTTTCATTTGGTTCAAAATAGTTTTAAATTTCTCTTGAGATTTCTTCTCCGATTCATATGTTATTTAGAAGTATGTTGTTTAATCTCCACGATTTTGGAATTTTCCAGTTATCTTTCTGTTTGATTTCTTTATGGTTTGAGAAGAGACAAATAAAATTATGATTTCTATTCTTTTAAATTTCTTTTTTTAATAAAATTCATTTATTTATTTATTTATTTATTTATTTATTTATTTATTTATTTATTTGAGAGAGAGAGCACGCACAAGCAGGAGGAGCAGAGGGAGAGGGAGAAAAACTCAAACAGACTCCATGCTCAGCGTGGAGCCCAATGTGGGGCTCAATCTCACGACCCTGAGATCACAACCTGAGTTGACATCAAGAGTTGGCTGCTTAACCGACTGCACCACCCAAGTCTCCCTCTTTTAAATTTTTTTATGTGTATTTTATGGCTCAGAATGTGGCTTACCTTGACAAATGTTCCACGTAAGTGTGAGAAGAGTATGTATTCTGCTCTTGTTGAACAATGTGATCTACAAATGTCAATTATATCCCGTTGATTGATGGTGTTGTTAAGCTCAACTATGCCCTTACTGATTTTCTGCTTGCTGAGTCTGTCCATTTCTAACTGAGGGCTATTAAAGTTTTAAACTATGATAGTGAATTAATCTCTTTCTCCTCGCAGTCTTATTAGTTTTTTTCTCATGTAGTTTAACCCTCTATTGTCAGGCACTTACAAAGTAAAGATTGTTATGTTCTTAGAAAGTTGACCCCTCTATCATTATGTAATGCTTTTCTCTATCCCTGATAACTTTCCTTGCTTTGAAGTCTACTTTGTTTAAAATTAATATAGCTTTTCTTACTTCTTTTTAAATTAGCATTAGTATAGTATATTTCCTCCACCCATTTACTTTTAATTTATATGTCTTTATATTTAAAGTAGGTTCCTTGTAAACAACAGATAGTTGTTTGTGATTTCTGTTCCATTCTGACAATCTGTGTCTTTTCATTGGTACATTTAGCCATCAACATTCAAACTTATTAATACAGTTGGATTAATATTTACCACAATTGTTACTGTTTTCTGCCCATATTCTTCATTTCTATTTTTGTCTTCCAGTCTTTCTTTTTGTGTGTGTGCTTTTAATTGAGAATACTGTATGGCCTTTTTTTCCTTTTCCTTTCTTTTTTTTTAAACATTTTTAGTGGTTGTTGTAGAGTTTGCAATATACATTTACAGCTAATCAAAGTCTATTTTCAGATAACACTATACTACCTCAGAGGTAATGTGAGTACATTTTAATAACAAAATAATTCGGAGCGCCTGGGTGGCTCAGTTCGGTTAAGCCGCTGCCTTTGGCTCAGGTCATGATCCTGGGGTCCTGGCATTGAGCCCCGCATCGGGCTCCCTGCTCAGCGGGAAGCCTGCTTCTCCCTCTCCCTCTGCCTGCCTCTCTGCCTACTTGTTCTCTCTCTCTCTGTCAAATAAATGAATAAAAAAATCTTTAAAAAAAAAATAATAATAATCCAAATTCCTTCCTTTCATCCCTTATATCATTGATGTCATTTATTTACTTATATATTATTTTTACTTACATATTATTATACATATATTACTTATATATTGTATATATTTACTTATACATTATTATATATTATTTACATATATGTATTATATATAATTATATATAATATATTTATATTTATTTTTATATATTTATTTTAAATATATTTATACATAAGTAAATGCATTATGTATTTACTTATACATTATTATATCTATTATTTACTTATATATTATTATATATTATTTGCTTATATATTAGCATAAAAAGAATACATATATAATGTTATATTACATAATATTTTATATTTTAAGATATATATGTAAGCATACATAATTCATATTGTTCATACTATTTTGAAAGAACTATTATCTGTTACATCAATTAAGAATAAGAAAAATAAGCAGTGCCTGGGTGGCACGTCAGTTAAGTATCTGACTCTTGGTTTCAGCTCAGGTTGGGATTTCAAGGTTGTGAGATCGAGCCCCGAATTGAGCTCCTTGCTCAGCATGCAGTCTGCCTGAGATTCTCTATTCCTCTCCCTCTCCTCCTCCCAATTGTGCTCTTCCTCTCTTTTTCTCTCTCTAAAATAAATAAATAAATCTTTAAGAATAAGAAAAACAAAAAGTTTTTTTTTTTTATTCTTTCACTTATTTAGTGCTCTTCCTTTATTTAGATCCTAGTTCTGATGTATTTATTTTCCTTCTGTCTAAAAAATCTTTTAACATTTCTTGCAAGGCAAGTCTATGGATAACATATTCCCTCAAGTTTTATTTGTCTGAGAAAGTATTTATTTCTCCTTCATGTTTGAAGAATATTTTACCAGGTATATAATTCTAGGTTGGTAGGTTTTTTTTTTTTCTTCTCTCAGAACTGAATATTTATCTCCACTTTCTTCTTGTTTATATGGTTTCTGAAAAAAGTCAAATGTAATTCTTTGTTCTTCTATTAGTAAGGTGTTTTTGATTCTCTGGTTTCTTTCAGGATTTTTTTCTATATTTTCAAATTATATGTGGGACTAAATCTTTTGGCATTTATCCTGCTTAACATTCTCTTAGTTTTCTGAATCTGCTGTTTGTTGTCTAACATTAATTTTGGGAAATTCTCAGTTATTATATTTTCAAATATTTCTTCTGTTCCTTTATCTGTCTCTTTTCCTTCTAGTATTCACATTACTCATATTATGCCTTTCATAGTTGTCCCATAGCCCTTGGATACTCTGATTTTTTTTCAGTCTTTGATCTCTTTGCTTTCAGTTTTGGACATTTCTATTAAACTCGGAGATTCTTTCCTCAGCCATGTTATCTACTAATGAGCCCATCAAAGTTACTCTTTATTTCTATTACAGTATGTTTTTTCTCTAGCCAGTCTTTCTGGTTCTTTCTTAGGCTTCCATCTCTCTGCTTACAATACCCATCTGTTCTTGCATGCTGCCTACTTTATTCATTAGAACTCTTAGCATATTAATCATAGTTGTTTTAAATTCCCAATCTGATAATTCCAACATCCCTACCACACCTGGTTCTGATGCTTATATTGTCTCTTTAAATTGTGTTGTTTGCTTTATGGTATGGTTTGCAATTTTTGTTTTTTATAGTTGGTCATGATGTACCAGGTAAAATAAATAGACTTTTAGTAATGTGCTGCTAAGATGTCCGAGGAGAGAAATCATTCTATAGTCCTATAAGTATGTATCAGTCTTTAGTGAGCTATGCCTCAGGATTGTGACGTGTCTGACAAGTGTTTTCAGGGTGTTTTTTTATTTTTGTTTGTTTGTTTGTTTTTTTACTCTTAGATAGGGAGAGGATAGCTAGACTGAGCTGACATTGGATATTTTTCTTCTTTCACATGGAAGACTAGAAATGGATGGGGTTGGTTTCTTTCCCTTCCAGTCAGTTGGGCTCTGATAATACCCCAGAGGTTAAGCTCTAACTAAGTTGTTTCTCCTGAGGTTAGGCCTTGTTAGTAGGAACAGAGTGCTCTGGCATATTTCAAAATGGTTCCTTTTCCTCTTCCCCTGCTGGAAGCAGGAGAGCATTTTTCTCCCATATTTATACTATGAGTTAAGTCTTAGAAAATTATAGGTTCCCCCGGAGTCTTTCACTCTCAGAGTTGTCTAAACAGAGCCTCTAGTAATTCATCAAATATAATTTAGGCTTTTCTACTTCTCATTACTACAACAGTTTGCACCCCTTTAAGTTGTTATTCTCTGTATTTGCCTGTCCAATCATGGGGGTAGTAGTTTGTCTTGTGTCCTCACTTGAAGAGTTGTTCATTTTTCAGTCTCTTCAGCTTTTTATTTGTTGTTAGGATGGAGGGACAACTTTCAAGCTCCTTATCTTGAAAACTAGAAACAGGAAGTCCCCTCCATTAGTTTTTTTATTTTTGTTTTAACATATTAGTTTTTGTTATTTAAAATTCCCTACCTCCTCAGTTGGTTAAGCATCTGCCTTTGGCCCAGGTCATGATACTGGGGTCCTGGGTCAAGCCCCACATTGGGCTTCTTGCTTGCTCAGCAGGGAGCCTGCTTCTCCCTCTGCCACTGCCCCTCTCCCTGGTTGTTCTCTCTCTCTTTCTGCCAAATAAATAAATAAAACCTTTAAAATAAATAAATAAAATTCCCCACCTCATCTTACTCTGTTTTATTTTACTGCTCATTACATTTATAATGGGTTTTTAACTTGTATTTTTGTGTGTGTCATATGTTTTTTGAATACTAAACATTGTGAGGAACATTTGATTCTAAATTAAATTATATTTATGACTTTGAAGATCAATACTCTTCTTGCTGCTAAGCCACTAATGTAGGGGGTTGAATTATTCTAGTCAGCAATAGAACTGTGTTTTGGTTTTATTTCTGTTATAGTTAGCATGAGTTTAGTACCAACCTCAAAGACCTCGAGTGTTACCTATGATTAGAGAGTAGGGGCTAGTTTGCTGGAGTTTTCCCTCATCATTCCTATTTACCCTCAATTTTTTCATGCACCTTTTTCTCAAAGAAAACTGTGGCTACAAAATTTCTAATTTTTCTGTGTTATTATTCTTCCCCTGAGGTAGATGCCTTTTGCCTTTGCTCAGTGCATGCTAGCCTGTTGGAGAAAACGCAGAATCAATAAGAAATGTTGGCTTCTGATACCAGGACAAAAAAAGTATTCTAAAAGCTAAGGATGCCCTGAGGTTGAGAATACCCTCATTACCCACTGTCATGCCTAAGGAAATTATATGTATGCCTGCAAATGACCACACCCTTAAGAAAGAAATATTCTTCCTTTTCCATCTTCAGTACATTTAAATTTTACTTTATGGTCCACAAGGATTGTTACTCTCTTTCAATTTCAGGCTTTTGTCCTTAGAAAAGTTTGGGCAAGGCTTTTTGCCTTTTTCCTTGTGGCTGCCTCTACCCTCTAGGCTCATACAATGTGGGTGACTTTATCCAGCCTTCCTTTCATACCTCAAACTCTCTTGCATGTGCCTTGTGGAGTTTCGTGACAAAAAACACAACTGTGGCTACAAAATCTCTGTCTGCAGCTCTCATGCTAAGCCACATCAGTCTTTAGCAATGAATTAAGAATTGTAACTAAATCCTTCTTACTCATGTATAAGGCACTACTATCTTCCCCTTCCTTACCCTCTGCCATAAGTGAGGGAGTCCTTAGGCTCTGTCTCTTCTTACATTCATCTGTCTTTCTTTAGATGCTGGGCCCATTGCTTTATATCCTCAGATATTTGATGGGTGGATTTAAGATTTTTTTTTTTTTTTTTTAGATTATCTTGTTTTTGTTGTTCCGACAGTGGTAGAAGTGACAATCTTTCTGGCTTCCTACTTCTTAGGCATAAGTGGAATCGGGATTTACATTTTAAATTATATCATTTATTTTTATAATGTGCTCTCCTTTATACTCTCTTGGGGGTCCCTTTATTGTAAATAATATAACTTAAATTCCAGGTCTACCCAATTGTCAATTGTTCAAACAATCATTTACAACTTCTTATGCATCGGTATGGTCCCAATAAAAAGGTGGTATATCAATCCAAATACAACTCAGTCACTGATGTGTTTTGTTCCTGCCTGACACCTTTTAGTAAGTCTCATCTTCCATATTCCTTCCTCAAGCATCCTAACTCCATAAATTTCCCAGACATGTGGATTAAGGAAACTGCCATTTATTCTTCCCAAACTAGAATAATTGTATACATTTTCAATCCCCTAATAAGGCATGAAGTAGTCTGTCTGTGCTGATCTTCTCAAATCTAGACATATCAGTACTGAGTGGTTTTCTTAGTACTGATTCTGCCACTGAAGCTTTAAAAAGTGCTGTATGATTTTTGTCTGGTCTATTTCTGAGAAAGTCTTTTTCATTGGTTCACAACTTCTTCCTGTCTCATTCTCTCTCTGCTGAATTTCTATGTCCTCTGCACTTCTCCAAGATCTCTTATAAGTTAAAATTTGACCTTTATGGAAACTGCTTCTTTGTAGAAAAAAAGCAGTCAATAAATGTAGAAGCAAGGTAGAAACGGAACTAGAAAAAACTAAACTTTGCAACCCCAATGTAAAAGTTGACTAAGGTTCATATGGTAAATGGATATAAAAACATTTGAGTGTAAATTTATTGGTAATACTATATTCAGAAGGGAAAAACAAACTTATACAATGAATAGTTATGACATACCTCAACCAAGGTTTCAAAGTTAACATCATCAATTGCTATAAATAATAAAGAAGATTGCTCAATTAATAAGGGACCATTCTGGCAGTCTTCTAATTTTGAAAAAATTATAGTATTTTTTTCAAATAAACAAACATACTAAATAATGGATACTCTCATGCAGGAAATTATACCACCACATAACATCTCTCAGAGCATCAGCTTCTGTATTGCCTTTTATGGCTTTAATATTGGAGGGTACAGACACTCAACCTCAGCTGTTATGCATCAGTAGCAAGGAGAGGGCAGTTCAAGGTGAAGCAATAGCAAACTGGGCATAAAATTATGAAGTTGGTCCATATTTTTATACCTCTATTTGTGTTGCAAGGTATACTGTTGAGTGTAATAACAGAATTAAATCTCATAACAGTACTAAATCGCATTTGTATATGTGTGTATGTACATGTGCATACATGAAATATATTTACTATAATATATGCACACATACATACACATATATATGTATATACATGTGTGCTTGTTTATAAAAGTATAAATATACTGTACACACACATAGATAAACTTTTTTTCAAAATCACAAAATGGAAAGCAAACTAAAAAATTGATCAAACTCTATGAGCTGAATCTGAAAATTTATCTAATCAAATGTGGGGAAATTAAAGGAGTTATATCTTCAAATTATATGATACACATATTTATATGTGCATACACATTTGTGTGCATATGTATGTATTTTTGCATATGTTTATATATTTACGTGTGTGTGTGTGTGTGTATACACACACACAATTTTTCTGCTCCAATCTTTCACCTTTCTCTCTGGGATTTTAATTATACAGACTTTTGACTATTTGATATTATCTAACTAGTTCTATAGCTCTGTTCATTGCTTACAACAATGTTCTTTACACTGGGTCATTTCTTTTTTTTTTTTTTTAAAGATTTTATTTATTTATTTGAGAGAGAATGAGATAGAGAGAGAGAGCATGAGAGGGGGGAGGGTCAGAGGGAGAAGCAGACTCCCTGCTGAGCAAGGAGCCCGATGCGGGACTCGATCCTGGGACTCCAGGATCATGACCTGAGCCGAAGGCAGTCGCTTAACCAACTGAGCCACCCAGGCGC
>NC_138371.1:158053804-158069877 GCF_054177405.1 Leptonychotes weddellii
AGAATCTACAGTTTTCAGAAAGTATGATTTTAAAATGATGGATATTCAACATAATAAATTTCATAAAATGCTAAAACAATGTTACAGTTTAATAGAGCTTTCTGAAACCTTTTATTTCTACCTATATCATTAGTTGGTAATCTCTTTTAAAAATAGGTAAACTTTAACATATGAATATATTTTTAGTCATTTCCTAATTTGCTACTAAAGAAGAAATATAATCTCTGTTTAAGGAATTCTCCGCCCGACAATAAAAAGGGAGTTTAATACTTGTTTCCATTTCTAAAATAAAGTAGACCAAGATTTATGCAGAATTACAATATTAGATCCATCAGCATACAATTGTAAATAGTTTAACACCATACAACACTCCGTGTAACATTATTTTTGACATATTTTTAAATTACATTAATAATGGAAATCAGTCATAACATGTTGAATAATTCTATAGTGTGTTGCAGAGATACAAATAACAAGTTTCCACTTTACTAAATACAGTTTTGGTGAGGATTACATGAATACTCAGTGACAACCAGTACATCATAAATCTCCAATAAACATGGGAGTTGTCAGTACTTGCTATATCTATATATTCTCTTATCATCGTTGCCTGAATTACTTACACCAGTCTTTCATCCAAATCAGTACTCATCAACTGCTCTTCTCATACTACCAGTGTTTTCCCAGATGCTAAATCCATGCTCATTTTTCATTTCTTAACCTCATAGAACCATCAGCAAGTAACCTAGTCAACTTAATTAGACCATCAGCAAGATTCAACAATGCTCAGTCATATTTTCTGCTCTGTAACATTTGGACCTAAGAATACTACACTTTCCAGCTTCCCTCTGTGGTAAGCAAAATAATGGCCTCCCAAAGACCCCCATGTCGTAATCCCCAGAATCTGTAAATACGTTATGTTATGTAACATATTTGCCATGTGGCAAAGTAGAATTATGTTTGCTAATAAGTGGACCTTAAAATAGAGAGATTTTCCTACATTGCCCAGATAGGCCCAATGTAAGCACAGGGTCATTTTAAAATGGAAGAGTAAGACAGAAGAGTCAGGGTCAGTGATAATATGTGGTCAAAACTTAACTAGCTATTGCAATAGTCCCACTTATAAGTGGGAGACATATGCTAAGACCCCCAGTGGATGCATGAAACTACAGACAGTACCAAATCCTATATATACTATGCTTTTTCCTATACATACATACCCATGATAAAATATACTTTAAAAATTAGGCAGAGTAAGATATTAGCAACGATTAAGCAATAATAAAATAGAACAATATACTGTAGTAAAATATATGGGAATGTAGTTTCTCTCTTTCTCTGTCTCAAAATATCTTAGTGCACTGTACTCACCCCTCTTCTCTTGATGATGTGAGATGATAAATGCGTAGGTAATGAGACGAAGCAGGTGAATGATGCAGGCACTGTGACTTAGCATTACGTTACTACTGTTGACCTTAGGATGTGTGATGTGTCAGAAGGAGGATCATCTCCTTCCAGACTGCAGTTGACTGGGGGTAACTGAAACCACGAAAAGCAAAACTGCAGATGTGGGAGGAGGGGCAATGAACTAGCTTTAAAGATAGAAGAAAACTATGAGCCAAGTAATTCAACCTCTAAAAACTGTAAGAGACAAGGAAACAAAATCTGTCCTCAAACTGCCAGAAAAGAATGCAGCCCTGCAGACACATTGATTTTAGTCCGAGAGACCCATCTTTGACATCTGACCTCAAGAACCAAAAGATAATAACATGGTATTGTTTTAGCCACTAAATTGTGGCCATTTGTTACAGTAGCAGCAATAGAAAACAAATATAGCCTCCTCCTTAATACCCACTCTCTCAATCTCCTTTGCTGATTCCTTGTCTCTTCTCTGTGCCAGATGAGAATCTTTGGGTCACAAATTTTCCTTACCCAAATCTGCTTCCTATGTGTTTTTGTCCAGATCTATGGCTTTGAATACCCTCAGCACTCTGAAGATTACTGTCATGGATTAAATTGTTCCCCACCCCCAAATATGTTGAAGTCCTAACCCCCAGTACCAGTGAATGTGTGAATGTGACCTTATTTAGAAACAAGACCTTCGCAGATGTGATCAACGTAAGATGGACTGTTAGGGTAGACCCAACTCCTTATCCTTTTAAGGAGAAGAAAATACCATGTGAAAACAGAGACCCAGAAGAAGAATTCATGTGATGACAGAGACAGAATACCAAGCACTGATGGCCACCACCAGAAGCTGCAAGAGGCAAGGAAGGATTCTACCCAGAGTCTGAGAAGCAGCCTGGCTCTGAGGACACCTTGATTTTGGAAATCCTCCAGAACTGGGAGACAATTTTCTTTAAGCCACTCAACTTGTAGTACTTTGTTATGGCAGCCCTAGGAAACAAAGACAACTATCAAATTTGTAATTCTAATACTTACTCATTCTCTGAAAAATCAACTCTTCTAAGTGTTTACTAAATATTTTAGTTAGGAATTGTACTGGATTATTTATTTTTCCAACTTAGCATCACCAATATCTCCTTTATGTTCCTCTCTGCATGGTGAGGAACAGATACGAACTACATTTTTTGGCATCTATTTCCCTCTATGGTTCTGGGGTAGGATTACCACTGAGAACTCATAGAATATTTGTATGGTAGAAGAAAAGGAGCATAATTATGGGCGTGGCATCCAGTTGTATGGACAGACATGAGAATCACAGCCAGAGAAGTGATCACCTGAGATTCATCTGCTTTATTGCTACAGACTGAGATAGCGGGAACTTTATCAGTAAGTCATGAGAATTTCCCAGTGATTCTTGAAAATTATGGGCTACATGCTTTAGTATTTGTTTGCCTGACCTTTTAGCAATAACTTCTTAAACCTTCAGTAGTGATTTCCTTAAATATTGTAACCCTAACTCTCATCTCATCCAACAATATAAATTTTAACTTCAGTATCAAATTTCTGTTGTCCTCAATGAGCCCAAACCCATTCAGGAGCAAAATAAGCATCTCAACTTTCACATGTCCATAACTAACTCCTGCCCTTCGCTGCCCCATCCCCTGACTCCAAAACCTACTCCTTCTAAGCTGTTTCCCAGTTCAGTCAATGGAAACTTTATCTATCCAGGCAATCAGGGTGCAAATCCTGAACCTGTCCTTGATTACTGTCTTTCCCAAACACTCCATTCCCAATTCATTATCAAATCCTACTGAAAAATACCACAGAATCTTACCACTTTCACCAGCTTTTTACTGCCACCACTTTGAACTATTAAAATTAGCCTCTATTCTGATTACTGTCATAGTCTCTTAAATGGTCTTTCTTCTTCTGCTCTTATTCCCCTGAAATTTATTCTCAACAAAGCAGTTAGAAGATCAAGGTTTGTTCAACTAATATAGAAGTCATCAACAAATTAACACTTCCAGAGTGGTATATATCTTTCTAAATAGAAATATAGACATAGGATCATATCACCTTGAGTAAATCAAGATGATATTGTATAAAGGCTAAGAACACCGTCTCAATTTTTATTCTATCTATGGCATCTATTATCTGGGTGATCTTTGGCAAGTGACATAATCTCTTTAAATAGAATTTGTTCTTCTGGAAGAGAAAGCTAATAATACCTTCCCATAAAGTCATTAGCAAAGGACCTAATAAAATGTGCTCTGAAAATGGTGGCAATAATTATTATCATTAGAAAAAAATGGACCCCTTTATTATAAAATATGACTAAAGTTCATTATTATCAGACCCCATGCAACATTTATTTCCTCACGAGGCAAAAAATATAGCAACATATATGCAGATGCATTTTCATTCCCAGGCAGGAATGTCTGTTCTGATTTGGCAGATGGTCCCTGAACAAGCTTGAACAATTATTTGGGATCATTAACTCTGAATTGTGTTAAGAAGAATAAGCAAAGCCTGCAGGTGAAAAACTAGTTCATTTACCTTACAAAGCAATCAAAGCAAATTTCTTGTGGGGTAGGTAGCTGGATTGGTAGCAATGTGATATAATAAGAAAATATACTGAATTCAGAAAGGGAAGATCTTGGTTGTTGTCTGTTCTCTGTCTCTGCCTTTGCACCTGTCTCTGTCTCTATATCTCTATCATCTATAGAGAGATAACTTTATATCTATTAAATCCTAGATAGATAAATTATAAATCTATTTACTTATATAGATTGATCAATAGATCAACTGATCTATCTATGTTTTCTGGGGGAAAAAAGAAGTAACCTTTCCATACTTTATAAGATATCATGAATTATAAAATATTATCACTTTTAGTGAAGTGCCTCCCAAATAGTGCACTGTTTTTCTTACCCGGTTCAAGTTAAAAAATAATTTTCAGATAGTTGAATGGGTGCTCTCTTTCCAAATACTCTGCCTTAAATATCATAGAGTATTGAGGCATATAGCAGTATGGGGAGAAGACTGACTGATGTGGCTTGTTGTCTATCCATGTGGTACCATCACCAGCTGTGGCCACCTTTTATCAGAGTCCTAAATCAGGTTACTGATTTTTAATTCCTTATTCTATGAAACAAGTCCTCTTTATAATTTTTGCCTATTTAAATATGTCAGTTTTTCTTTATACTTCAGTGGGCATTTTGGTACCCAGGATAATCAGGTTGCCCTAGGGTCTCATTGTGTCACAGGAAATTTGCTGAGACTGTCTGAGGCACTTAAGACATATGCACCTTGTATTGCCGTGTAGGCTTTTTTTTTTTTCTTATGGGACTTTTTTCATGTATCATGTGTTAACATGGGGAGTTTGCACAAAGATTCTCTACTGTCATGCTCCCTAAACTAACAGATGGAATGGTCCCATCTAGGGACCTATCAACATAGAACATTTTATTTTTCTCTTCTGATTCTCTAGCTCTACCTACCTGGAGAAGAATTAACAGATTTGGAAAGTTTAGGTGGCATTGTATCCATCAGGCAATGTGCTGAGTTTCCTCAGCCTTGCTAACTCCCATAATACAAAAGCATTGTTCTCAATGTTTTTACCATCTATTGCCTGAGGCAAAAAATTCTTTCTATATAATATAGTTATCTCAATGCTGTAACCAGCAAGAAAAAAAAAATTCACATAATATTCCAAAATATCATTCTATTAGACTTCACATCACTTTGAGTCTTTCAATTTGACTCTTGGGTTATTAAAATATGCCCTTCATGTTATGTTGACAAATAACTCAGTTTTCAGGGCTCTAAAGGCTGCTTAGGTTTGGAGTAGGCTTCTCTAGGTCTTATGACTGTACACAGACATCTTAAAAAGAGTGTTTCAGTTTATTGGCCATAGGAGATAAAACATTTCTACTACACTAATATTTAATGTCCTCAAAAATTATTTGATAACTTTAATAAGTAAACTATCTTACTACTACAATTATTAATGTTATATAATTAAGATGCATTTTAGGATCAAAATGGATCATAGCAGTACAACTCACTGATTTTTTTCTTTTTTTTTTTTTAAAGATTTTATTTATTTATTTGACAGAGAGAGACACAGCGAGAGAGGAAACACAAGAAGGGGAAGTGGGAGAGGGAGAAGCAGGCTTCCCGCCGAGCAGGGAGCCCCATGTGGGACTCGATCCCAGAACCCTGGGATCATGACCTGAGCTGAAGGCAGCCTCTTAACCATCTGAGCCACCCAGGCACCCACACTGATATTTTTCTTGATAATGTATAAATAGAGAGAAAAAAGATGACAAATTATAGACCAAAAAAAGCACATCTGAAAATCCTCAGATTTTTGAACTTTATTGTTCAAGTATATCCAAAAAATATTTTCTTAAAATTTTTCTAAGAGTAGGAATTTAGATTGTTTGGATGTTTTTGTTATCATAAACACTGCGTATACTTATACAGACATAAAGAGAATCATATTAAATAAATTGATAGAAGCACATATTCCGTGGCAAAGACACACATATGAAATTTCAACAGATAATGCCAAATTATTCCTCAAGTGGCAACAATCACCTTAAATCCAAGATTGTATATAACATCATCTATTTTCCAAATCTAACTAATGGCTTTAAAAAGTCTTAAATTTTTTCCAATATAGTAACTGAGAAATGGTATTTTGTTTCAATTTTTCTTACAATTTTCATATATTTGTTGGCTTTTTACACTTTTCTTTTGAGTTGTCATTTTTATTTTGTATCATTTCCTTTACTGTTTCTTTTTTAAATTTGTAGAATATAGATAGTATTCCTTTGCCTATTATGCATATTCCAATTATTTTTCCCAGTTTATTATTTCAAAAACATTTCATTAATCCTTTCTTTAGTTACTGTTTAAATTACTTTAAGTTGCTCTTTTATTATAGTGACTGTAGGTTTTATTTGATAGTAATTCTGTTTGGTACTTTATCAAATGTAGCTTTTATTTATAATATTGTGAATTCTTGCACTTTAGGGTCTATTAGTTTTTAGCCATGATATTTTGTATCACCGTATTTTCATTTCTTTCTCTCTCTCTCTCTTTTACTATCTCTGAAGGCATTTAAGCTTAAATGAATTAAATCTCTTTCAGATGGCTCTATTATCTTTAGTTCCTGGGGTATGGACTTGCCAACTCATTAATGAATGATCTCAGTTGTAACCAGATGCTCATAATTACTAATAACTGACTTAGTAACTTGGCTTGACCAAACTTTAGTAAATCTTCAGAAGTTTCCTCCCCACAGGCCCCTGATTTTTGACTTGACTCCAAGCTTTAGGAATCAATATAGTACAGAACATCCCCCTTAAAAACTCTTTCGCAGAATTGGCCAACCGTTGAGAGTACATTTTCTGTTAAACAGGTCCACTGATACTGAAAATTCAGTCCCATCTGCTTGCCCCCCATTTCCCTACAAAGTTCCTGCTTACCTCAATTATCCTTCCCTCTAGAAGAAAAACCTTTTTTTCTCTTTGATTTTGAGGCACTTGCAGACACTGAGGTTCAGACTGTTCTCTTTATTTAAATAATCGTTTCAAATAAAGTCTCTCCTTACCTAAGTCCGGATTTGTTTTTTAACTGACCTTTGGTAATAAGTTTCTATGTATGCTTTGTGATTGCAGCATGTGAACTCATTAGCAACGGTTCTCTGTTCACAGATATGATGGCTTTGCCCAGCTCCCAGCTTTATGAAGTTTTATCAGTTTTAGTTATAACCACGCATGTGCTTGATCTCAATACTTATTTTAAAATCCAAGCCACTAAACATATATCCATTTAAAATATACTAAGCCACTAATGCAACTTTAATTTCAGCTTACCACTATGGCTTTGAGTTCTCTTTTTATTTTTTTTTCAAAGATTTTATTTTATGTATTTGACAGAGAAAGACACAGCGAGAGAGGGAACACGAGCAGAGGGAGTGGGAGGGGGAGAAGCAGGCTTCCCCCGGAGCAGGGAGTCCAACCCTGGGACCGTGTCCTGAGCCAAAGGCAGACGCTTAATGACTGAGCCACCCAGGCACCCCTGAGTTCTCTTTTTGGTTAGCTCTTGAATATCCCCTTTTTTGTTTTTAAGCTTATCGATATATTTAAATTGCTTTTGTACTCAAGATTTCTATATGCTTGAGGCATCATAAAATATCACAAAATAAGTAAGGTATCATAAAATATCACTTAAATTCACCATAACAAATGGAATTATTCTTTTGAAAGTGTGTAAAGTAATGTATTAAATAACATTATGTGGGTGTTAAAATAATGCAATTGCATTGGAATAGCAAAAAATATAGTCCACATTATTGTATTATGAAGTGAAAAAAGTAAGTTAAAGAGTAGTATTTATAACATGATTCCTTTTTGTTAAAATATCTTTTGATGGTATTTGCATAGACATATATCTTGGATGAATACATGTGAAACTATTAAGAATAGTTAGCTTCAGGAGGTAGGATTAGAATAGGATTAAGAGCTTTTTTTTCTCAGAATGCCTTGGTTGATGGTCTTTTAGATGGTTGAATTTTCTTTATTTCTTTTCTCTTACATATAATGTATCAGTGAGCAATTGTGCGATTACTTCTAAAAGATGATTCATAGATAATACTGCCTGGATCATAAATTGTAGAAGTATTTTAGTAAACTTTAATTTCAATGTGTGCTCTCTAGAGGACTTTTTAAAATAATGTATTGTTGAATTGTATTTAAAACATGCATATATTTTGTGATTAATAATTAATATTTAAGGCACAACCTAGTGATTATAGTCAATAATATTGTATTATACACTTTACAATTCCTAAGAGACCAGATTTTAAATGTTCTCACCATAAAAAAGTAATTATAACTATGTAACTTGATAGAGTTGTTAGCTAATGCTATGGTGGGAATCATATTGCACTATATAAATATATCAAATCAAAAGCATGTACACTGTAAGCTTACACAATGAAATGTGCCAATTATATCTCAATAAAAATAAAATTTAATTTAAAAATGAATATAATTTATCTTTATTTTATTTTTGTGCAGGAAAACTACATGGTTCAAGATCTTTAAAGAAATCATAAGGTTCTGGTCCCCATAGCACTGAGAAACTAAGAGCAAGTTGCCTTAGGTAGGAGAGACATGTTTTGTTTTGTTCTGTTTTTTAATTTTATGTTTTGCTTTATTCTTAAGTAAGCAAAAAAAAGGCTTTTTTATACTTAAATTTACTTGTCTTCACTTGTAAAACATTCCTTGCCTCACAAAACTCCCAAATGAAGGATTAAGAAATAGTCTACAGAAGTGTGTAACTCCTCAGGTCTTGTGAACAAGCCACTAAACTTCAGTGGTCAAGTCACACCAAGCAGACTTCAGAGGATAAGACGCATGCAGACACAGGGAGCATCGCCCCCTATCTTTTACATAATTAAAAAAAAAAGCGTTTATCACATTCAAGTTTGACCATGCACATTCACACTGTTTCATGATTATTAAATGGAGATTCTTACATAACTTACTGCCCCAAAACATTTTATCTTCTTCTCACCACCTAGAGCTGTCTATAAAATTTTATAAACCAGGCGCTATCTGAATTGATGTTTCAGGCATAAGTTAAACTTTGCCAGAGGAATTATAAGTACTTCCAAGAAAAGAAAGCAACTGGTACTGATCAAAGAATGGATGAGATGAGACATAAAATGCACAAAATTCCCTGAAGAGGGGGAAATGGGATTAGCTTGGAATTTCGGGAGATGCAGATGATAAGCAAACATGGGCCAAAATGTAATCAACCAGCTATGACATGCTAAGAATTTCTGTACTTCATTCTGAGGGGTACTAGTACTAAAACGATTAATGTGTAGAAAATGGGTAGTGGACATTTTCAAGGTTTCTAATTCATTGGCCTAGGATAGAAACTAGAAATTTACTCTTTGACAATGTTGTAAGTTGAAAAACATATTTGATATATGAATATAATATGATATGTGATTTGATGTGAATATCCATATGATAAAACTAAGCTTTAGTTATAAAGACCTATATAATATTTACATTTAAAACCTAAAGAAAAATAGTTAATTATAAGTAAATATGACCAGAATCATTTAGGAAACAGAAAAGTAAAAATTAATACAACAATTTTCCAACATTCACAGTGTTTAATAAAAGCCACAATGGGTACAGAAATTAAGGTTCCTGTTCTAGTAACTGAAAGCACTTTCATGCCTTATATTACTATCTCTAGTCCAATTTAATGAAGATCTGTATTTGGAGAACACAATAATTCTGGTACTTCAATAGAGCAATATAAAATTTCTCAAATTTTATGAATATATGATCCACAAGTTTTTTATTTGCAGAATCAGAAGGTGTTTTAATGCGATTGTGCCAGGATATCATGCTGAATGACGTTGACTTTTCTCGGTCTGAGTTTCTTTACTTTCCGTTACTTCCAAGCAACGGAAAGAAATTGAAAGACATGATCTTTAATATCTTTTACAACAACAGTGTTTTAGTTCTACCAAATATCCAATACGAATTACCAGTGTATATGTAAATTTATAATCGGTGACCATGACATAGAGGGAAAGGAAAATGCAGACGACTGAACAGGACTGTGTGATTCAGAGAGGAAGTAATGCACATTGACTTAGAGCGATATACTAAAGACACAAAAGACACTTATGAAGTTATTTACATATTGGGAACATGTTGAACCTAGCATATGCAGATATATACCCGACCTTATTTTATTATATACTACCAAGCTAAATATAAATCCTAGAAAATGCTAGAAAAAATGTATGGAAATGCAGAGCAGGAGAAGAAAACCCAAGAATTCACTAGAAGAGAGGATAGAAAAGCTGTACGATCTAATTGCTAGACATGGGGTTTAATAAAAAAATACCTGTAGGAGAGGAAGAGGTGTGACCTTGGGCCCAAATGAGATCGGAAACTAGAACCAAAATCAGTGCTACCAAACATAATCCAAGACTCATGAGAATTACACTAGAGAAAAACTGCATATCGACCTAGGAAAGCATCAGAAGTTTGTCCTGGGCCTTAATGCTGGAAGTGGGAGAAATGTCCTCTGTGAAAAATTTAACCCCCAAATTTGTTCCATGTACAATTGAGGAAGCCAAGCTCATAGTGTCTGTATGTTGTAGGAAGTCAGGGAGGAAGAAAATAAAGCAAAATCTGGTCTATTAACAGTAAAGTCACTGTAGTCTCCTTCCCCCACAATAAAAGTGCCCAGCAGCACTCACTGGGAACCCAGGGATTCCAAGAGTAAAAAGTAATAAAACAAACACACCTGAATCTGTTGAGGATGACTGCATTACCTAAAACTATAAAAGACACAGATAGTAATCACCCATGAGGGGGTACACCAGAATTAACAAAATTGAACCATTAACAACAAAACAATTTATGATGATAAAACAATCTCAGAAAGTCTACAACATTTGCATAAAATATATAAACATATAAACAACCCAATCATAATTAAAGCAAAGGAAAAATGTTAAGGGGCAAAATTTTTAAAAGATATAAATAGAACATCTAGAAAATTTTAATGTTATTTTTGAAAAAAAATTCAGTGGAGAACTTAAGCAAACTTTAGAACAGAGGAGGAGAGATTTCAAAGGTACTGGAAGGTATATCTAAAGCAAGTGGCTAAAATAAAGCACAGAAAGATGGACAAAAGATTCTGTAGTATTTAATTAAGAGTAGTAACACTAGAGCTCTTACATCTAAAAGGACAATTTTATAATAAACTAGGGAAAATATAGTAACGTTCTTTTCCAAGCTCATCACATGAACAGTTCCAGGGCTACATTTCATATTACAGCATATAGAAATGGTGCCGGCTGGAGCTGTGCAATCTATAACATGTATGATCTTATGCAGAAGACTCCTCTTCCATTTCCTCCCTCATATATTATTTCTAACATATATCACCTAGTTTTAATCCATAGGATATTTTATTTGCACAACTACTGCTATCAAATTAAATTAGGAAAAGATTTCAGGGGCGCCTGGGTGGCTCAGTCGGTTAAGCATCTGCCTTCGGCTCAGGTCATGATCCCCGTGTCCTGGGATCCAGCCCCACATCGGGCTCTCTGCTCGACAGGGAGCCTGCTTCTCCCTCTGACCCTCCCCCCCTCTCATGCTCTGTCTCTCTCTCTCTCTCTCACACTCCCTCAAATAAATAAATAAGATCTTTAAAAAGAAAGAAAGAAAAGATTTCAATCCACCTCCTACAAAATACCTGATTAAGAATTTTATCTTAGAACTATGCACAGGAATTTTTAGCCATTCTTTTAGATGTGTTAATTCACATTAAAATTATTTCAGTAAATTGCAAGTTAACATTAAGTTTTCTACTTCACTGATACTGAATTCAAGAAGTATTCATTTGAGAATAATTTGTATGTCTTCAGCCAATACTTTCAGTCAAACGCATTGTATTTGTTGTCATATTTTCTTCTTTATAAGAGGATTCCTTGAATGGATCCCTCTTCTTCTCTGTATGCAATTCCAGAAGATAACAATGCTCCCCACTCCACCCCTAAATAAATATATGTTTCTTTCTTCAGACAGTAAACTGTTTGGAATTGGGAAAATGAGTTACCTCTTTCTATCACACCAGCTATCCTTTAAATCCATTATTTTTTATTGAGAAAACTCATTTCCCCACATACTTTAATGCAATTCCAGAAATTATAGCAATAGCACTCCACATCTGGTATGATAGAATGATGATCTCTTCTACTTTCTGCTTCAGTATCATTCAGTGAATTTAAACCTTTAAAAAATGTCTTCAATGTGATAGGAAAGCACTTCAGTAGGAATGTTACTAATGTCTAGAGGACGTCCCAATAAATAAACCTTTCCTTATTCTCCAGATGTGGTTTTTATTCAGCATTACTATTCACATTAAACAACAGACTGGTAAAATAGACAGTACAGGTTTAATGATGAATTAAACTGCATTGCATTGACATTCTCTAAGCCAGTAAGCTCTATGTAATTGATTTTCTTTCAGAGGTCAATGTGAAACAGCAGTTTGAAAGTGACATCCCAAAATAAATTCTGATTGTTGACCCTTGCTGTAACTGTCTTTCTGTATATCATTAGCTGAGGCATTAAATCTGTAAGTTTCTTCACCTCTATAACATGGTAAGAATAATGATTTTCTACCAGAGGATTATGAGGGTAACTGTTGACAACACAGCTTTTAAGACATTATAGAATATTGATTCCTAGTATTTTTAATGCAGATAAAATTAATATATGCCAATTTGATCATCATTATGAATATATTTTATCTCAGTGTATATATATATACCTAAATTGTATTATAAATTATATACATTATTGAGGTTCATTTCTAAAATGTCAATGCTTAACTGACTTTAAATGTCAGAAAAAACCTTTCATATTGATAGACAATATATTACAGTATTTGAAATGAAATGCAGCTTTCTTTCACCCTTAGGGTTTGCATTTACCCTGTAGTTTCTGTGTCTTTACCAAAAATGGGACAAATGTATAAATTGGAACAATTAGGAAGTCCAAACAACCTAGAGAGATTTGGCCAGGGGATTAAAATAAGGAAGGCAAAGGGAAGATCAAGCCACAACTTGGGAGTCCCATTTCCTGGCTTCTCCTTAAAGAAGAGCAGAGGAGGCTGGTTATTTCTCTTAGTTCTAGGGTAAGGAGTGGGCTATTAAAGCAGAAAGGACATATATTGGGTAAAGGGAAATGTTCCACTCATTGACTTCATGCTCTTTCAGTGACCATTTTTATGACTCGGCTAGACCTGAAGGCACCAGGGCACATGGTCTGGGGTGTGGTGCACGGAAAAATTTCAAGAAGGAGAAAGAAGGAAATAGTAGCTCCTGCATGAGGTGATCCAAGATGAACATGGTGAAAGGAAATGCAAATGGTGGGACTATAGCCCTCCTGTGCAGACCCATTCACTGCTGCTTAGCTGGCAACACTATGTTGATGGCCTGATGCTTCTGAAACCCAATATGCCTCTGACCACATGGGCTACAGAGGAAGCTGTAGGTAGAGAAAGAGAAGACCCACAATTACCTTGCAAAAATATAAACAAAAATTCAGATCGATAAAGGCAAAACCTGAGCCAAACTCTACTAGATATGAATTTTGGTGGACACAGACGATTTAATATTTTCAGGGAAAAAATTCAGTTTATTTCCTAATTCAAAACTCTACTGTTTTAAAATCACTTAGGGGTGCCTCAGTGGCTCAGTTGTTAAGCATCTGCCTTTAGCTCTGGTCATGATCCCAGGGTCCTGGGATCGAGCCCCGCATCTGGCTCCCTGCTCAGCGGGAAGCCTGCTTCTCCCTCCCCCACTCACCCTGCTTGTGTTCCTGCTCTCGATATCTTTCTCTCTGTCAAATAAATAAAATCTTTAAAAAATAAAAATAAAACAAAACAAACAAAAAAATAAAATCACTTTGGTATTGTTGCAACTAAAAAAATGTACCAACAACTCCAGCATTCTGTTACTAGGTACAAGGTCTTTTTGGGAAGCATGCACCTTTCAAATGTGATTTCTCTAAATATTTCATCAAAAAGTAGACCAATCCGGGCGCCTGGGTGGCTCAGTCGCTTAAGCGACTGCCTTCGAGTCAGGTCATGATCCCGGGGTCCTGGGATCGAGTCCCGCATCGGGCTCCCTGTTCTGCGGGGAGCCTGCTTCTCCCTCTCCCACTCCCCCTGCTTGTGTTCCCTCTCTCGCTGTGTCTCTCTCTGTCAAATAAATAAATAAAATCTTTAAAAAAAAAAAAAGTAGACCAATCCAGGTAAACTGAAAAAACAAAACAAGTAATTTGTTTTGTAGAACTTGATACTTCGTCCAACCAGAAAGCTAGTGATGTAGCTGTGGATGAGAACAGTGCCATTTCTCAGGATTACCTTATACCTTGGTGATGCCTACCTATGTTTATTTTTGTAAACACCAAGCATTGTTTATGATATCATGGACCAATTTAATTTATTATGGAAAAACATATCATTTGGAAATTGTGAACCAAGTCTTCTCCCAAAATAATAGTTATTAATTGTAGTTGAAGAAATGAATGCTAAACCGTATCAGCTTGAAACAGCCACAAAACACAAAGAATTTTAGACTTGGTTGTTAAAGTACAAGGTTAAAGAAATAAAAATAAAATGGATATCTTCTAATTATTGTTTATAAAAATAAAAAAAGAAGAGACAGAGGGAGAGTAGAAAGGATGGAGGGAAGGTAGGAGGGGGAAAAGAATTCAATTTGCACCTTGCTTTCACCTAAGTTATTCTACCTGGATTTATCTTTAGAGGCAAAGACGAATACCTAAACCCATCACTGAGACTGGGGCAAGACTTTTTAACTAGTTATCTTTTGTAAATTTTAATAAAATTTTAGAATATGGAATACAGATATATATTTTTTTCCAGATTACAGAGGTAGCAGTATACCTTTACATAACAAAAAATAGTTGTGATTAAGTTATTGCTATTAACATCCCCAACCAATGATGATTTGTCTGGCCATGGAAAGGATAGTTGTATTGACACCTTAAATATACCTGTGGTTCGGCAAAATATAAAATGCAAGAGAAGCTAAGTTATATAGCATGATCCATTAGCTTTTTTTTTTTTTTTTTTTAGATTTTTATTTATTTGTGAGAGAGAGAATGAGAGACAGGGAGCATGAGAGGGAGGAGGGTCAGAGGGAGAAGCAGACTCCCTGCTGAGCAGGAAGCCCGATGTGGGACTCGATCCCGGGACTCCGGGATCATGACCTGAGCCGAAGGCAGTCGCCTAACCAACTGAGCCACCCAGGCGCCCGATCCATTAGCTTTTATATGACTAGATCATGTAACTCTGGTACAACAAGAAAATGTGAACCTGGATCCTAGAAGTTGTGTCCAGATGGGGTGGCATAAAAGGAATAAAATCGATCGCATTTTTTAAAAACATGTAGATTTCTGTACACTGAATTCCTCCAGTAACACTTACCCTCTACAAACACATGCCAGAAAGTGTGATAAAAAGCTGCATACCATGATTCTAAACTCCTTTAACTGCCATGATTTTAGGTTCCTCTAAATTTTTTGGCTGTTGAAGCCACCAAATTTCAGGTGTGTTTTTATGAGAAACAAATAAGGCTGTAGAGAATGTGTGAAACCAACAGTATCATTTCTCAGAAGAGGCCCTCTAACTTAGAATACATAAGGGATTGAACTAACAATATAAACAAACTACATTCATTTTTGCCAAACTATTCCACATGGGGCATAAGTAACAATTTTAATAAATTATGAAGTTAAGGGACACCTGAATGGCTCATGATTTAAGCAGTTGACTCTTGGTTTTGGCTCAGGTTGTGATCTCAGGGTTGTGAGATCGAACCCAGCGACAGGCTCCAAGCTCATTGTGGAGCCTGCTTAAGATTCTCATCTTGCCATTTGCAACGACGTGGATGGAACTGGAGGGTATTATGTTGAGCGAAGTAAGTCAAACAGAGAAAGACATGTATCGTATGACCTCACTGATATGAGGAATTCTTAATTGCAGGAAACAAACTGAGAGTTGCTGGAGTGGGG